>NC_080419.1:27602175-27919988 GCF_029873635.1 Malania oleifera | reverse complement strand
GATATATTAAGAGAGAAATTTCACCACGCCAAGAAATCTTATATTTGAATTCCAAGAAAATTTCTTCTATGTTTAAAAATTTGACAAGTTTTGCGATCTTGCTAAATTTCGGATGAAGTGTCAAAATTTCAACAGAAACTTTGCAAGACAGAAATTGACTGCCATTCCAATTTCAAGGGTGATGGAAAGTGCAAATTTCGACAATTTCATCGAACTTTAAGACTTATGAGTCCCACTAAGTGGTTCCAAATATATCATTTTCCACCAAATTTACATGATCGAAAGAATGCAAATGCTAACAAAACAACAAATTTCTTTCTCCTCATTTTCATTTCGAACTTAGAGAGGACATACTTTACAACAACAACAACAAAAAAACCAAGCCCTAGTCCCACTAAGTGGAGTCGGCAATATGAATCCTTTTCCGCCAATTCATGCAATCATGGACCATTTCTTTTGATAGATTCAAGGATATTAAATCCTTACTCATTGTCTCCTCCCAATTTATTTTAAGTCTACCCCTACCCCTTCTACCGACCCCCACAGTAACTAAGTCACTCTTCCTCACAGGTGCACTATGTGGCCTACGTTGCAAGTGTCCATATCATCTGAGTTGTCCCTCCCTTATCTTATCTTCTATAGGAGTTACACCTAACTTACCACGAATATGTTCATTCCTTAATTTGTCTTTCAATGTTATACCACTCATTCATCTAAGCATTCTCATCTCGGCAACTTTTACTTTTTGGATATTATATTTCTTCGTCGCCCAACATTCCGATCCATATAGCATAGCTAATCTTATAGCTGTCCTATAAAACTTCACTTTCAATTTTAAGGGTATTCTATGATCACATAGCACACTTGAAGCACTTCTCCATTTTACCGAACCTGCTTTAACTTTATGCATTACATCATCTTCAATTTCTCCTTCAGCTTGCATAATAGATCCAAGGTATCGAAATCTACAAGTGCTATTTATTTCTTCATCATCAAGTTTAACTTTGTCTCCAAGATTCCTCCTATCATTACTAAAATTACATTTCATATATTCTGTTTTATTTCTACTTATCCTAAAGCCTTTACATTCCAAAACTTCTCTCCATAATTCTAACTCAACCTCTACTCCGTCCCTAGTTTCATCAATTAATACAATATCATCTACAAACAACATACACCATGGAACCTCCTTTTGAATACTCTTAGTCAATTGGTCCATCACTACAGCAAAAAGATAAGGACTCAAAACAGATCCTTGATATACACCTATAGTAATTGGAAATTCTCTAGTTTCTCCATCTATAGTCCTTACACTAGTCATTACTCCATCATACACATCCTTAATAACATCGGTATACCTACAACATACACCTTTTTTTTCTAAAATCCACCATAAAACTTCCCTAGGTATCCTATCATATGCTTTCTCAAGGTCAATAAATATCATATGCAAGTCCCTCTTCTTTTCCCTAAACTTTTTCATCAATCTTCTTAAAAGATAAATAGCTTCTGTGCTAGATCTCCCAAGTACAAAACCAAATTGATTTTATGAGATCTTCGTTTGTAAACTTAATCTTTGTTCAACTACCATTTCCCTTAGTTTCATCGTATGACTCATAAGTTTAATTCCACGATAGTTATTACAATTTGAATATCTCCTTTATTTTTGTATATAGGTATTAAAGTGCTTTTCCTCCATTCATCTGGCATTTTCTTAATTTTTACAACTGTATTAAATAAATTAATTAACCATATAATTCTGTTATCACCAAAGCATTTCCAAACTTCAATTGGGATGTTATCTGGTCCAATAGCTTTCCCATTTTTCATTTTTTTTAGTGCAAACTTAACTTCGTTAACTCTAATTTTGCGAATAAATCTTATACTTTTAGCCTTTTCCTCATTTGACAATTCTAAGTTTAAGCCTTCTATTTGATTTTCGTTAAACAACAGAGAGGACATACTCTTTATAACTAATATGGCTCAGCCTCATACCATATTTCTAAACTTCAAATCAAACAATGTACAACTGACAATAGACACCTAGGATGAAGAACTATAATTATGACAAACAAAAAGAATATTAAAAGCATTATAGAAGTATACAGACACAGGCCAAGAACTAATTGCAACCTGTCTTTCATAATTGGCTTGAGCAGTGCGCCACCGTTGATGCTCCTGCTCCAAATCTTCTTTTAGAACAGAAATTTGAACTTCCATTGCAATGATTTGAGATCTGAGTAACAAAAGAAATGAGGGCAGGGGGAATGCATAAATAAAATCCCACAACAAATATGCATCAAAAAGAGCCCCACGTTTTAACAGCGTCTTCTTCCTTTAAAGCAGCAGCTTCTGCCAAAGCAGCATTTAGTGCCTCCTCCCTTCCTGAAACAGCCGAGGCAGCTTCCTTGGATTTCAGACTAGACTCATCTTCAAGTTCAGATAACCTCTCTCTGAGAGATAATATTTCACTTTCAAGAGACTTCTTTAGTTTGTCAGCCTAATAGGGTCAAAAAATAAGGAATATTAGTTTTTTAGCAGATTAATTTTGTGAGAACTTACTTTCAGCAGCTCATGCATCAAAAAAAATTACCTCAGTCTTGAAGCTTTCATGAGCACATTCCATTTGCTTCAGTGCATCTTCATTGACTTGTGCAATGTTTTTATACTGCAAGGAGATATTGTGATTCAGCAAACTAACTAAGCATTCAAAAAATGACAACTTTGAGATGCAACATAAGCACCTGTAGCATGTGATCCTTATTAGCTAGTGCTTCCAGCTTCAATTTTTCCATCTCTTCCCTTGCAACATGCAAGTCTTGGTAAACCTAGAGCAAGTTGTTGAAGACAAGAAAAAAAATTAAGTGTAAGAAATAATTTTGCATGATGTGGATCAGGAAAAAAAACCAATAAACAAAAATGGCTTTAACAGTCAACCAAGAAAAGTAGAAAATATAGAACAAGTTCTAATTCCAAATAAGACTGAATCTTAAGATGACAGCTAAACATGCAATGGAACCATGGAAAGATGGCAAGTAAAAGTATATGATTTGGAGAGGGGGAAAAGCATTGAATAAGTTTTCTTTTTCTTTTTTTTTTCTCAAATGTCAATGGCATCGCTTGACCAGAACATGTCCAATAGTTTACAACTCATTACACAAGAGAAAATAATTGCCAGTGTCATCTAAACCGTCAGAACACAAGCCAATGCCAACACAAGGTCAGTTGCAGGCTCCCAGCAACTAACACTTGCCACATCGTAGAATCCCCATTGCATGGAAGTCAAACGATACAAGCACATAGCAGCACCATAGTTTCAAAAAACAGTGGCAGTATCACAGTTATTTTTTGGATATTACATAATGCATGACGGATGCTACATCAATTTGCTTATGGCATTCTAAATTTGCTAAAACTTATAATTTCACATATTGACTCCAAAATCTAACGAATTAATATCTTAAATAATTTATACCAAAATTTATCTCTCGAAAGAAATCTCCACAATTTAAATAAAGTTATACATAACATATACTAAATATGTACAATTTAACACTGGTTTTCGTCACTGATGGGTGAAAAGCCTTGTAGTTATTAATACACTCTTTAGTGAATATAAATCTAATCTTAACTACAGAATCAAAAAGCATAATTGATTGACAAAATCATAAAACATAATCTATGGAACATATTTATGTTTCAGATTTCACAGCATACTCACACAAAATCATAAACAACTAAAATAAGCAATATGAAGCAAAGACTAGGGACTCAGTGCCTTCAAGTTTAAGTTTCAATCAGATTTTTGCTTCTCCCATGTAACAGACAATCTGTATCTCTCTCATGTATCATCAGTTAGGTTGAGTTTAATTCTGAATTATCTCCCTCATGAAAAGGGTTGTATCAAAGCAAGCTTCAGCTTCAATCTTGATTTAATTCTCTGCTTGGAAGTACAATCATAACTATTGTTCATGACTTCCATTGCTACAGTCAGTCACTGTTAATTGCTACTGTTCACGATTGATTCCTCACAGAAATAACAAAATATTATTTCACACCATGTTATACACAGCCATTCAATACATAGCTTTAACATACAAGCACTGACCTCATTAACCGTGGAAGATGAAGGCCCAGATTCACTATCTATTCCAACAGCCTGCAGTTTGTGAGAAAATGAATAAGGAAGATCACAAAGAAAGCAAGAACAAATATCAATATTTCACACAAAACCATTCAAAACAATAAATTATTTCAGTAATTAGGTTGCGTATGGGGGTATTTATGTCTTCATATCTTTTTTATTATTAATGTGAGGAGGGTTGGCATAGAGATCTACAATTCTACATGTCTGGCCATCTCTCTCTCATACACAGATTTTCAGGTTCATTACATGCAATCAAAGAAAGCTTCAATCCTCCATGCTTGAATTTTTTCCCAGATAGAGTTCATCGTCGCTGTTCACACAATTTGATCATTGTCGTTCAGTCATGGAGTCACTGTTGATTGCTGCTACATTAATTCATTCTCTTTCAGTGTTAGTTGATATGATTTGGCTCTCATCAACTTTTTCCTGCTTCTGTCATCTTTCCCCATCAACTAAAATCTGACGCTCCCTCTTCTTTAAGAGTTGTTTGGTGCCACTTGTTTTCTCAACTGCTCCAGGTGCATCCAAGGTCTCAAATTTCAATGTCGACTAATCTATGAAGTCCTCAGCGTAAGTGTAGCTTGTCATCTGGAGTTTCAACATTGTTTTCTACCTGCCTGCAGCGTACTCAGTGCAAGTGTATATTCACGCTAAAGGGAAGTCCAAGTACCTAATGCATTCTCTACCATCTCCAAACTCCAAAGTTTATGAAGATTGGATGAAAGAGAATGACATGCTGTTTGTGTGGTTCTGGAACAGCATGGAGCCACAAATTGCTACAAACATGATTATTTATATAATTGCCAAAGTTTATTTAGATGATATTTGTCAATGTGAACCTATGTTTTCACCTATATGAGAAGTTTATCAAATTTGATCAAGAATGCATGTACATTAGAGAGTATTATATTACTTTAAAAGGCTATGTGGAAGGAATTCAAAATCTACCAACCATTCCTATGTTAAGAAGATTAAGAGGCAACAAGCAGAGTTCTTGGCTGGCCAAGTTTTTTATTTAGGCTGAGTCCTAAGCTTCAAGACTCTAAAGATATGGTGTCCTAACCATCCAACATCTAACCCATCCCCATTGTCCATTGAGCCTGCTCTATCCAGTTCTTCCCAGTGAATCTACACTATCTATGAATGCAGCATATAGCATAATTCAAGAAATCACTAAAGATGGCTCTCAATCCTCTTCTCAAGTTTCTTCCTATAAAAGTTCAGTCATGGATGACACTACCTCTAACCATCATAAGGGAAGTATTGGAGGACGAGGCCAACGTAGTGTATCGAGACGAGAAGTTTTGTCATGGCAATTCTCACATTCTCAGAGTGTGGCAAGGCAAAACATACTGCTTCATTGTTTGGATCTCCAACTCCTGCCAAGGAGTACGATTCTACCATTGACACATCCAGCACATCATTAGCACTTTGGTTCAGTATAGAGGTTTTGGGTGGAGCAAGAAGGAGATGGTTTTTCCACGACATGCACTTTTCACTCTTTTTTCAGGCATTATGGACTGAGGAATGCAAGGATCTTTAACGGCAATCTGGCTATCTGACAAATGTAACGGGATATGCTTGTTTTTTTTCTCTTCCTTTTGGGTATCTTTCAGGAAGTTCTGTCTTCTAATCATCAACAGGATTGGAGGACCTTATTACGAGGATATCTTATCCTCCATTTTTTGGAATCTTCTCTCTTTTCTGTCAAGGAAGTTTTTTTCCCTATCCAAACAAGAAAAAAATCCAGCCACTCTGTCACTCCATTGGGAGGTTTGGAGTACACATCAATCATGTCCTGAGAGGAGTAATAATCTAGTCCAAATGGTTAACAATTCCTAAGTCTTCTACATCTAGTGTTTACTGTAACCCAGTGGATGGGCATTTTGCCACTTTGTCTTCTTGCCTCTATATCTCTCCTTTACTTATTGATTACGGTGCGTCCACCCATATGACATGTATTCCTTGATTATTACAGTCCATCAAACCCAAAAATTAACACCCTGAGATTACTTCAGGTATAAGGTTACTCTTGCAGATGGGATCGTTACCCCAGTTCATGGTTGCAGCGATGTTCTTTCATTTCCTTCTATTCCTTTTTCATCTATACTATATGCGCCTACATTTCCATTGAACTTGTTATTTGGTAGTCAATTAATTAAAAACTTGTTATTTGGTAGTCAATTAATTAAATTTGATAGCTTTTGTCCTTCTCATCCCCAAACAAAGAAGAGAATATGTGGAAGGAAGGCATAAGAAGGGCAATCTTTCAATCATGGTGGTGGTAGATCCAGTTCCCTTATACTTCAAACAGCTTCTTTAATTTCAACTTATGGTGTTTCTCCATATCCATGGCATGCTCATTCGGGTAATCCATCCCTCAAAAGTCAAAGAAAGTTTTTTACCTTTTCAAGTCTATTTCTCGTTCTTTGAATGTTATGTGAGTTAGGAAAGCATATTGAGACTTAGTTCCTGTCTAGGGCTTAATCTCATAGTAAATCATAATTTTCAGTTATTAACTCATATATTCGGGTCTAGGTAGTTAAAATATTTTGGGTCTTTTGCGGATGATTGTTCACATAGGGCTCATTTGTAAAAAGACAGGTCCAATTTTTTTTTAAATGTTTTCACTCAATTCTAGTAGGAATCTTAAACTAGGTTTAACAATTCTACTCAAACTTTTCAATCTAATAATGCACTTCAATTTGTTCAAAATGAGCTTCAAAATCTTTTTGCTTCACAAAAGGGGTAATTAATCAGCCATCATATGTCCACACTCCTCAACAAAATGTAGTAGTTCAAAGTTCAAACGAAAAAATTAACTTGACATAGCTGGTCCTTTGATATTTCATATTCATGTTTCCAAAACTTATTGAACAAATGTTCTCCTTACTACCTATTCTTTTATTAACATCATGCCCACTAGTGTTCTAGAAATTCCTTTCTCTCCCACAACACCAGAAACATAGATGTCTGTTGTGCCCAGTGCCCTTGGTGCACATGCTTCAATCATGCTGTCAAACACGCCTTTGTTCCATACTCAAGAATTCAGAAAGATATTATCATCCCTACACTCGCCGAAACTATGCCAATACTAATGCCACTTTTTTAAGAGACTATACTTCTTTAGTAAATACTCCTCACATGAATATTTTCAATCCATTGATGATTTTCAGTTCCCCCTTATGTTTTGATCCTCCCATTCCTACTCTAACTCCTCAAAAGAACGTTTCCACTTCTTTTCCCAATCAATTGATTACTAAATGCAAATGAGAATTTATAAATGTCAAAAAACTGGTGCAGGCATTGTTACCAACATGCAACTGCATCTTTTGCCCTTTATTACCTTGCCTTTTTGCCCTAGATATCTGCCCTAGCTTGACTTGGACATTCCATTGCTCACCAAAAAGGTACCAACACTAGTACCCAATGGCTGTCAATTGCTTATCCTATTAGTAATTATGGTTTAGTTCTTCACTTTCATATCACTATGCATTTTTTTGCCTTATCTATTTACTCTTCTATCCCTTCCTCACGTATTGAAGCTCTTCCTAACACTGAGTCAAAGCATGCCATGGATGTAGAAATAGATGCCTAAAGTACTTCAAGGATGTGGGAATTGGTGGACCTTTCTTCCCGTAAGGTGTTGGTTAGGAGTTGCTGGGTATACATGGTCAAATACCTTCCCCGTGTTTCTATTGAATGCCTTCATGCTGAATTAGCCATGTATTGGTTATTTTTTAACTTCCTCTCCCGCTGCTTAAATACACTATGTTCATGAGTTAATTTTGTTGGCAATTAATTTTTATTGGCTCTTAAAGCCATATGGATGAGAAAAATGCATTCTCATACTGGGATTTGCATGAACATGTGTACATGGAGTAACCTCTGAGGTATCTTCTTAGACGGAGAGTGGTAGGGTATGGGCGAGGCAGAAAGCCATTCAATTTTTTATCGAAAGGGAAAAACTATATAAACAAAGATAGAATGTAAAAAGCAGGAGAATGAGGAATCCTCTTGATCAGAAAAGAAAAATCTAAAAAGAAAAAGTATCAAAATACACAACAGCCAACCAATCACGCTGAACATCTTCAAAACAAATTCCCTTGAAACAACCTGAAGAAACAGCCCATAGAAATGCCAAATATTGAATCTTATCTCAAAGCAAAAACCAAGAAGTCTTCTTCCCCTTAAAAATGCAAGTGTTCATTTCCGTTCAAATATCCCATAACATAGCATACAAACGACATTCCATAAAACCCAACTTTCCTCAATAAAACCAAAAAGTTTGTTCCTTATTCTCCAAGAGAAAATAACAATGCATAAACAAATGGGAGGCAAATTCAAAACCATCAATGCAGAAGATGCACATATTTGAAGATAATGCCTTAGAAGCCCACCTACTCTAATTGTTAGTATAGCCTCCATTAAGAACAACCAAAGAAATAAATTCCATAATTTTCAAGGGAACTTTTGCGCTCCAAATACTATAATAGAGCGAAAAGAACATGTTTCCCTGAATCAATCCAGCACCCACTTCCTCAAATCCTCCCTATTGGAAGGACAGCGACTCTCCAACAAAATCCCCACAGACGATAGCCCCTTCATCTCTCTATCATTCAAAGATCTACAGAAATGGAAATCCCACGAATAAATCTACCCACTAGGGTAGGAAAAAAGAAAGAAGAAGCTGATGAAGTAGCCACATTGTGTAATGAAGAAAAACAAGACAAACCAGGAAAAGACACAAAAGAGCTGAATCCCCAACCAATGGTTCTTCTAGAACCAAATGCAAAGCCCATTACCCACCCCAAATTTGCTATCAAGAATAAAACGCGGGTAAAGCTTGGGTCTCAACAAAAAGTCTAGGGATTCTCCAATATCTCAAGAGCTCTTCTAGTAAAGGTTTGACTTATAAATGTCACAAAAACTATAACATTGTGGGATGCAATAATGCAAATTGGGCTGGCTCTATTGAAGATCAAAGGTCGTCTACTGGATAACACATTTGGGAATAATAATCTTCTTATATGGCATAGCAAGAAACAAATTACCATAGCAAGATCCACAGCTGAGACAGAATCCAAGCTATGGCTCAAGCTATTAGTCAGCTTGCATTGGTTGAAGTCTCACGTCAGGTGGGTTTCTCAATTATGAAACCCATAGACATGTTTTATGATAATCGAGCTGCCATTTATAATTTTGTATTGCTCGCAACCCATAATTTCACAAGTGCACAAGGAAAATTGAAGTTGAAAATCATTTTGTCAGGGATGTTGTCATGAAGAAGGCTGTAAGGACTCCATATCTCAAATATGTGGATTAACTAAGAGATATCTCCACTAGGACTACTTTAAAACTTGCCTTGTCTAAGGGGGGGGGAGACGGAGAAGAATATATTATTTTAGGTATCAGGTGGTGAGCATGGGGGTATTTAAGTCCTTATCTTCTCATTATTGTATAAAATTGAAAGACATAACCAACAACTAATGCATCAAAGAATGAATGAAGGGTGAAAGAGCAACTATATGACTAACAACAGTAAGTTTAACCAATGGATACAACATGACAGCACCAATGCCTAATTGAGAAGAAGGGGATCCAATACAAAACAATTTCCCCAAGCAAAACATATAGCCTTCTTGACCAAGAACTACAACATAGTCTACAAAAGAAATTTTCTATAAAAAAATTTATTAATTAAATAACTGACTTGGAGAAATAAATCTACCTTAGCCTCTGCAGATTTAATCTTTTTCTCAAGATCAATATATCGAGCCTGAGAAAGAATAGAACATTAGATTAGGAAACCAATCCATTCTTTCAGGAAATATAATGTTGTGATGATCAAAACCTCTGCAACAGCAGCCCGGGCCTCAGCTGCGGCAGCATCACGCAAGGCATTCGATAATTCTTTTCCAATCTCTTCAACCTGTCTCATGGCATTTTTGATAGTATGCTCCCGGTCAAGAGTAAGGGATCGAACATTATCACGTTCTTGTTGAAGCTCATTTTTAGCCTCAGCCCATTCCCTCTGAATGAATACAAATTGTCAAAGAAAAGAAAAATAGAGTTATTTATCATGACAGAAATCCATAAAAGATTATAATTTAAAATAATATTGAAATTAAAAAAGTTGAACATGGATAGACTCATAGACCAACAAGTGCCAATAAAGAACAAAATCCCCACAAAAATTAATCTAAAAACTCTGCATGCATTCACAATGTAGGAAAATCTTATAGTTTTCCTTAACATCAACATTGGCAACAAGCCACAAAACAGTGTGCTAATTTGCGTGCCTGGGCGCATGCATAAAACAGAACCAACTATATGATTACTTTTGGGTCCTTACATCTCCATTAAGAGTCACATTCAGAATTTTGATAGGGGCTCAAGGCATTCATTTACAATTATAACTTTAGGATCCTCATGGCACAATCAGATGTATCTGAGAGGGAAAAGAATATATTATTTATCTTTCACCATTTTTATTTCCCATATCTGAACCCATGCCATCATGAAACAGGAGATCATTATTTTCAACCATCCCCATGACTCATTAAAAAATAACTTAACAGGAAAAATAGGATGAAGCATGTCATTTTTTTCTGCATGACGGTCCAAGTTTTGTTTTGTAAATTAAGCATCCAAGAAATAAGAATCCACAAATAAAACCTAGTATCATAACTAAAAAAATTACAAGCCACATGAAATTTATGCTATACAGCTAAAATATTAACAAAAATATGTTAAAAAATGTCAATAATACAAGTTAATAACAGAACTAAACTGTTCAAAAAACTGTGAGATTGATGCTTCTTCAAGTTCCAAAGGTTGACAAAGAAAATGCAGCCATAGCATATTCTATAATTTTTGTTTGTTACTTTGACATACAAGCCAATACACCAAGGCTCTATCATGAGAATAAGCGCCATTAAACTACTTCCCTCCATTAAATTTTGCTATCCCTCCCTCCACCAAGGATTAGTATTTCAAAATTTATCTGCCCTCTTGTGCAAGACAGTGTTTGTGTGTGTGCGCGTGCGTGTGAGAGAGAGAGAACAGAAGAGAAACAGAAAGAAACAATAAGCCTTACAAGAGTCTGGTGAAAAGCCAAAGCTCACTTTTCTTTAGGGCAAGCATCACCCAATATAAAAGAATGTCACATGGCCCATATTTCCTAGACCTAATCATAATAATAAAATTTTCTATTTGCGAGGTAAAGAAGATGCCCTTGACTATGTTTTGGGATAGATTTCAGTATCTGACCTTGTTGTGGGGTTTTGCAGCAGGTTGTTTCAGAGAACCTTTTTCAGATTAAGAGCATGAATTGGGTGGTATGAGCTGTTTATATATATATATATGGTTCCTTATCTTCAATGGAGGATTTCTTATGCTCCTTGTTGTACTTCTTGCTCCCTCTAATAAAAACTCTTCATTTCAATTAAAAAAATAATAATAGAATTTTCAAGAGTGGAGCTCCTGGAAGAAAATGCATTTGTGACATTAAGATTTGGGTACTTCGCAGTACACTCATTGTTTAACATCTGATTTTCATTTGAAGAGGAGTGCAAATAGATTTGAGGGCAAGGTAGGGAGGAGGCTGAATGCTTCACAACACTTTTTGACATAAACTTTCTTCTGGTTACTTGGCAAAGAATTAAATATCCTTTCTTAACTGTTTTCTCCCTCAACTATCTTTCCTTTTTTTCAGCTTTTTATCTACTCCAAGCAGTGCAACACCTCAAACTCCAAAAAAACCTGAAGTTTCTTAGATGTTAACTCCAACTCTCAAAACATATTTTTTCCCCATTTGATCAAAAACATACAATGACAATGCGAGATAAACTAAATAACAAGATACCAAAAACAACTAGAACATTAGTTGTGTTTGAGTGCATGCGCGCATGTGTGAGAGAGAGAGAGAGAGAGAGAGAGAGAGAGAGAGAGAGAGTGCAGAAGAGAGGAGAGTTTTTATGATAAGATCAAAATTAAATAATAATATACTATTGTAGAGACAAACCTCAACTTTCTTGGTATACTCCTCTTGTTTTCTCCTCTCCACCCTTCTGGCCTCCTACAATTTACATGGCATTATAGTGATAGGACACAAATATGACAACCATGCAACTAAAAAAGAAATGCAAACATAAAGTCATAAAACCAATCAAAATGGCCACCTCACGAGCTTCCTCAGCAGTCTGAATAGTGTCCAAGCTAGCCTGCACAGGGGTATATGAAGATATATAAAAACAAGAAATCATTTTATCAAATATATAAGCACTGAAGCTATCATATCATGCTCCTAACCTGTAGGCGATGGACTCTCTCAGACAAAACACGAACTTCATCCAAAGCCCTACTTTCGGAGCTCGACAACATTTCATTCTTGTGCTTCAGAACGGATACCTAAACAACAAGAAATGCAGTAATCATCTGTGAAGGCCTCAGTTCAAAATCTTTTTGTTTCATAATACTGTAAAAAATTTTCTTCTTTTTTTCTCCAAATCCTCACCTCCATTGTTAATTTTCGAGAAACTTCTTCAGCAGCATGCACACATTCAGAATTTTCACGCAGCTTTCGTTGGTAATCAACTACCAACTGTGAGAATTCAACATTTCTTGCCAAAATTCCATTGGTTTCACCTCTCTAACACGATGATCAACATACACCATAAAAATAATGACCAAAATCCAGTGTATAATATTTGAAGTAAACCGATACATAGAGATAAGATCTGGCAGAACAAAGAAATATCCAATAAATAAAAATATAAATTTCACCTGATGCTCAGATTCCTTGATTAAGCTATCAAGTCTCTCCCGCGCAAAATTTGCTTCCATAGCCAACTTGTCCCGCTCCAATCGTAATGATATAATTTCACTCCTGATTATAAAATATACAATATAAAATACTAATCCTGAACACAAAGAATTATAAGCCAACCATACTCAAAACCGAAATAAAACAAGGATACCATAACAACTGCTTATATTTGAATCATGTCCTATGTAATACCATTTAAATGAAAAATGTTGAGATGTTAAATAGATTGAGATTTTAAAAATAAAAGAGATTGAGAACTGTCTATATTAAAATCAATTAAGAAAAAAAATATACAAACCACAAAAAAGAAAACAAATAAATCCAACCTCCAAAATCACATTTTCACTCATTAAACCAATTAGTTTGAACACAACAAATTAAATAGTTCTCTTTCTATTTCCCAGATCTCCCAACTGAGAAATAGAAAAGTCAAAAATTGAGCTAATGTGCAAAATACATATGCACGTGACAAGATGGATAAAACAAATTCTTGAAAAACCATAAAACCAAAAAATTCTAACTGAGTGCAAGACCAAGTGCAAATTGAGCTATGAAAAAAATAAAATATAAAAAAAAGAAGGAAAAGGAAAAGACCAATCATTTATGGAGAGGACCACACTCGCTGATAAATAGTTAATAACTGTCACCAGATGAATAACAGGGTCTACAGAACACTGCCAACACAAACAACAAAATAAATAGAACTGAATACTAAATATACCTAGACTTTGCCAAATCATCTTCAATAGTTCTCAAATGTTCAGCAGCCTGCTCTTCAGCCTTCTTTCTAGCTTCCTGCAGTGCATTATTTGTTGAACATAATAAAAGCTGAGAAGAGGAAGGGTGCCCGCGTGGTTGGGGGAGGGGGGGATGGGGATCCGACTTAAAAGTATTTTTCATACACACCTGAGAACTTTCAAGAAGCATGAGGTCTTTCCTTCCTTCTGCAAGGGAAAAATTAAGCAGCATTGACAAATGCAAAACAGGAACAATGTATAACAAAAGAAAAACAAAAATGTGGGATGTTTCGGATGATAATCACAGTCAACCGTGCCCACAATGACTAAATGACCACATAAGATAATGACCAAGGAAACTTTAAGAGCAAAGGATTATTGAATCCAGCAAAGATGCAATGCTTCTCACTCTTTAAAATGATAGTGTATATGTGTGTGCACATACACATGTGCAAGTTCATGGAAGGGTTCACTTGATTAGGATGGAGTTTTATCATTCACGTAAAGTTTTATCTTCAATCTGTTGTGTAAATACAAAATTTTATTGCAAATAACAGAATTTTCTGGTCATAAATCTTCTTTCATTACGCTGGAAGAGGATGCTTACAGAACGGAAAGAGAACGATTCATGTTTTTTGTTTTTTTTTTTTTTTTTTGGACATCCAAGTTGGAGAATCCATGGGTCAAAAACACTCCCATGGGGAGACCAAGTACTCATGCAGCTTTGGATGAATAATAAGGGCGTCATCTATCTGTTAAAAAATTTCTCAAATCAGGAGAATTCAATTGGTTAATATAGAGATTGGAATAAAACAATAAGTTGGTGGCTATTTTTTTCAAATTTCTGAAGCTCTATGCGAAAGGAACCCAAAAACTGAAGATAGTGAGCAAGTGGTGGCACTTATTCTGTTCTGAGATGCAAGGATAGTGGCACAAGCAAATGCAGTAGCGGTATAAACTGATCAGAAAACAGAGAAGCATGTAGGAAAGCTATCAGTTTTTGAGATCTTCACTACTGTACAGAAGCCAAAATGCATTTGTTAGCCTAAGTGACTACATGATCCTAATTGTCATATTTTGATGATAACAACCCATTAGTGGTTCTTAGTTAAACTAATCTTTGCATACTAAGCTGTGGCAGGTATAAGTGGCGAAATCACATAGATACGGGTTTTGTGCAAAGATCAAGCGAACATTCTCATAGGCAAAGATTGAGTGGACAAACAAATAGGCAAAGATCGAAAGGACACTCAATCGAAAGGACTCGAGCACAACCATCAAAGAAAATATAGAAACATATGTAATAGGGAGTGTTTGAGGTAGTATTTGTTGTAACTCTTGTAGTTATGTTTCACACATGTTTATTGAGCAAGAGTTGAACAATTGCATATGCATTCTAGTACATAGAGTATATAGGATATCACTAGATCATAAGTTTCATACTTAAGAGTTTTTCAAAGATAAAACCATGATTCACATGAAAATATCCTATACTCAATTTTGTTTTAAATGGGACAAGTGTTAAACAATTTAAATATTATATATCTTCATATACGTGGTCCCGAATGGGTTAAAACATCATTCATGCACTTAAAAATCAAGATATTGAAGAAACGGGGCAAACCGTCAACGGTTTGCTATAAATACAAGTCCAAAGACTTGCTTAAGGATGGATTTTTAGTAATTATCATTCCCAAAGCACACCACATTTTAGTTCATCATATTTGTGCTCAAAATCTTTGTTGCTCTCTATTCTTTGTTGTGATTCATTTCTTGAGAGATTAGGAATTGTTTTGTATTGCATTAAATATCCGCTCATTCAAGGAATTTTGTTTGTAATTCATTTTCATATTTACGGGTGCTTTGTGAACCAAGTATTAAAGGGACTGGTTCCCTTGTTTGAGCTCTTTGTGAGCAATTGGGATTGGTTTCCATGTGAAGGTTCTTGGTGAACCTTGTGGCTCTAGGTGAGCGTTAAGGAATTGGCTCCCTTGGAAAGACTCTGGGTGAGTAAAAGGGATTTGTTCCCGTGTGTAAAGGCTTCTCCGCCAGTGAAGGAGGCTTATAGTGGATTGTGGAATCCTTGAGTGTGTCTCAAGGCGTGGACATAGGTAAGGGGTTGAACCACGTTAATATCGTTTGTCAAGCTTCTCTTCCCTATACTCTTTCATTTACATCTTGTGCATGATTTACATTGTTTATATTGTGATATAATTGCTTGCATCTTACCAAAAAAATTTTATTTTGTAGAGGAAAGCCTAAATACGCAAAAGAGTCCATTCACACCACCCCCAAGACTCGACTCTAGGGCCAACAATATTGAAATTTCAAAGAATAAGCATGGCCATAGAGAATATTCCCCGGTTGAGGGAGACAATCTCTCCTATTCAGGCTGTCATGGACCATTGAATTGCAATGATCTCTAGCTAGCATTCTGGGTTAGTTAAAAGGGACCCCTTTGTAATCCTTGATTTTCTTGATACTTTTCAGTAAAAGGTGTTTCTTTCTCGTTGCTTCTTTGCATTTGGGTGGAATTCCCTTGATGCATCATTTTATATTATTTCTTTCTGCTGATCAAAAATATATATTTTCTCGGCATGTTTATCAGCCCAAAATCAGCAAATCATCCAATTTAAATTTGGAAGCAAATGGCCCCAAGTTACGTGGGCCAAACGACATCAACAAAACTGAGGTTAACCATATTCTTACATTTTTGGGCACTCAGATTTTGAAGTCCAGTGTGCACTATCAATTATAGGGGCTTGGGCCAAACAATTTTAACAATAAATGGGCTGGGATAATGTTGATCAAAAAACAAATTAAGACATCCATCTTGGCTTCACTTATGAGTGATTCAGATTGTTTTTCTTGGATGGAGTTTCAGTTGATCATTGGACAACAACTGGAAGGAAGCAAGGCACACGGTGATTGCTTCAATAATGTGATAGATAGTCTGGTCCGATGGTTACAGAAGATATTTCTACCAATATAATCGATGTAATCTGAACTTTCACTGGAGGTTTTGAGGTTCCTGAAAGTACTGTATTGGTGTGATGGCACAGAAACAGATCCGGAAAAGGATATTATTACAGGGATGGGACTTCAGTTCAATCTGCATCTGGAAGGATGACCAGCTGTGGGGTATTGAAGGTAGAGGAGAGACTTCCAAACAAATTTGAGCTCGCCGCAGATGGTCTAGTTCCTGTGCCAAATATTTTTTTCAAGGCCTGGAAGCTGCATTGGGACAGAATACAAATATGGGTGGAAGTAATTGAGTCAACATCTGAAGATGAAGCTGGTGTTCATGAAACAGAAGAAGATGAAGGCTCTTAATTGCTATCTTGAGGATGCATGATGATATGGATGAGACAGCTGGGTCTCCTCTATGGTTCTCAGCCAATGCAAATTTGTTAAAAGAAACTGAGGAGCACAGTGTTTCTCAGGCTGCTGGCGCTGTCCTAGGTCTACAAGCTCTAGCTGACAGTCGGAGAGGCCCCTTGCTGAACAATCTTGCACACCAAATGATTGATTTTCTGAGGAAAATACAAATCATATTACCCCTCATCATGCTACTCAATTTGTTCCTTCACCAGGTCGATCTATTTGGCTCCGAATAAATCTGGGGATTAATTTGGTTGGTCTGGCATGGCTGCTGTTAACTGTGACAGATGGAAGGATCTTCAACACATCTGGAGTGGTCATAATTTCCAGTGATTCACCGAATCTCCAAATAGAATTGGGTTCTATAGAAGATTCTGAAACTCTTAAGCCTCTGTTGTGAGAAAGCCGTGAACCTACTGAAGTTAGTTAATTCAGTTATTTAGTTGAAAAGTCAGCAGACAACTCAGCTTACAGCCGGCAGAACATTCAACAATAAAATTATTCAGTCAGCAAGTTGCAGCCAGTGTGATTCTTATTCAAAGTTCTGTTCAGTTTTTCAAAGTGGAATATAGCTGTCATCCATTAATAGCACAGGAGTCAGTTATTTAGTCTAGGAACTTGTCATATTCTTTGCCTTGTTTCTAGGTTTATTTAATGAGTTGTTAAGTCCCCAGAATATCAGAATTCAGGATTTTAGAAAAGCACTCTTGAACCAGCTCTTTATTTTTTTTAAAAAGAAACAGATTTCATCATTGTTTGCTCGTACGTTGATGATCTAATTTACTTTGGAAGCAATCTTCATTTACTTGTTGATTTCAAGCACTCAATGATAAAAAAATCTGAGATGACAGACTTAGGGATCATGAAGTATTTCCTAGGGATGCAAGTTAAGCAAGGAAGAAGGGAAATTTTCATTTCCCAAGAAAAGTATGCAGCTAATATCCTGAAGAAATTTCATATGAAGGACTGTAAGGCTGTAAGTACTCCTATGGCTCTAAATGAAAAATTAAATTATGATGATGTAGCTAAGAAATTCGACGAAAATCAGTATAGGAGTTTAGTTGGATTCCCTTATTTACATGACTCATACTCAACCTGATATTACACAAGCTGTTAGTATGTTGTCTAGGTTCTTGCACAACCCAAGTGTACTTCATTATGCAGCGGCAAAAGGGGTATTAAGATACCTTAAAGGCACACTAAAACTTGGACTGAAGTACAGCAAAGATTCTGAGTTTTTCTTTTACCAGTTTCACTGACAGTGATTGGGCCGGATCAGTTGATGATCGAAAAAGCACATCAGCATATGTTTTCTGTCTTGGAAATGGCACCATTTCATGGTGTTCAAGAAAGCAAAACACCGTTGCCTTGTCATCTGCAGAAGCAGAATATATTTCAGCAACAGAGGCTGCTTGTGAACGAGTTTGGCTGAGGAAATTACTTAGTGATTTAGGGCTGAAGCAAGAGGGTCCTACAACCATTTATTGTGATAATATGTCAGCAATAGCTCTAACTAAGAACCCTGTTTTTCATGCCAGGACAAAGCATATTGAGGTCAGACATCACTTTATTCGTGACCATGTGCAGAAGGAAGAAATTCAGCTAGAGTTCATCAGCACTAATGAACAACCAGCGACATGCTCACAAAACCTATTACTACTGAGAAGTTTTTGAAGTTTAGAGACATGTTAGGACTCACGGATTTAGAGGGGAATTTGTGAGAAAGCTGTGAACCTACTGACGTTAGTTAATTCAGTTATTTAGTTGAAAAGTCAGCAGACAACTCAGCTTACAGTCAGCAGAACATTCAGCAATAAAATTATTCAGTCAGCAAGTTGCAGCCAGTGTGATTCTTATTCAAAGTTCTGTTCAGTTTTTCAAAGTGGAATACAGCTGTCATCCATTAATAGCACAGGCATGAGGTATTTAGTCTAGGAACTTGTCATATTCTTTGCCTTGTTTCTAGGTTTATTTAATGAGTTGTTAAGTCCCTATAATATTAAAATTTCCCATCTATTTCCCATGTACTCTGCCCTATAAATAGTGGCCTTATCCAAGTTATTTTAAGTAGAGAAAAAATAGAAAAGAATCTCAAGAAATCCAGCAAAAAGTGCTGCAGCACTGTAGCTTTTTATATATGTAATTTCTTCATCAAGTCAGTAAATTAAAGAGGCATTTTTCAGTATTTTTCTTCTCTTTTTTTTCTGTTTTTCAATTCTTCTGTTCCAACATCTGTAAGGAGTAGGGACTGGGGTGGGAAAAATACCAGAGACCATGGCTTTAAATAACAGTCATAAACAGTCATGAAATATCCTTAGTAATGGATCATTGTGTAATTGATACCGCTACGCACCAGTATAGCTGAGAGAATAACCGCAGCTGTAGGCCTGTAGGAAACTGTTGCAGCCATGTAACAGCCTCTTCAAGCCATCACAGGACCGCTGCAGCTGCTACAAAACTCTTGCAGCACAAAATTATTCTCTCATTTTTCCTTTCAAAAAACAATCCCAATTAACCATATAAAAAGGAGGAGAGGAATACATGAAGATGACAACAATTAGAAATTATTTAACTTCTTTAATATTCACAAGAAATGCACGTATTAACAATTTGTTATTAACAATGTTTTACTAACAATATTTTGATTTAATTTATTTTCTTTATATTGGTAATTTTGTAACACTTTTCCAAATTATTCAGCTTCAATCTTCTTTTCTTTTGTAGTTTTTTTTTTTATTCAAGTTGTTAATCAATTTATTTTTCAATGATAAGCTTTATGATTATAGAACAGTGCCCCTATAGCTTACGCTATAAAATATAACTCATTGATCAAAATTTATTAGATTCTTAAAGAAAATATAATAATTCATTTTTTTAATTTATAGAATGTCACATGCAAGGCCTTAAATTTCAATTGCAACTAAAATTTCAAAGCTCCAAATGTACGGAAATTTCTATGGAAGTTTAAATTTCGATGTTAATTTTGATTTTGGTTTGAAAAAGAATGATGGAAATTAGTAGCAAAGCATGGAATTCTTTAATGAAACTTTAGAAATGGATAATAGACAAAATAATGTAAGTTTTAGGACTAATATATTACAAATTAAATACATCTATGTTGTGTATGAGGTGCAATAGTTGTAATATAATATGTGTATTAAACATATTTGTAAGAGAATATTTATTAAACATATTTGTTTAATATAAATGAGATTCACAAATAAATTAAATATTATTTATTATACAAATAAAGATAATTTAGATATGAATATTTAAATAAAATAAAATGTTGTGGAAGTTTAATTTTTCATATAATTTAAAAGCCATTCTAAAAATATTTTGTTTCAATAAAATAAAATAAAATAAGATAAATTAAGATAGAAATTTCACTTCACATCTAAATCTCACATTTGAATTCTGAGGAAATGAAATTCTATAGTGAACCTTTTGACAAATTTCGCTAAAATTTTGAGATTTTGATAAGTTATGGATGATTTGTTGAAAATTTCGATGGAAACTATGTAAGATAGAAATCGACTGCCATTTTGATTTTGAGGGTGATAGAAAGTGGAAATTTCGACATAAATTTCAACAATTTTGTGAAAATTTAAGACCATGGTCCTATGTGATTAGCATATTAGTAGCATAAACCATATTACACCTTAAAAGCATAATCTATTTTGTTTCATAAATTTACTCATCGCATGTGTTAATCAACAATCCATTTCTATTAGAGGTAATAAAGTAATGGAAATTGAAAAGAAATATAAATTTTTCTTTTAGTGGCATCTTAAAACCAATATTAAATCTATTAATTATATAAACATGTGACAAATTGAATTGAAGGATTTGGAATACATTAAAATCTTATTAAAAGGGTCTATGCTTAAAACATGCAAGTTTACCAATATTGATAGGGTTGCGCATAGTTGAAAAGAAGTCCCCAGCCGTCACACCACTTCCCACCACTATTACACTACACTGCACACTACTAGGTTAATAAACCATGCAAGCGACCATCCTTTCCGAAAAGTATAGGTTTTTGACTGATTAGTCCCACTGGCATCAAGGTAAGGTTCTAGTTTACTCTAGAAGGGATCACATAATGGGAGAACAAGGAAAAAATAAAGGGATTTGGAAAAGGTCAAATCATTCATTAAATATGATGAGGGCAAAGACAAAATGGGGATTGGGTGTTAGAGATATACAATGAAGATTTTCAGCTAGATGTGAGAGGATTAGAAGATAGGATTATGAGGAAGGAAATTTGCTTAGGTCTTCTTGAGTTGTAGGCTATACATTTTTTCCCTTTCAGAAAACTACAAATAAACATTCAGACGATTTTTACAGGACTTTCAGGGATATTGAGTTTAATAATTGACTGTGGTTGTCGTCTAATGTACTTAGGAGGGTATTTTTGTTGTTTGGATATTTTAATTATCCACTATTCCATGTCCTTTTAAAGATTGACTGCTTGGATTGAATTCATATTTCTAAGCACGGTCAGTGGGTTAACAAGGTATTTTTCTTAAGACAAGATCAAGGAAGTGATGTTTGGTATAAAGGGGGATAATGCTCCAATTCCAAATGATTTTAGTATGGCTTTCTTTCATAACAGCTCTGATCTTCTATAAGCTGTTCATAAGATTTCATGCTAATGGTGCCATAAGTAAGATATTTTTATTAAAAAATTTTGTATTAAAAGGAGATGAGGTAACAATCAAAAAATAGGACAAGAAATCCTTAAGAAGAAACAAAAACATAAATGGGAGACCAAAAGAAACTAATTAGAAAACCTAGATAAGAAAACCTCGCTTTACACCCTTCACATATTCACCAAACACTGCAAATTAACCAATTCCACTTGACCCTTCTTCATCTTTCATTTAACCCCATCCATATGAATCCCATTACCTGCAGGATCAGACAGCCATAGCCCATCTTATCCAGCAATCTTGACTAAGTCCTTCCCATTTATCTTCTCCACGAGGAAGATAGTTTGGTGAGAGATTGTATGCTAATTAGTTTCATGACCAACATGTATAAGATTTCCACTATGGCCTTATCTAAGAGGTCATGTGTTGTTTTGGGTTCTACCATTTCTCCTATCTCAAGCAATGTAAGTTGAAAAAAGGAACTTTTTATATGCCTTTGCTAATGAAGTGGTAGAGGATGCTAGATGAAGGAATATCAAGTGATTGTTTTGAATTAAGATTTTGAGAAAGATTATCATAGAGTTAGATTTTCTTTTTATCAGTAAAGAGAAATAATATGATAAGTTAGATGAGAATTTTCAAATTATTAAAAAGGCTTTCAAGAGAGTTGGAGGAAGTAAATTAGGGGTAATTTTCTTCCCTATTAGGGATTTTGAACAGTCAACCTAAAGTTTGGTTCTCAACTGCGAGCAGTTTACTTTAACTGCTGATGTTTTAAGAATGATTTTGTCCATGTGGGAGGCTTTAGATTTTTGTGGCGGGCTGAGCATGGGCATGGAGGAGCTTTGTGTGTCCCATCCTCAATCTATGCATGGTGCTACTCCTTGTTTTCAAGGATAGTGTTAGGGTTTTAAAATTCGTTTACTATTTTACATATTTGTGAGGTTGTTTTCAGGTCCTAGGATCAACTTGCCTTAAAGGAAAGTTTGGTTGGCTTGAGCTGGAGTTAAATGTTTATTGTTATGCCCCCTGGTTGACTTCCTCCTATACAAGTCTTCCATCATGACTCCAATCTCTCTGGGAATCTTCAGTTCTTTTGCAATCTTAATGATAAGGTCACCATGTTGAGTTCTTTTTGAGTTATACTCTTGATTCATGTCAGGTTTTTTCTTCTACTGACAGGAGGCATTGGTTTCCTAATAGGTATTTGTCCAGACCCTCACTCACCGTCCCTTCATTTTGGGAAAGTTCATTTCAAAAGTCAAGGTCTGTTCTAAAATTAAGCCATTTGTTTAGTGCATGATTCTCAACACAAAAAATTCCAGTGATGGTCTGCAATGAAGAGACCTAAGAGGATGCTATCACTTGATGTGTATCATCTCATTTAAATGTAAGCAAACTGCTCATCTTTTTCTCCATTGTCTTATTTTTTAGGTTATGGAATCTTCTTTTTAGCATTGGTGAAGAGTGTTGACAGTGCCAAAATTCTGTGGTTCTGTTTCTTGAGTTCTCATCATTTTGGACAAACGAACGATGCAGATTTATGGAACTAATCTCAGTTTTCCCTGGTGTTATGTTTGCTAGGAGAGGAATTCGAAATCTTTAGGATATTTCTCTTCCTCTTCATGTTTTTTGGGATAGGGAGGCTTCCATTGCCTCAATCTGGTTTTCAATGACTACTGCATTTGGTAATAGTTCCTTTGACTCATTTCCAACATGACTGCAGAGCTTTGATTAACTGAGTGAACTTTGCAGTCTGTAGTTTATTTTTTGTTTTCTGTTAATGGACTCCTGTCTTCCATCTTGTGCATTCTTTCTTTATCTCTTAAAACATTATTTTCACATCAAGAATCAACCAATGATTAAAAAATGAATTAATAAAATAGTGTTTAAATAATTAAGGTCAGAGACAGAACCAGGAGCTGCTTCTGCAGAATGGAGATAAGATGTTTGAAGTTTATGTTCTTCATATAGCCTCCTGTACATCTCAACCTATGCAGAAGAAATGGGACTTGAATCAGAACAGTGAAGTAATTCAAACATATAATCCACTTATACCCACCCCCAAGGAAAAAAGACGCACAAATGAAACGAACAACAAACTCGTCAAAATCAAAATTTATAGGGGAAAAATGTTGGGGCTTCCAAAATGCTTACAGAACTATGAAGTGATTCAATCATGCCCCCTTGCTCTTGAGATCTTTCTAACACAGCAGCAACTTTAGAGGCAGCTTCATCAGCCTGTTTCTTTATCTCCATTTCAAAATTTTGCTAAAAATTTAATAGAAGCATCAAAAACATAAACCTCAGTCATCCATGTATACAAAGCCTTGGACCAATAACAAAGAGTTAAATAAATTAATATGTTAGTTCCCTTTGCAACCTTTAATTCCAACTCGCTATTCTCAATCTGGTCAGATAGGCTGCGCACAAGACTTCGAAGCTGGACATTCTGCTCCACTAATCCACTTATATCTTTGAAGGTCAACTACTCCAAATATTTAAGCCAAAATAAACATTAAGAATATATCATTCTCTGTCACATAGATAAAAAAGGCCCATGAAAATGTCTGGCTCTAGACAAAGGACAACAGAACCTACTAGCTGTGCTGAAATAATTTTTTCCGCATGAGACTCATCATTCATTTCAACAGCAGGAATCATTGCCTGATCATCAGCATAATCATAACCTGCAGATCCACAACGAACTTGAATATCTCGGCATTCCTTCAGTAAAACTGTCACCTGGAACATTATCACATACTAATGATATGAATAGGTTCACATTACATTAAATTCAAAACATTACATATCCATATCCATATCAATCTAACGTCAACAGCATCAAGAGATCATTTTTAACAACTTAAAACTTCTAGGCCAAAGGGATATGAAATTCTATGATGCATGCACATTTATTCAGTATAACATGATGACTGAAGAACGAAACTTGTTGCAATACAAACGCATCAGAATTAAATTCTTTGAGTGACTAAACAAAGTAAATCCAAAAATAGAGCTCTATTAGTGTCTAAGCATTCATCAAGTAATGCTCCTCCATTACCTGCTTCTGAAGGTCAACAATTTCTTTCTGAGCCAAGGAGTAGTCACGTTCATGCCTCCTCAACTCCGCCTGGGAAACAAACATATAAGCAGAAACACAAGACAGCAACACTTAACCATCGAAGAAAAGCTCAAAAACCTTTAATTCTTGGATAGTTTTCTCCAGTTTAGACTGTTCAGAAACTGAATGCTGCAATTTTTGGTTGATAGCTGAGTATGCCTCTAACATCCTCTCATGTTCAGCTGCATAAGAAATAACAATGCTACTAGTATTCTAGAATATCGCCTTCAATAAAATAATGCAAATCAAATCAGCAAATCTAGAGTAAAAATGATTATAGTGCACTCAAATTTATTTATTTTTTTTTAAGAAAGTGAAATCATAAGTTAGCCCAAGTACTATTAAGCCAAATCAATTTTTATCCCTATATTTTTTAATTAGTACAATTAAGGACTTATTAAATATATGCAATTAAAGTAGTCATTCCAGGGCTAGAACTTCTTCTTGTTCTTTTTTTCTTTTTTAAAATCTGGCAAGTAATACAGCAAAATGCATTGCTATGTCAGCAATTTCATTAATGTTGTTGGGCCCAACTTGGATCACAAATGTAATTATGTGAAATTAGAGTTTAAGGCCCTTAATTGTGCTAATTAAAAGTGTAGGAATTAAAATGGACATCACATAATAATGCAGGCACTAATTTATGATGTCACTCTTTAAAGAAAAGAATAGAAAAGAAAACATCAACAACTGTAGTATTCGTTGGGGACATCAACAGGGAAAAGATTTTACACAGAATCTTCTCCACTTAATTAAAACTTTGACAATCTCAAAGAAATTTTAAGTGGAACCCATTTAGCATCATTCCACAACTGCTTTTGCCATGAGAACCATCAAAATCATACATGATGAAATCCTCAAAGGCATTCAACTAAATGAAGGGATCGATGAAAGCCTTGGGAGGATATCACTTATCACTAACAGAGCTTCTTGATTTGGCCCATGAAACTCATGTCTCAAAGGAAGAGATATGATACAAATTATTCTAACATTACATTTTCATATGCCAGGTCTTTTGACCATCAAATTTGATTTTGCACAGGGTTAACAGGCAATAACAGGCCATGAAAACCATCATACATGATGAAATCCTCAGAGAAGGGATTGACGTTTACAAAATCTAACTATTACAAAAGCCATGGGAGGAGATGGCTAAAAAGGCTTCTTGATTTGGCCTATGGAACTCATCTCGCAAAGGAAGATATATGACATGCATTATTCTAACTTAAACATTTAAATATGCCAGGTCTTTTCACCACCAAATCTGATGTTGCCCAAGATTAACAGGCAACATAACTAGACTTCAAGGTAAAAGCATTTAAGACAATACATCCCCTGCCCTGTAATGCACCAGCTCAGATGATGTGAGGCAAAACATGCCCAGAAACTGCACCATTCTCGTCAAAAAAATTAAAAAGTTAATTCCAAAACAATTCAGGCTAAACCATAACACCCACAGCAATATCTTCCCCTGCAAGGATTTCCATCAAAAGAATTTTCTCTATCGCATATTGTCAAGCATTTCCGCCATAAATTAAAACCTTTGCAATTATCCTCACTATAAGATATGCATGTATACAGGAATTAGCACGATGACAATGGACATGAAATTAAAACAAAAGAAAGACAACAAAAGTTGCACATTTGTACAAATTTAATATAATAAAACCAGTAACAGAGCAAAATTATTTGCATCAACAAGTGATTTCCCAATAACCATTGCATTGTCACATACCTCGTTCATCCAAGATGATTGCAGCTTTTTCCTCTATTTCAAATAAAACCTGCCCAAAGGAAAATTAAGAATAAATAGCCATTTGTCACCTGAAAAAAGAAAAGGGGACTGCAAACTGTTTGCAGTAACGCAGCCGCTAATAAATAAATAAATTATTATTATTATTATTATTATTATTATTACTGTTGCTGCTGCTGCTGCTGCTGTTGTTGTTTTTGTTGTTGTTATTAACTTATGATGATAAATAAGGAAACACATTTTAGGAAGCAATAAGCTTGAGATACAAGTAAATGGAATTTAGGAACCCACAATACTATTAGGATTTAGTACACTTCTTCCCTAATAAATTAAACCCTAGAATCTCTAATTTTATTGCCTGATAAAATACTATTATAAAAATGTTACAAAAATAGAAAAAATATTGGAAAACAATAAATAAAAAACTAGGAAAAATATTGGAAAATAATAAATTACAAGACCAACTCAAAATTCCAAAAAATTAAAAATATTAATTTATGCTGAAGACCTCAAAGCTAATGTAGCATCATTTCTTCTTAACTGAAAGGGACATCGATTATCATGCAAGGATTGAAAAGTTATTCCTAGTGAAAGTTAACCACACAACAAAGAATATTAGCAATAGATAAGCGCACTTAAAAAAACAGAGAGAGAGAGAGAGAGAGAGAGACCAGGAATGGGTATGTAGGAAAGATAGATAAATGTAAAAGAACTAATTAGCATGACCTAAAATAATAAATTCAAAAATAAAATAATAAAACAAAGGAAATAGGAAATAGTGAGATATCATAGACACTAATACTCTTGGAATAGAAAAGCGAGTTCAAAATAAAGGAACAACAAAAGAGGTTTTGCATGAATCTTGAGGAGAACGCGTGACTAATAAAAAGAGTTGATAGTTGGATTAAGAAGTCTATAATTGTTAGGAGAGAAAAAAAAAATAGCGCAAGAAAAATGTAGAAATATGGAGAATTATACAGGCAAGAAAAATGCAAAACAAAAAAGATAATACAAAATATAAAAAAAGGAAAAAAAAAATAAAGCTAAACTTAGAGAACATTATAATTTATACTCTAAACTAGACATTAAAGAAGGTGAAAAGACATTTAAATTTGCTAGAGCCAAAGAAAGAAATAGCAAAGAGTAAGGTAATTAGAAGGTATAAAAAGTAAGGATGATACTGTTTTAATTAAAGAAGATATAAAGAAAGATAGTGAACTTGTAAATACAAATGAAAACAACAGAGCTTAGGTTCATCTGTTTGCCATCATTTCAAAAATTATGGAAACAAAAACCAAAAACTAAAATCAGAAACTAAAGACCAAAAGCCAGCAAAATGAATATTTCTAAAACTAAAACAAATTCAAAACTGGACTGAACAAATGCTCATCTTTGTCTTTGAATCAAAAGTAATATAATTAAATAATAAAACAATTTTTAAATATAATTTAAAAAATTAAAATAATATAAATTAAAATATATTATAATAAAATACAAATTATTATAATTATTTTTTATTTAATTATTACATTTCAAAACCCATTGTTTAGTGCTACAAGAACAATCTTATTGTACATGACAATTGAAAATATGAAAAAATATTTTTAAATGACTTAATATTATATTTTTAAAAATTTAGAAAATTTATGGATATTTGATATTTCTATTTTATTAGCATTTTAAATTAAAATAGTTATTTTAATTTTAATAAATATTATAAATAAAGTGAATGATTTAATTCACAAAAGTTAATTATGGAAATCATAGTGTTGTGGCAACCTATAGTCAAAACAATTGAAAATCATAAAATCTTATTTTCAATTTTTTTTCCAAAAACACTAAAAACCAACAATAGAAATAAAAAACTAGCAATGTAAACAAACATTTGCCATAATATGCTTCTTCTACAAAAACAAAAACAGAAAATAAAAAAACAGAAATATTACCAAGCAGACCCTTGGAAAAAAGAGAAGGCTAAATATTTCAGATTTATCCACAACAGTCAATGAAGTTACATATGTATTAGAGAATATAAAATATGAAAATATTGCAGGACAGAACAGCATCCCAATTGAAGTTGGGAAAAGCTTAGAAGATAGGGAAATAATACAGTCAACTAATTTATTTAACAAAATTATAAGGACACTGAAAATGGCATATGAATGCAGTATCAGCACTTTAAATCTATACATAAAAATAAAGGAAATATTCAAATTTGTAAATTGTAATAGCCATCATTAAATTAAACTCATAAGTCATACAATCAAAGTTTTGGAAAGGATAATTGAACAATGAAGGTCAGAAGCATGGGTTTGGACAAATTAGTTTGGTTTTATGTCTAGGACATCAACTGGCATGTACATTGATCACCATTCCACATGTACAAACCCTCTCATTGCTTTCATTTTAAGTCAAACTACCCCCAATATCTCATGCATGCAATAATTTAAAATTCCATCCTCTCTTTTATAGCTCATACTTCTAGACATCCTCATTTTGAATACATGAGCTTTATAAATAAATAATTACAAGTCAGGCGTTATCAACCATACAATATTCTTGGTCCTGTCCATTTTTATTTTTTTTATAGTTACGTAAAGATCACATGAAATTGGAGAAATAGTTGTCCAATTTAAGAACCGGATCATCTCATGCATAGTTTTCTCTTCATTTTCTCCATCATGTGCTCTCTACAACTACATGCACAATTTAACAATGTCTGCACCCTTTAATCATATGAAAATCATGGTTTAAAGTTTACACAAAAGTAAATGAGATTCAAGTGTAACAATTTAGATGGGTGAAATTCTCTAAAGCCCTAGAATTGAAGCAAGTCACTATATATAAACATGTTATAGTCGAAACATACTATTATTTTTAATTATTGTTTATAATTACTCTTGCCAAAAAGCAATTAAAAATGCAAACGACAAAAACCAAAGAAGACAGCAAGTAAAGTACAAAAAGAAAGAATTTAAATTAAATAAAATGGAATAGTAACCCCACAAAATCAAACATTGGGCTTGAAGGAAAAGACAAAATAAACACTCAACACAAACAATACCCGTTCCAATATTGCCTGAGCTTGTTTCCTTCCCAATTGTTCATGTTGAAGGGCATCAACTGCCTCTTGGTACTTGCTATACATCTTAGCCAACTACAAAGTAATTTAAAATAACACATGAACTAATTAACAGATAATAAGAAATTGAAAATTAAACATGAAGCAAACTAATAGATTTTGATGTCCAAAAATAATTGCTCACACTCCAACCATCCCGCAGAAGTGAAGCTGCTAATGCTGTTCCAGAAACACCAACAGGAATATTGGGAACGAGCATACGATTATCTTCAGTTATCTCATTAGTTTTAAATGAGCTCATCCATCTGCAGTATCATAATAAACTAAATTACAAATCTAAATAAGTGAATATTACATTTCTACAAGATTGTTCATGCAAATCTTTTCTCACAAAAATAAAGTTCATAAATTTTACTAAAAGTGATAAAAAAAATGAAAATGAAGGGGAAAAGACCAACTACAAAGGGGAATGATAGGAAAATCTCCAGGAAGAAAGGAAACAAATGAAAACAACAATACAATGCACAGCAACCTCACCCAAGTCCAAAAGGTTCAAGCAGGGGAGAAGAAACACCAAGAAGTTCCTATCTACCTATCCATAATATTATTATTTTTTTTATCAAAAAATAAGATTTTATTAAGAAGAAGAAGTAGAACAAGGAGCAAAAGTAATCCCCCTTAAATATACAAACAGAACCAAAATAAATCAAAACAACACAGCCAACCAATCATGCTGAATATAGGAAAAAAGAAACCCTTTGAAACACCCAGTCGCAAAAGCCCACAAAGGGGCCAGATACTGATTCCTGTACCAAAGCATAACCAAACGCATCTTCTTCACAGCAAAAATACGAGCATCCATTCCAACAAAATCCCCCACAAAACTGCAAATAATGCTCACCTCTACAAGGTCGAATCATCTTTACTCTTTCCAAAACCTGAAAAAGGATAGCCAACAAGTCTTCCACCGGCTTCACATACTCCCAAGTCTCTCCGAATAAACCAAAAAGGCTGTTCGACATCCTCCAGGAAAAGGAGCAATGCAGGAAAAGGTGAGAAGCAGATTCTGAATTTTGAAAACAGAGAACAAACATCCAGTGATAAAGCCTTAAAAGGCCTCCTACTCTTCAACAGATTCTTAGTGTTAACTCTATTAAGAACAACCAGCCAAATAAAATCCTTAATCATAGAGGGGATTTTCGCTTTCCAAATGGATCCGTGAAACAAGAAAGACAAGCTTTTATTGGTTAATGCTCGATAAAGGATTTACAAGAATACTCCCCAGAAGAATCAAGAATCCAAGAATGATAGTCTCTCCTTTGGGAAAGAGCCCCACCATCCAACAAACTTAATAAGGAAGCAAGCTCCAAACCTCCCTATCATTAAGAGCCCTATGAAAATGGAAACCCCAATAAAGACCAGCATCATTAGAAATAAAGAAAAAAGAAATCAGTTCATTGTGCAAAGAGGACAATCTAAACAAACGGGGTAAAGATGAACAAACTGAAGAACCTCCCCCCACACAAATCTCTTCCCAAAACCGAACATGATACCCATTTCTCACAGTATAATAATTCATAATATTATTAAAAAAAAAGGTCAAGCAGCTGCCATGCCGAAAATTATTTTCCAAAAATGCCCTTGCTCTCCATTCTTATAATATAACTGCCACTTGACAAAGAGAATCGGACTCGGCATTTTGAAAAGTGCATTTGGCCTGCATCTTTGTTTCCCAAAGTGCAACCAGCCTCCATCTTTTGAGCATACCCCACACCAGTAAATATATATTCCTAAAATTCTACATCTAATTCTTTGAGCCAGAAGAAAACTTCTTTGAGGGAGGGATTATAGGAGGGAAAATAAGGTGCAAAAAACACTGAATAAGTTAGCTACTCCTGTGAATTATGGAGGGAATCCAGGACAAGAGTAGGAGGATAAAGAGGTCAAATTGATAGGGCATTTAGTTGGAATTTGGGGTAAGAGCAGGCATATGGAGGAAATTTTAAATAGAAAAGTTCTGAGATTTTGTTTTCATTCAAGAAACTAAACTTAGTAACTGGGTGATGATTCAAGTTTTTGGGAGGATAGGTAAGAATAAGGAGTGGGAGGTTCTTCCTTCTTGGAGGTAGCTAGGGGGACTCGTGTCTTGGTGGATACTCATTCAGTTGTAAATTTTTTTGGATAGAAGAAGATGATCTTATTAAAACTGAGAACCAGAGTACTTGATTTAGAGAACAAGGAGTCCTCCCAAGAACAAGGGCATTCCAAAGCTGCAAGGACACCCTGCAATGCACAAAGAGATGGGCATTCATTTTGTTTCTTTCACAACGCATGAAATGCATGTCAGGACTGACAGCCTTATAAGGCCTTCTCCTCCAAAGCAAATCAGGTGTGTTAGTCCTTTCCAGGATCATGGTCCCAAACAAAAGCCCAAATCTTCCCAAGCACCTTAGCCCTCCAAAGAATGTGGTTCCAAGGAAAAAGGTTAAGGGTGAGGGGTTTCAAAAGGTTAGAGAAGAAATTGAAAGTCTTGGAGGATCGAAAAAATTAATAGCCTTGATGGGTTTTTTTTTCCCAGTTTTACCGAAAGTGAAAGATTGGGTTAGTGGCAGTTTTTGTCAGTTTATGGTCCTTATAGACCCACTCTTAGGTCTTCTTTTTGGGATGATCCATTTTATGTGCATGGTCCTTTCTATTCTAGGTCAGATTTTTAGGGGTACTTTAACGCCGTAAGATTTTCCTAGGGAGAAAAGGGGAAGGTAGGGTTACCTAGAGTACAAAGAATTTTGATAGGTATAGTAGGCATTATGGATTGACTGATCTTCCTTTGGGCAAAGCTTTATTTTCCTGTTCGGTTTGGGAAGCTGATGGGAGGAGATAGTAAGGATTTAATATCCTTGAATCTATTAAAAGAAATGGTCCATGATCGCATAAATTGGCAGAAAAGGATTCATATAGCCGACCCCACCTAGTGGGACTAAGGCTTGGTTTTGTTGTTGTTATTGTTGTTGTTGTTGTTGGTTTGGGAAGCTGAGTTTCTTAAGGTCTCTCAAGGAATTTGTCTAGGTCAGTGTTTCCCTATTTTATTAGTCTACCAAGACCATGTGGGGTCTAACTCCATTTAAATCGGAAAATATGAGGCTCGGTCATAAGTCCTTTCAGTGTTTATTTCAAAATGCTTGTAGTCAGAATGTTAAGAAAAAAAGAGGGGGAGTTTACGGAAAACTAAAGTGTCTTCAAGACGAGCTTAAGAGGTGCAATTTTGACGTCTTTGGGAATATTGGGGCTAAGAAAATAGCATCTAAGTGACCATGATTTGTTGGATGCAAAAAAGAAGAATGTGGTATTTTGGAGTGTGAAAAGGTTAAGAGGGTGTTGTTGGTAAAAGAGCTAGAGGAGGTCATTTTTAGAGAAATGAGAAGTCATGGGGCAAACAATGAAATTTAAATGGTTTAAGGAAGGTGATTCTAATTCAAAATTTTTCCATTCATTGGTTAGTTGTAAGAGGAGAAGAAACAAGATTAGGGAATTGGAACTAAGAGATGGTAAGATTAGAACTGATTCTTGTTTGATATATGAGGGGATTACAGATTTTTTGCTAATTTTTTACTAAGGATGAGGCCAATGCGTAAGGGGTTGAGTGGAGTCCTATTTCTAGTGATCACACGAGGTGATTGGAACCAAGGTCTTAAATTTCAATTTCGACTTAAATTTCAAAGCTCCAAAAGTACAAAATTTCTATGGAAATTTTGATTTTGATGTCGATTTTGATTTCGATTTCGATTTGAAAAAATAATGGAAATAAGTAGTAAAGCATGAAATTCTTTTATGAAACTTTAGAAATAGTTAACAGACATAATAATATAAGTTTTAGGACTAATATATTACAAGTTAAATACATTTATGCAGTATATGAGGTGGAAAAGTAGTAATATAATATGTGTATCAAACATATTTATAAAATAATGTGCATTCAACATATTCTCAATTAATACAAATGATATTCATAAATCATTTAAATATTATTTATTATACAAATAATGATATTTTAGACATGAATGGTTAGATAAAATGTCATTGTAAGTTAATTTTTTCATATAATTTCAAAAGCCCTTGTAATAGTCATTTTGTTTCAATAAAAAAAAAAAAAAACAAATTAAGAGAGGAATTTCACTTTGCTCCTAAACCTCTCATTTGGATTTCGAGGAAATTTCACTTTATAGTTAAAATTTCAACAAGTTTCTCTATAATTTTGAGATTTCAATAAATTTCAGGTGATTCGTTGAAATTTCGATGGAAATTATGTAAAATGGAAATCGACTGCCATTCGATTTCAAGGGTGACAGTAATCGAAAATTTTGACAGAAATTTCAACAATTTAGTGAAAATTTAAGACCATGGTTGGAACAGCCATTTGAGGAAAGTGCAGTAAAGGCAGTTGCGTGTAGGATGGAAAAGAATAAGGCTCCGGATCTGGATGAGTTTGTATGGCTTCTTTCAGGATTGTTGGGATGTGGTCAAGGAGGACTTAATGAAGATCTTCAATGAGTTTTTTTTTTTAGTGGGATTTTGGGAAAACGTATTAGCTCAACTTTCATCACTTTGGTACCTAAGAAGAGTAAGTCTGTTAAACTTGCATATTTTCAGATTATTTTAGCAATTAGTGTGTATTAGAGCATTGCAAACGTTCTAACTGATAGGCTGAGTTCTGTGATAGGAGATAATTTTGGAGGCTCAAAGTCCTTTTGTGGGGAATAAGTAGATAGTGGATGCTATTTTAGTAACAAATGATGTTATTAAGGATCTTTGTAAAATGAGAGAAAAGGGAGTTGTTTTTTTAACTAAAAGGCCTATGGCTGAGTTAATTGGAATCTTCTTGATAAGATATTTTTGAGGGAGTGTTTTGGTGATAGGTGTTGGTCTAGGATGAGGGGATGTTTATCTAATGACTCTTATCAGTCATTAATAATGATAATCCTAAATCACAGTTTAGGGCTTCCAGGAGAGTTGGCCAAGTAGATCCTCTTTCTCCTTTTTTGTCCGTTCTTCTAGTAGATGACTTGAGGGGATTGGTTCACAGGATTGTGCATAAAAGGTTTGTGAGAGGGATTAGGGTGAGGAGTGAGGGGGTCATCGTATCTTATATACAATTTCAGATGATTCTATTTTCTTATTATAAGATCATAAGGAGTGATTTTTTAAATTGCTCATTATTTTGCAATAGATTGAGAGGGTTTCTAGTTTAAAAATAAATTTGGCAAACAGTGGGATAGCTTGCATTAATTTAGTGACTCTAGATCTTTGGAGTTGTCCTCTTTGGGTGTGGAACTCTTGATTGAACTTTGATTTATTTAGGAGTGCCTCCAAGTGATAATGGGTGTTGAGATCCTGAGGACTGCTCAAAAATATTTGAAAATTGAGATGGCCTGACAATTAAATCTGAACCAAAATGAAAATTCAATTAACTGATTTGTTCATTTCTTCGATTCACAGAAACACCAAACTGACACCTTCAGTTCAGTTCGGTTTCTAGAGTTCCGGTTCAGCTAACCAAACCATGAACACCCCTAATCCAGGAGAAGGTGTCCAAAAGGTTGGATGGCCTAAAAGGTGCCTGATTTTCTCTGAGTGAGAGTGTTACCCTTGTTCAAGCTAGTCTTGCTATCCCTCTCTATTTCTTGTCTATTTTGAGAATATTGGGTAGCTAGAATATTGAAAGCGTCATAAGGGATTTCCTATGGTCTGGTGTGGGGGAGAATAAATATCATCTAGTTAGTTAGCAAGTTGTTTGTTGTTTGTAGGTCAAAAATAAGAGGTTTGGGTCTTACAATGTTCGTGTCTAAGAACATGGATTTAATGGTTAATAGTAGTTGTATTTTCCCTTAGATAAGCTCGTCCCTTTGGCACAAAGTCACTAAAAGTTAAGTTTGGCTTGCAGAGTTATGGGTGGGATGCTAATGTAGGCTTGAGGTATTCCTGTGATATCCCTCTCACAGTAATATCCTCTTTTATTCCTGATACTAAATTTATGGTGGGTAATTGGCCTCGCGTTCAACTTTATGAAGAACAGCTCGATTGGATCAAAGCATTCTAAATCTGCCAGAAGTAAATGCTGGAAGAAACCATTAGCCAACACCCACAGAGAAGTAAGAAACACCACACTACTCCAAAGTAAATTGAGACAAGTAGGTTTTCTATCAAAAATTCTGGCATTTTCTCACCAAAAACACCAGAAAATAGCCATGAAGGAGCATTGCCACAAAGCCTCTCTCTCCTTCCCCTCCCAAAACTCCAAAACCTCATAATGAGAAACGCCTCCAAACAGGAAGGATAGACACAATTCTCTCCAAGAATACCAAAAAACTTGCTCAAAAGTGACCAAGAGAAGTGACAATGTAAAAACAAGTGCAAGCATCTCTCCCCACTCTCAAAGCAGAAGAAACAAACATCAGGCACTAAGTACTAACTAAGGTCTTCTTTTCTAAAGCAAGTCACTAGTGTTAATTTTTCACAATACCACTGTCCACATAATGCCTTAACTTTATAGAAGCAAATTTAGTTTCCCAAAGAATGGAGGGAGGGGCAAAAGGAATAGCACTGAGGTCATGGACCAAATAAGAGGAACAATTTGCAAGAAAAGACACATAATAGTCTAAAACCCACAACCTCGTAATCCCCAACTGGAGCTAAAAAGGATGAAGCCCATCAATTAAGAAAGCAAGCTTACTGGTCTCTCTCATTAAGATTCAAATGACATGGAAAACCCAAGGGTAACCACCCTCTTGCCAGAGGAGGAAAGCAACAATATAAGTGTCATGAAAAGAACAAACACAAAAAGACCAGGATACATAAGGGACAAAGAGCCTCCCCAATCCAATTATCATCCTGAAAAAATGGATTACTTCCCCATTGCCAACACTATAATGGGCTAAGACTCAATTTCTAACAACTCAAATACATAACATTAACCCAACTTTAGCATCCCACTCATTACGTAGAAGCTCAAATTTACGATGGATTATGTGCCAAAAAGAGTTTGATTATGAAGGGAAGCTCCATAACAAATTCCCCACCAAAGAAAAATTTACGGACACCAAATTACCTAGACCCAACCACCCTCCCTTTTAGAACAACTCATGGACGCCCAACCAACAATATAGTCTCTACCCTGCTTGCCTACTCTAAACCACAAGAAATCCTTATTAATTTCTCTAATCTTAGAACCAAATTACCTAGAGCCAAACCACCCTCCTTCTTAGACCAACTCACAGCCACCCAATCTCTACCCCACTCGCCTACTCTTAACCACAAGAAATCCCTCTTTAATTTCTCAAACCTTGGAGCCACTCTCGTAGGAATTTTTAAAAGGGACAAGTAATACAGGGGTATACAAGAAAAGCATGAATAATAATAATACAACCCCCAAGAGTGAAGAAGCCCTTTCCACCCATCCAATATCCAAGTAACTCTCTCAAAACAAGGTCCCAGAAAAAAACTCTGGTTACTCACACAAGAGGACACCTGAATAAGTAATGGTTAAATTCAGGACAATGCACCCGCAACTCTGACAAAGGGACTCAATTAATTCCAGTACCCACAAAGCCATTCTCAGAGAAGTTAATCCTAAGGCCTAACACTTCCTCAAACACCTGCACAATGGATAGAACATTGGAGAACAAAAACCATATCTTTCATAAGAGAAAAGGATGGTGTCATCGGCAAACAGCAGATGCAATATAGGTAAGTTCTTATGGCCTACCAGAAAACCTTCCACCAAACCCCTATCAACCCCCTATATTAATCATATACTCAAAACACCAATCACAATAATGAAAAGTAAAGGGGATTAGGGAACTCCATGCCTAAGGCACCTAGAAGCTCTAAATCAGGATTTAGCCTCGCCTGTTTTGATAGTTAAGAATCTGTCTCCCACCAGTTCCTCCATCGCTCCTTTTCATGGAGTCTGTGGAATAATCCTTTTGGCTTTATTTGGAGAGAGTTGGGAGTGCGGTGCATGATTTTCTGGCCATCTCATTTTCAGGTTTTGGGAAGGGTAAAGTGGGACAGCTTTGTAAAACTGAACGACTTTTGCTGTTTTTGGGGGGATTTGGATGGAGCAGAATGCTCAAATTTTCAAAGAAAGATGATGTCTTTGTCTATGCTTTGAGATGGGATTCACTATTTGGCCTCATTGTAGGCTTAGAGGTTGTTTCAGAGGAGTCTTCTTTTCAGATTTACAGCGTGATTAGCAGGCAGTGCTGTTTTGATATTTTTTTTATTTTTGTTTGTTATCTTCTAAGGAGGATTCCTCATACTCCGTTTATACTTCTTGCTCACTTCAATAAAATCTCTTATTTTTCAAATTAAAAAAATAACGATAATGGGCACCCTAGCATGTGCGAAGCAGGTGCAGGGAGCCCTAAAAAAAAGGGGGGGGGGGGGGAAGAGGGAAAAAAAGAAGATGAAGTAGCACCTCTCTAAGCCAGGAAAATCTCATTGCCCTCCCTAGAATTACACTTCATTTTGTGGCACCAGAGGATTTGATATCTCTCATTACAGTAATGAATGCACAAGATTGAAAACAACTTGTGATGGATTTCTGATGTTTGTTCTCTAAAAGGAAAAGCCATGTTAAGCATTCCCATATGTCAAGAAAAAGAAAAATGAAACAAACAAAATTAAATATTAAAATTTATTTTTTTTAAAGGTCAGATACAACATAGAACTAAAAGGTTGGTGTCATCGACCAAAGCTTCCCTTACAAGAACACATCCATAGGCCAAAGGTACCCATGCAAGAATACATAGTGAAATTTCTAGCAGTTAAATTATCCTATTTACATAACTGTAGTAAATTTTACAGTAAAAAATAGCACATAGAAAACTCCATATTTAAATGGCCAGCAATCATACAATGGAGTTAGCAAGCAACGTTGGTAGGAGAATCCAAATGATTCGAGGTCATTATAAAAGTACTTGCTACAATAAGCTGCCAAATAATATATTGAAGCATCACTTAATCATTAGCTTGGTTAATCATCACTCAAGGACTCTACTAGATTATATTTTTAACTAAATAGGCAGCTTCTAGAAAAGTCTTCTGTCACAACTGTTTCCTACAAACATAATTTATACTTGAAAATTCCAATCAAGGGGTCAAAACAAAAATTTTAGGAGAAAACCCTTCAGTGACTTTCACAGAGCTTTATTATTATTTCAAAAACTTTAGCATAGCCTTAGAGTTAAGAACATTTTACAAATTTTAGAGGACCAATTGATTACATGTGCTACACATGGACTCGTCGATTAATGAATCTGACTAGCCAATTTTAACAAAATAAAGACCCAGCATCATCTATCTCATTTAACTCGATATATGTGACCACATGGAAGGACAATGTGAAAAAGAGAAAAAAAAATATTGAAGCATTGAGAATAGGCAGGAGTTCATTAGCATTGGGGAGAAATGAAGAAAAAGAAGCTTGGTGAGAAGAAATTGCATTTTAATGTTCTAAGAACATTTAAAGAAAGGGCATATTGGCAATAAAAAAGACGAGGAATAAAGGCATGTGAACAAAATGTTAAAACAGAAAGGACATATGGACACCAATATACTTCTCCTTTATTATAGTATTGATTTCAATAAGGAATCTCCTCAAAAATGCATATATCCCTCTCTTCTAAAATTTTTTTAATAAATAAAGAAATTCATTAGATAGAGAAAAGAGAAGTACAGCAAGAAAAAAGAAGGAAAAAGAGGATAAGATATCCTCCCAACACAACAGACAAAAGAACAAACTAGAAAACTAGAAAACAAAGATTAAGAAACATCTCTAAGCAAAGCCACCCAGCCCCACTGTAGAGCCATAAAGCTAAATACCGAAAAAAATCATTCACCAAAACCCACAGCAACATGAGAAACATCACTCAATTCCAAAGCAAGTTAAGAGGAGTAGGAGTATCCAAGTTCTAAAAGATTTTAGTATTTCTCTCCCACCAAAGACGCTAGAAGATGGCCAAAGTTAAGCACTGTCACAAAGCCTCTCTCTCCCTTTTCAAACCTCTTAACAAAAAAGTACAAACTACAAAATGCCACCAAGGAAGAAAGGCACGCCCAATTCTCTCTACAAAAAATACCAAACAATTTACTCGGAAAGGTCAAAGAGGAACGAGAATGTAAGAACAAATGAGAAAAAGTCTCTTCGCCATTAAAAAAAAAAAAAAAGCAGACACAAACATCAGCCAATAAAAACTTTTTAGGCATGTGTCTGAGAACAGATCTCTCCAATCTCTTTCCTAAATTTTTTTCTTTTGAAAATCAAAAACTCAGTTAAAATAGCTCTACGCATATTTTTCTCTTTTCTTTTTTTTCAGTTGATAAAATCCAAATAATATTCAAGGTCCATTTTTTGGAGGGAGATGACAATAGTTTGGAAAACAAAGCTACCCAACCCTTTGGTAAGGACATCAGCAAGTTGACCATGTGTAGACACGTAAGGTGTACAAATCAATCCACTCTCCAACTTTTCTTTGATAAAGTGTCTGTCAACTTCAATGTGCTTCGTTCGGTCATGTTGTACTGGGTTATGAGCTACGCTAATTGCAGATTTGTTGTCACAATAAAGTCTCATAGGACCATCCCACTTAATCTTCAAATCTTCAAGGATGATCTTCAGCCAAAGTAGTTCACACACACCTTGAGCCATTGCCCGGAATTTAGCCTCTGCACTCGACCAAGCTACCACACTTTGTTTTTTACTTCTCCATGTCACAAGATTCCCACCGAGAAAGGTGCAATATCCTGAGGTTGATTTTCTATCAACAATTGATCCAGCATAATCAGCATCAGTGTATGCCTCAAGTACCAATCCTCCATTTCTTCTGGACATGATACCTTTCCCTGGTATTCTCTTGAGATACTGTAGTACTCTATGGGCTGCTTGTAAATGAACTTCCTTTGGGCTATGCATAAACTAACTAATCACACTCACTACATATGCTATATCTGGTCGTGTGTGAGACAAATAAATGAGTCTTCCTACCAGGCATTGATACAATTCTTTGTCTACTGCGACATCCTCCTCAGTTTTTCCAAGTTTAAGATTAGAATCCATGGGAGGACTTGCTGGTTTGCATGCTGTCTTGCCAGTTTCCTTGAGAAGATCTATGACATACTTCTGTTGAGAGATAAAAATTCCCTGCCTAGAGTGAGCAACCTCAATCCCGAGAAAATACTTCAATCTCCCTAACGCTTTAATCTCAAACTCTTTAGCCAAATATTGACTCAAGACCTGTTTCTCCTTAGCATCATCTCCTATCACTATTATGTCATCAACATACACTAGAAGGACTGTAACTCCCCCAAAAGGAGAGTGTTTAATGAACAATGTGTGATCCCCTTGACTTTGTTTGTATCCCATAGCCAACATAACTCTTGCAAATCTCCCAAACCATGCTCGTGGTGGTTGCTTAAGGCCATACAGTGCCTTTTTCAATTTACACATAGTGTTAGCAGCCAAATTCTTCCCATATCCCAGTGGAACCTGCATATAAATCTCTTCCTCTAGTTCCCATGTAAGAAAGCATTCTTGACATCAAATTGTTGCAACTTCCAACCATAATTAGCTGTTAGTGATAATAATACTCTAACCGTGTTCATCTTTGCAACAAGAGCAAAGGTCTCTACATAATCAATCCCATAGGTTTGAGTATACCCCTTGGCTACCAACCTCAATCGACCCATCTACCCTATACTTCACCATATATACCCACTTACAGCCCACCGGTTTCTTTCCTGCCGGTAACTTCACCAACTCCCAAGTCTTGTTCTGTTCCAACACCTCCATCTCCACATTCATAGCTTGTCTCCATTTTCCTTTGGACAAAGCCTCAGATAATGTGGTAGGAATGGTGATGGTATTTAGGCTTACAAGAAAGGCTCTATGGGATGGTGAAATTTTCTTAAACGACAAAAAATGTGCAAGAGGGAACAATGGTTGCTTTGTGCATTTTCGAGTTTCTTTCCTAATGGCAATTGGAAGGTCGTGGTCATCTTTATCAACATGAGATTCAGTTTCATCTTGCAATGGATGGTTAACAATTGTTACCTCATTCAAACGATCTGAGTTGGACTCTTGGACCTACATTGGTTCAGGAACAGCAATCTTCCTTCTTGTGCAAACGTGCCAAATATGGTAATTCTAGGAGCAGAATCGGTCTTTTCTTTGGGTTCATTTGGTGTTTCAGGCACAGGTTCAGAAGAACTTTCAGGTACATGGTTGGAACAAGATGAACAAGGAGGTGCAGGTATAGGGTTCGAGGTTTCAGACATAGGAATTGATGGCAGATCAAGGAAAAAATCTTCCTTATCTTCCCTAGTTGAATTCTCCCCCTGAAGATGAGGATTAGTGAAATAAGACACTTGTTCATTGAATGTAACATCCACCGAGACATAGAATTTCTTTGACGGAGGGTGGTAACACTTATATCCTTTTTGAGTCGAAGAATAGCCCACAAAGACACATTTTAGAGCCCTCAAATCTAATTTCCCCCTGTTGTGACTATGAACATGGACAAATGACACACCCAAAAATCCTAGGAACGAGGTTGTTTGTAGTGGTTAGGTATAGGTAGAAGTGGAAAGTATGTCCATAGAACTCTTGAAACCCAAGAATCTTGAAGGCAAATGATTTATCATATGAGTGGTTGTCAGAACTACTTCCCCCAAAAAACCTTAGACACATTTTTTTTGAAACAACAAAGCTCTGGTTTTTTCAAGGAGATGGCCATTTTTCCTCTCTACTACCCCGTTTTGCCGTGGGGTATTGACACAAGATGACTCATGTACTATACCTTCTGTCTGAAAATATGGGGTAAGAATTTGATTGAAATAGTCCCTAGCATTATCTGACCTAAACCTTTTGATATTGACCCCGAATTGGTTTTTGATCATGGAATAGAAATTTGGGAACACAATACTAACATCAGACTTATGTTTAAGTAGGACATCCAGGTAACACGAGTGCAATCATTAATGAAAGAAACAAACCATCTTGCCCTAGAAACATTAGAAACAGTAGATGGACCCCAAATATCACTGTGAATAAGATAGAAAGGAATTGGGCTTCTTTTGTAACTAATTGGAAAAGGTACACACTTGTGTTTAGCAAGTTCACATACCTCACACTGAAAGTTTTCAACATCTAAATCCTTAAACAAGGAAGGAAACATAACTTTAATAACCCTAAACGATGGATGTCCAAGTCGGCAATGATGAAGCAAATTTTTTTCTTTATTGGATAAGACAAACTCTTACATAAAGGAAGAAGATAATCTGTCCTTAGTCATGTGCAACTGACTTGGTGTTTCAAGATAGTAGAGGCTATTCCTTTCCCTAGCACGTCCAATCATCTTCCCCAAATCCTTGTCCTGAAATATACAATTACAACTGTCAAAAATCACATTACAACATAAATCTTGAGTGAGTTTATGTATAGAGACCAGATTTGTGGACAATTTAGGAACATGAAGGACATTTTTCAAAGTTACTGATGGTCTTATTTTCACATCCCCAAAACCAGCTACAATGGTAAAGGATCCATCTGCTGTGGCTATTTTCCTACTGCTTGGGCATGGAGTATAGGTTGAAAAAATATTGGATAAATGGGTCATATGATTGGTTGCTCCTGAGTCCATGACCCAAGAGTTGGTAAAGGTTTTATCTGAGACATTTAATCCAATAGAAGAGGGAAGCTCACAAGAATATGCCAAAGAACAAGTGCCTAGAGATCCTTCAGGTTTTCCAAGACTGTTGATAAGTGATCTCAGCCTCTCAATCTCTTCTTGGTTGAAACTACTCAGCTCCTGCGATGTTGATTCACCTTGTGGTCCAGCAGCAATGTGGACTTGTCCATTATTCCGTGGTTGTCCTCCTTTTTGGCCCCATTCCCGGCTTGGAGGCTTTTCATAAAGTTTCCAGCATTTTTCACGGGTGTTACGAGACTTCTTGAAGTAAGTGCACAATAATCCGTCATGATTTTGGGTTTTCGGCTGGCCACCTTTTTCTCCTTCAAGTGTTGCTCCTCTCTCCATGTTTATGGCTAAATTATTGTTACCACTAGCCACCATAGCCGAACCATCAATGATTTGCGGTTCAAGCATCAACCCTCTTCTACTTTCTTCACTTCGGATTATAGCCACTACTTCATTAAAGCTTGGAACCTCCGGCTTCCCAAGAATCTGTATCCTCACTTGATCAAATTTTGGATTAAGTCCAACCAGAAAATCATACACCCTATCTTGTTCAATAAAGGCCTTTAGAAGCGCTGCATCATCGGAGCATTTTATTTTTATCACCCGATAGTGATCCAATTCCTGCCACAAGGATTTCAGTTGATTTGCATATTCAGTGACTGTTTTATTCCCTTGTTTTGCAGCCATAGTTTTTACCTTGACCTCATACACTTGTGCCGCATCATTAGCTTTGGAATAGGTTTGCTGAATCACATCCCAGATGTCCTTCGCAGTAGCCAAAAACATGCATGTGCCACTGATTTCTGGAATCATGGAATTCCACAACCACGCCATGATCAAAGAGTCTTCTTCATCCCATGCTTCAAACTTAGGATCCCCTGGTTTAAGACATGTACTCGTGAGATGGCTAATCTTTCCCTTGCCTTTCAACACTGTGCGAATGAGTTGAGACCACTTAAGGTAGTTCTTTCCATCTAACCTGTAGGAGGCATGAATATTCTGCAATTCTCCTGCTTGTTGGGGTCAGATTACCTCTTCTGATTGGGCTGCAGTAGTACTCTCCACGATTTCTGACATCTTGAAGGCTTGAACAATCAGCTAATCAATGACAATGACAGCCAGAAGCAGAAATGATGATGACAACTGGGCAAAAGTGAAACCCACAAAAGAGAAAAATTGGCAATGAAGGCAAAAAGAAGTTTTTAAGGCTTTGATGAAACAAGCCCTGTTTGGCAGAAACAGAGGTGCACGAGCTCAAAAAATAGAGTAGAACAGAGGTCTGCAAAGACGGGAAGAAACCAGCAATGAAGGCTGGAAATATCAGCGATGAAGGCTGAAAAAAAATTGAAACCCTAAGGAGCCTAATTTGGCTCTGATACCATGTCGAAAATTGAAAAGAGTTATGTATTGATCTGAACATTATATGTAAATATATACAACAATCCTAGCATTCCTAAAAAGTAAATTAATAAATCAAATCCCATGATTTATGGGACATCCTAACAGAATAAGAAATCCCATGATTTATGGGACACCCTAATAGAATAGGAAACTTAGCTGTATAGGCCTAATTCTAAGAATACAATCTGTTATTAAAAGAATATCCTAAAATAGCTAACTAATTATACACGGTTTTCCCACATTCTCCGAAAAAAAAAAGCAAGTCAAATGCAATTTCTATATTTATTTCCAAATTTCTATATTCAATTGACAATTCTCCAATGCTTGTGTCTGATGTAGAAGCACACCTAATTTCCAAATCAATAAATTCAATTCCTCAAAATCAAAAGCCTGCCCTAATGGATTCCAGGTAGGCCAACTTCTCCAGAAACAACTCTCTCCCACCACCAGCGCCATTCATCATAAACATCAGAACTCCTTGGATGCTCCCACTTCAACAATTTAAAAATAATAATAATAATAATCATAATAATAATAATAACTTAAGACACTCTTCCAAATATCTTACAACACTCCTCTAATACTCTATAGACAGAATAAGAAGATATGCTATAATGATATTTCCTGTATAGTTGTATTATCCAGAAAAAGCTAGAATTTTAAGAGAGACGAGTCAAATAAATGATTTATCAATCTCACACTTATAAAAAAATATACTATTTTCACAGTAGAATTGATTATATTTATACAGACATTTTATGGGATGTGCAGGAGTCAGGACAGCAAAGAAGCAATTATAAATAGATCAAGTCCTGTCAATATGATAGTGTCATTTTTTATTTTTTTTTTGGATTACGCACCGGGTATCCACGTGTCCGTTTAACATGATAGTGTCATTCAAATGATTACAGGTTGTTTTCATGTATTTCATATATATAAATAGATATAGAAACATTATACATGCAGAACAAAATGAATATTAAATATCTCAATGCCCCATATAATGTCCTAATTTCTTTTAGCATTTGTCCCCATCATGCTTCTTGCATGTCTTTCGTCTACACTTCCTAGACAAATCATTTTCATTTTTTAAATTAATAAATATATCAGAATATGGCATCAATACTACACTCCAGTTACTAAGATAGCAGTTCTCTTTTGCATCCTCATTAACTTTCAGCATCTTGACAGGGCAACAAACTAGCAACCTATAATCCTCCATTTTTCTACTTCCATTTCTTTTTTTGATATTTATTTCCTATGACGCACTGTTGCTTATATATAACAAAATGAAAAGAAAAATAGTAGCCATACCTCATAAAGCAGCACACCACACAAAGTTTGCAAGTCCATGGAATTAAGAATAAGCAAACTCACAATGAATATATATTCTTGATGATATAACTCAACTGCTCATTAGTATATCAAAGTGAAACAGCATATGCAATACTGCTGAGGACATAATCACAGATAACACATACATGCAAATATTATGATTATGAATGTCACAGATACATAAGAGAGGCAAGAAATGTGATATTTGATAACATCTTTCTCAATAAACTGCCACCTGACGTACATTTCTGAGCTGTGAGGGCTGATGGCAGCAAGATTCAGCTCATTTGCTTTCTGACTATTCTCCATTTCAGATTCACACTTCCCCAATTTTTCTTTCAACTCTGCAACCTCCTACAGCAAACAAAAACAGGAACAAGAGAATAACAACAAAAGCAGCAGGCGAATTAATATAAAAAACATCTGGAGTAAAAAATTAATAAAAATGTCCAAATAGCATCATTAATGGAAAAAAAAAAAATTAGGCCCAAAAAAAAAGGGAGGGAAATACAATTAACTCTCTAGTCATCGATGTTATCTGAAGGACCAGCCTTACAGTAGAATGCATTTTTGCTTAGTCTAACCTCCAGTAGGTTCCAAAAATAAGTTGGGTAGGGTTCCACAGATAAATAGTAAAAGAAAAAGTTCCCCACCATTATTAAGAATATCCACCAAGAGCAGAAGCAGACCATGTGCAATACTCTTGGGTTGGAAGTTGGAACAATGGGGATCAAAACTCGCCTATGAGGCTTATTCACCATCCATCATTTGATTTACACAAATGGCGACTGCAGTTCAAGCTAGAAGTTCCTAATGTTTCATATTAATGCTAAAGTTAATATGTAAAAATTTTGCGTGGATTTGAGGGATAAGAAAGCTACACTGATGAGAGAGCTGAAGCTTGTTAATTTGTTTATAAAGAGAGGTCCCTTTACTGACAAACTCAAATGTCAAACAAGCTCAGAAAAATTATTTGCCTGAAACACTCTTCATAAGGAATATGAATATCTCTAGCAAGACCATGGTTCTAAATCACGGTAGCAGGTAGCGTAACGTAATGATAACAGGTGACAAGAAGCAGAAATCGCAGATGTTACATAACGGGAAAAGGGTGTAACGGCCATGAATTTTTTTCAAGCACGCACAACCTTGTGCATATTAGCATGCTTGCATGTTTTAAGCTTTTAACCCTTCTTAGAAAGAATTTTAGTGTATTTTGGATCCTTTAGTTCGACTAAGTTATTTGGTAAGGGCAACAAGTTTACATTTGTTTTAAACCACCATTGATAGAAAAATTACGTGCGTGAAAATGTGTGTGTGTATTTATACTTCTCATTATTCTTATTTGTGATAAATTCTTATGTGTGCTAAATTAAGCAATAAAACAAAATACATTACACTCCATTAATCTATTAGACACATAAGACATACAAATAATACAAATATAAAATAACTAGAAAAGAAGAAAGTTGAAGTTGAAAAATATAGAACATAAAGGTCAAATTACTAATATTATCAAAATAAAATATTTTCCTAACAAGTTGGTATTTTAAAATTTTTAATTAATGCTTCTCGTGTGAGTATTTAAAGAAATAGTAAATTTTGTATCATTGTCATCCTCGTTATAATCGTTTCCCCCTCTCGCCACATGCCATATTGAGAATGATTTATGAGAGGAAAAAAGTGAGAAGAAAAATTAAAATATAAAATAATTTTTTTGGCATAATAGTCCAATAGTGGTTACGTAACGTCTATAGCGGCCTTTATGTAATGGTTGCGGTCCATAACAGTCGTGGTCCGTAACGGCCGCTACTGTTGTGATTTTTATTCCCACCAATTTCACTGTGTGTAAAGGTATCGGTAACCCAAAAAACTGTTACGCAACAGCGTTACTTAAAGGTCGCGGCCATTATTTAAAACCATGAGCAAGACTATAGATTTAAAAACAAAAATATTACTCATTCGCATAAAAATGTGGGTTTCAAAGATAAACTTTTAAAAAAAAATTCCTCAGCTTACCACAAACAAAAAAAAAAAAAACATGAATTTCAAAATTTTAAAACCAAGCTTCAAAGTTATTTCCAAATTATTTTCATTGAAATTTTCTTAGAATTCACGTTCAGTACTCATCACCAAATTGCAGTACTGGACACGAGACACCAAGAGATCGAGAGTCTAAATCATTTTTAGTATTTGAAAACAAGGGAAGAGATGAGCCACAATGGTATGATAGTTTGAAATGCTATCACTATTTATATCACAAATAAAATCTAGCTATATTGAACTTCTTAAACTATTATGAAATTTTAAAATTCCTCGTAGCATTTAACCAATGACACTGCATATATAAATTGATGTCAATGGCCATTTTGATAGGGGTCCAAGGATCTTTTTATTTTTGGATGGTAAAATTACCAAAATTTCGTAGCCCGGTCTGTTTATCATTTAATTTTGAAAATGCAGGTCAATTTGTGACTTTTGAGGATTAGAGGAGCTACCTTTGCAAAAGGGGATGAAGCGACCCTAGCATTTAATGTAATTAGGGATCAATCTCTAATTCTTTAAAACAGGTGGGGAAGAATTAAATGGGGAGATCCTCCCATTTATTGTGCTTGGGGGGTCAATCCCTAATTTGCACAAATAGATGGGGGAGATTTAAAGGAAGAGATCCTCCAATTTATTATGCTTCAAGGTCAATACCTAATTCGCACAAATAAATGGGAGGGAATCATGAAAGGGTCTCTCTCTCTCTCTCTCTCTCTCTCTCTCTCTCTCTCTCTCTCTCTCTCTCTCTCTCTCTCTCCCCATTACGCCTCTATCCTCTCTTCCTTATATTCCCTTGCCACGTTTGCTCACCAAATCATGCCATCGCCATAAAGAATATGTTTTTTCCATGTAATAGCATGTTCCCAATCTTCCCGTGCTCCATATTGATTATGTTCGTACCTTAGTTGCTCTAAACATGAATAAGTTGTAGTTTTTTGCCATAAAAGCATGATGTTAGCATGACTGTTTATCTCAAGCATGATAAAATCCCCAACTTTATTAAGCTCTTTTGTTTGCTTGCAAAGTTTATGTAGTTTGTGAAGCTCGTGCATGGCAAGATCTTGTTTTTATGAGAAAATACATGTGTATTCGGATGGACACTACCTTAATCATGCATGTTCTTCTCATCTTGGTTTAGGTTCTTATTTATTTATTTTTTCATTTTTATATTAGTAAAATTTAAAATTAAAAAAAAACACACACACACACAAATTTTTTTTAAAATGCCAAAAAAAAATCAAAAGATTAAAAAATAACAAAAAATGGATTTTTTTCTTTAGATGTTTTTCGTTTATTTTTTCTTTTTTTTCCACCCCTTCCCAAGACCCCGCATATGAGGGAGCTTTGTGCACCGGGCTGTCCTTTTGATTAATAGGGTGGTTATTATAAATATTATTAAAAATAATCCAAAATTTTGAAAATTTCAGAAAAAAAAAAATTTGTTTTTTTTGTGCATAGTATTATTTGTTTAGGTTTTAATATTTTTACTATCATTATTGTTTATTGTTATTATTCCTACTACTACTACTAATACTATTACAACTACTATACTACTGCTGCTGCTGCTGCTACTACTACCACTACTGCTATTATAGCAATAGTATTGGTAGTAATTTAGTTTTTTTTTTTCTGTGCTTCACCTTACTTAATTATTTTATTAAATAACTAAAAAACCTAAAAATTAAATAAAATTCAAGAAAAATCCCAAAATAAATCAAGAAAAGTGCAAAAAAAATATTTAAAAATCCAAAAAAATGCAAAAAAAAAAAAATGCAAAAAAACCAAAGAAGAACATTTAGCTTTCATAGGATTTGGAGTTCATCCTATATGCAAGCCAAGACTTTTTCTCCTATATTTCTCTTTATTTTTTCCCTTTGATCGGCCAACAATGAAATCCTTACTCCTTAGATTTGCTTTCAAAAAAAATATTCCGTCATGCTTTCAAAATCATAACTTTACTCAAATCATATTTTTAAAAACTTCCTTTTCCAAATCTTAATTTTTAAATTCAAATGCTTTCCGGAAAAAGAAAAAATAACCTAATTAATGACTTTTCCTCCCCATTTCAAATTTTGAAATTTGGATTTTTGAGGCTCCTTTTTCCCTTCTTTTCAAGTTCTTTACATCTAAAAGCCATATGGCTTGACAATAAAGGCCCATAGGCCATTCTTTCCCTTCCAAACCACACCATTGTTGATGTTTGGTTTGGGCACAAAAGAGAAACATTCCCTCTTTCCCTCCTTTTTCAAAGTCTTTCTATCTAAAAGTCATATGGCTTGACAATAAAGACCCTATGGGTCATCCTTTTTCATCCCAAAATCACACAATTACTTGTGTTTGGTTTGGATGCACAAAGGAAACATTCAATCTTTCCTTCTCATTCAATTTTATTTCATTTTAGGACAAACATCAAATCAATGACGACATATTCTCTTAAAACGGTTAACATAAGGTGCCTAACACATTTCTTGTGCATAACCAGGCTCCCAAACCTATCACTCTTTTAACAGATTATTAGGGTTTTCTTCATTTTCTCTCTTCCACAAAAGATGAAGTGGTGACTCCACTTTATCACTTTCTAATTCCTCCACCCAATCTTCAACACATCGCATGAAAACCAGGGTCGACAATGAGCAATACACAAAAAAATAAAAAAATAAAGTTAAGACAAAAAGGAGCATACCTTTTCAAATTCCTTTTTTGCAAATGCCTCTTTCTCAAGCTTTTCTTTATAACTATTCTCAACTTGACTCAAATGCATCTACATATCAACAACAATAATTAAAACACAAAATATACATGATAAAATGGCATACAGTGATTTCAACGTCCAAATTTATTATTATTAAAAAAACAAAAAACATAAGATAAACTCACTTCTAAGGCATTAATCACACCCTCAAGCTCTGTAGCCTTTTTGGACCATTCCTCAGAACTTTCCTTATACAGTTCAACAAGCTTGTTTACCTACACACAAAATAATATGATGCGACATAAATGGAAAATAAATAAGATAAAATCAAAATCAAACATTTAAAACATTCTTGATCCCTCTATAAGTATGCCAACATACAAAATCTTATGTGAAACAATATGCAAGGAATAGTAGACCAAACAAACAAACAAACAAATAAATAAATAGCAGAAGAAAACAAAGCAGGCACAATAGCATGTCAAAAGCGACAAAAACATCACAAAACAAAACAGCAGGGATACCGAGCCTAATTTTAGATTTACTGGGGGGAAAAAAAAACTAACGACCTCCAAAATGCTCCAAGAACAAGATTTTAAACTAATTAATGGTGGAACAAAATTGCAGGGAGCTGGAAGTTTTGCACCTCATCTTTATGCATGATATCACAATACCATTTTCTTTGCTTCAAAGCAACTGTCAAGTTAAGTTCATTTGGGAACGAGAAATATTATTCCCATTAAGGATGTGAATAATAGCATTTTTATGGACTGATGCCATGAGTGGCAAGCTGGAGGCCTTTCCTTTGAACTACCTCGGTCTCCTCCTTGGTGCAAAGTTTAAGGAAAAAAGGATAAAAAAGGATATGGGAACTTATTGTTGAAAGATTTGAAAAGAAGCTGGCTAGTTGAAACAAAACACCTCTCTCCAAAGGTGGAAGACTCACTCTCATCAAAAGCACTCTCTCCCACCTACCCAATTAACTTGTCCTTCTTCCCCATCCCTTGCACTATAGTCAAAAGATTGAAGATATTCAAAAAATATTTCTTTGGAGAAATATAGTTGAAATTCCAAATCACAGCTGCTTAAATGGAAAGTTTTTTAGCAACAATACACAGATGTGGCTTGGGCCTCAATTCTCTCAAATTGTTCAATAAGACCCTCCTTGGTAGACAGCTCCAGAGATTCACGGGTGAGGGGGGAGTTTTTATGGCAAAGATTATTGATTTCACATATGATCATGATCAAAAAGGCTTGATTTCCCAGGAGGGTACAACGTCAAGGCCTTAAAAGGATAAAGATCACACACATCCAGGGATCAAGCCTTAGAAGACCTCCTACTCTGCAACAGATGGGAATTTTAGCCTTCCAAATACGACAATAAAAATATAAAGATAAATTTTTCAAGATTATAAAACTTAAATATTTGCAAGTGTAACTCCCCCGAAGACTCCAACCTCCACCTCCACAAATCCTCCCTATTGGAAGGATAGAAACCCTCCAATAACCACAACAAAGACACAAGCTCGACCACCTCTCCATCATTCAGAGCTCTACGGAAATGGTAGTCCCAATAAAATTTCTCCCTGTTAGAAACCAAAAAAGAAGAAAAAACAAACCTATTATGTAATGAGGAAAAAGCTACAAGCGAGGAAACAACACAAGAACTGAGTCTCTAACATTCCTCATAAATTATGTACCTCCTTTGTTTGTCAATTCATGATTGATCATATAACATGTTTTGACAGAAATGGTACTGCTACAAGCTATTGCACAATTCTTCGGGATTAATTTTTTCCCTGATTTGCGATTGACCAAAGCATTGCTTGTTCCCTATCTTTTTCCCAATTGTCACTATATATACCATTCATAATTGTAAGGATGTAATAAAAAAAAATTCTCATATATGGTAAGCACTAAAAATATATTGGCTGTTTCATGGATGTTGTTCCTGAAATAGAAATATAAGGTTACAACTGTTAAGACATTGTGGTGATCGCAATGAATCTACAACAAACTACTCTAGTTGAACCAAGCATAGAAATCTTATATTCTCATGCATCATGGAAAGCAAACCAGAAAGAAATACTCTCATGTGGAACAACCCTATTCCAAAGTAGAAAGTCCCCAGCAACTAATTTCAGATTGCAATTTGGGATCACTTGAACCAAACACCGCCTTAGAGCAAAATAAGGGGATGGGAATCCTATTTGCTCCTCCAAGCCTTCCGCAAGCAAACACATGCACTCTTCAAACCCTACTCCAAATGTGAACCTACAATGATAATCGGATATCAGCTTTCTTGGTAATAAGGACAAGCGCTGAAGGCACTTTCACTAACTACATGAGCCACAATATGCAAATTTCTGCCTAGAGCAGACATACGGGCTACAGGCCCTCCTGGTCATGGCAGACTTCCTCAACCCAAGCTTTAAATGTGTAGGAACAGCTTACCCTCACTAGCATTACCCTTCTGAGTTATGACATTAAGCCAGTCAACAATTGATGCACAGTACTGGAGAGGATCATATGCCTTACAATGGGCAGCTATTTTTGATCCAGCATCCAAATAGACCAAATCCAACAAAAGCAACCAGGTTGTGAAATGATTTCAGGTTTTCGAAGGATAATGTATTACACACCTTGGAAGAGTCAAAAAGTGGCATGAAAAGTAACAAATCAAAAATGGGCACCAAGTTCAAATCACTCCCACCACTGGAAGCTGCAGAGTATAATGCAATCCTATTGGGAAGAAAGGTCTTCTGCTATACTAATTTCTCTGATGATCCCTCAAAAGAAGCAATCTGGATGTATAATCAAAATATCTAAAAATTCTATTAGTTTGTCTCAGGACACCCCAAAAGAAGCAAAATATCTGAAGAAATTTGCAGGCTTCCTCTAAGTGCAAACAATTTCAATTATAACCTTCCAACTTATTTCCCATTGAATTTCCTTTAAACACAAAAAATGACACACCCAACACAGCATTAAGACTTAACATGCCCATATGCACAGCAGAATAAAAAAATAATAATAATAATAATAATAATGACTGAGAATAACATTATCTCCAGAAAATAATTCCATAACACTCACGGCTGGTTAACCTTGTCCTCAGAAAAGTACACCTTCAATATAGATTTCATTTTAATCAACTTTCTATATAGATATCATGTTAGACATATACAACAATACACCTAGAAAGGGCACACCATCCAACCTCTAGAATGTTCTTGCCACGAACGCCACCAGCACTACAGTAACACCAATGCTGTCACCACTATTACCAAGAAGAATAATATCATGTATTCTTTTCCCTCACACAAGAGTCAAAGAGGAGCAGACACTTCTTTGTCTCGAGAGAGAGAACCCAAATTTTCCAATGCAAGTAAATAAAAAAATTTACTAACATCATCATATTCAATAAATACAACAACAACAAACCTTAACTCCCACTAGGTGGGGTCAGCTACATAAATCCTTTTCTGCCAATTCACCTGATCGAGAGTGTTTTACTCTATTAGATTACCGGTTATTAAATCCTTCATCACTTCCTCATTCCAAGTCATTTTAAGTCTATCTCTACCCCTTTTCATGCCAAAAACAATAACTAACTCACTACTCTTTATAGGTGCTCTACTAGGCCTACCTCTCAAATGTCCAAACCAACTAAGCTGCCACTTCCTTATCTTGTTTTCAATCAGTGTTATGCCTAAATTATTGTGTATATGCTCATTTCTTACTTTATCTTTTAATGTTAAACCCCTCATCCACTTTAACATTTGCATTTCAGCAACTTTTACTTCTTCTACATGTTGTTTCTTAGTTGCCCAGCATTCTGAACCATACAGCATAGCTGGCCTTGTAGCCACCTTACAAAACTTTCCTTTTAATTTTAAGGGTATTCTACGATCACACAACACACCTAACGCACTCCTCCATTTTACCCAACCTGTTTTAATTCTATGTACTACATCTTCTTCAATTTCCTCTTTAGCTTGCATAATAGATCCAAGATAACTAAATCTATTAGTGCTATAAATCTCTTGATTATCAAGTTTAATCTTCTCTCCATAGCTACTCCTTACATTACTGAAATTACATTTCATACATTTTGTCTTATTCCTACTTATCCTAAACCCTGAAGACTCTAATGTGGCTCTCCAAAGTTCTAGTTTAGATTCCACTCCGCTCCTACTATCACCAATCAACACGATATCATCTGCAAACAACATACACCAAGGAATTTCATTTTGGATTTTCCTAGTAAGTTCATCAATTGCTAAAGTAAAAAGATAAGGACTCGAAGTAGAACCTTGATGTACACCTACTGTGATTGGAAAATCTCTAGATTCCCCTCCTACGGAATGCTAGTCACTACCCTATCATACGTATCCTTAATGACCTCAATATATCTACTACAAACCCCCTTTTCTCTAAGACCACCCCCCCCCCCCCCCCCAAAAAGAACGTCCCTAGGTAGTCTATAATATGTTTTCTCTAGGTCAATAAAAACCATCTGCAAGTCCCTCTTCTTTTCCATAAACTTTTGCATTAAACTTCTTAAAAGATAAATAGCTTCTATTGTTGATGTCCCAAGCATAAAACCAAATTGACTTTCTAAAATCTTCATTTATAGTCTTATTCTATGTTAGATTACCATTTCCCACAATTTCATCATATGACTCATAATTTTAATTACATTATAGTTATTACAATTATGAATATCACCTTTATTTTTTTATAAAGGTACTTGCATACTTTTCCTCCATTCTTCAAGATTTTCTTGGTTTTTATAGTAGTGTTGAATAGATTAGTTAGCCAAATATTTCCTTTATCCCCTAAACATTTCCAAACTTCAATTGGTATTTTATCTAGTCCTATAGATTTCCCACTTTTCATCTTTTTTAATGACATCTTAACTTCAAGGACTCTAATTTTGCGAATAAATCTCCTATTTTAGCCTTATCCTCATTTATCACTTCCAAGTTCAATCTTTCATTTTGATTTTCCTTAAACAACTTATCAAAGTATCTTCACCACCTCTCTTTTATGTCTTCTTCTCTAATAAAAACATTATCATTCTTGTCCTTTATTCATTTTACATCACCTAAATCTTTGCATTTTCTTTCTCTAGCTCTAGCAAGTTTACAAATATTTTTCTCCTTTTGTATCTAGTTTACTATACAAAGTATCATAAGTTTTATGTTTAGCTTCACTAAAAGTTTTTTTTCGCATTTTTTCCTTGCTTCTTTACATTTTTCAAGATTTTCTATATTTCTAGAATTTTGTCATATTCAATAAATCAAAAGGGGGGAAATAGCATGAGAATAAAATAAAAAGAACTTACTGTTGAGATTTCTGCAGAAAATTGCTCTTCACTAGCTGCTGCAGCCTCTTTAGAAGAACAAAACTCCTTCAAGAGTGCCATTAAATATAGAAATACTTAGGGACAGTTTCCAAGAAATGGAAAAACATGCAACTAGAATTTCTACCATGGCATACCTGTTGCAAAGAAGATAATTTAATTTCTAACTCCCTCACTTTTTCTTTATTCCACTTTAAAGAATTCGAACATTCATTGAATTGCCTCTCAGTCTGAAGGAGATTAACAGAGAAACATGAATACAACTGTTGAAGGAGTACAGCCAATGGAAAAGAATATTTTACTAGCAAAAAATTACATCTGCAAGCTTCACAGACATCTCTGCCTCAAGTTCAGCATGTGTTTTACGCAGCGCAATGAGACTCTCAACTTTTGATGTAAGCTCATCATTAAGCCAAACATTATGCCTCTCAATAAGTTCCTTTTCCTGCTCAGATCCAGAATTGACATACCAAACATTAATATAACAAAAAATGAAATCACTAATAAAATTGAGAACATATAAATGAAATCACTTATCTAACAAAGTATAATAGCATACAAAGTTTGTTATGCAATGGGTCACAGTGTGCTGATGCTTGTTGGCTATGGGCAGAAGCTCAAATGCTAATGACACGTGAACAGAGAAAAAAAATTCCAAGCTAGCCAGAGTGATAAAAACTTTTGAAGAAGGCAAGGAAGTTCAAGCATCGAATTTGTTCTATGTTAGTGAATCTTGTTAAGCATTCTCAGGCCATACAAAATAAGGGTGATTCAAGAGAGGATTTCTCACTACAATCAAATTCAAAATTCTACAAAGACAGGGATGCTGCCTGAAAAGAGGTATTACGTAAGCATGATTAAGGTATTTGGTATTGTTGGGTCAAAAAGAGAATTTTACTGTAATTTTTATTTTTCTACTTTATTGGTTTTTCTTAGTAGTATATTATTAAGCTGTAAACTAGGAGATTCTGGGATTTGATTAATCCAAAACGCAACATCCTAATGACACTTGAGTTTCTTATTGTTATTTTCCTTTTCCACAATCATGTTATGATGGACAGAAAATGACTTGGAATAAAAATTGGATTTAGGGTTGATCCCTTGTGGGCTAGAGGAGCAGAGCACAAGATATAACATTCTCAATAAAACTAACACAAAATAAAGAGACAACAACTACATATTCAATAGCTAATACTATATTTCACAGCCAAATAAGAAACCAGCTCTACACTCTCCACTCCATTTTCTTCTTTGCCTTCAATTCTCTCACTCTCCATCCCTCCCTCTTATGGAATTTCTCTGATTTATAGCTGCATCCTGTTTGTTTGTTATGTTTAGCAGGACACTATACATAAATACCCTACACATGCTTACAGTTGAAAGCACAATCCTTATTTTTCCCCACAAAAGGAGTTTTCAATGTATTTCTTTCATTTCTATGTCATTCCCAAAACTATCATACATTTTTTATTTTGATGATAAAAACGATATTTTAAGAGAGAAAAGGAAAATTACAACAATAAAGATGACGATCAATCCTCAAAAATAAAAACAAAAATAAAATAAAATAATAGCGTCTATCGCACATATTATTAACAATTAAATACTAAAACAAAGAAAGCAGAGGTGAGAATTCTAAGAAAAAAGATAAAGAATTAAAAGAATTTTCCATCTCTCTTTCTACATAGGAAAAAAACTTACTGCAGAAATCGCGAAAGAATCAAGAGCTATAGAGAACAAGACATCTTCCAACCTATAGCCAAAAGCAATAACGAATTTGCAGCTCTCGAATACCTTTGGAGACTAAACAAAGAATCCCCAAAAAAAAACTCCAAACAGTGGCCAAAAGGAAGCAAGGAAAAAAACTTTAGCCCATATAAGCAATAAGTTGTTTAGGCATTGAAAATCCTTGCATTCCTGTAGTCAACAAAGAATGCTGTCCAGGCTAACCTGTACTGTGCCGAAAATCAGGACAACGTTAAAACCAGGTCCTCCCTTATCTCTGTCCATTTCTGCCAATTTAAAGCATTTCTACTCTTTTTTAGCCCCAGTCCGGGAGATCCAGAATGGTCTGAAATGGTTAGGAGCAGTCCAAACAAGTTTTGGGCTTTCAGCACAAAAATCGAGAAAAAAACTCTATACTTTTAAGGTTTTTCTCCTTTTTCTTCTATTTTCTCAGAAAATCAATTTGGTTTTATGTCTGAGAGATCTACCACAGAAGCTATTTATCTTTTAAGAAGATTAATGGAAAAGTTTAGGGGAAAGAAGAGGGACTTGCATATGATATTTATTGACCTTGAGAAAGCATATGATAGGATACCTAGGGAAGTTCTATGGTGGGTTTTAGAAAAAAAAGGTGTATGTTGTAGGTATACCGATGTCATTAAGGATATGTACGAGGGAGTAATGACTAGTGAAAGGACTATAGATGGAGAAACTAGAGAATTTCCAACTACCATAGGTGTACATCAAGGATCAGCTTTGAGTCCTCATCTTTTTGCTTTAGTGATGGACTAATTGACTAGGAGTATTCAAAAGGAGGTTCCATGGTGTATGTTGTTTGCAGATGATATTGTATTAATTGATGAAACTAGGGACGTAGTAGAGGCTGAGTTAGAATTATGGAAAGAAGCTTTCGAATCTAGAAGCTTTAGGATAAGTAGAAATAAAACAGAATATATGAAATGTAATTTTAGTAATGATAGGAGGAATATTGGGGACAAAGTTAAACTTGATGATGAAGAAATAAATAGCACTTGTTGATTTTGATACCTTGGATCTATTATGCAAGTTGAAGGAGAAATTGAAGATGATGCAATGCATAGAGTTAAAGCAGGTTGGGTAAAATGGAGAAGTGCTTCAAGTGTGCTATGTGATCGTAGAATACCCTTAAAATTGAAAGGGAAGTTTTATAAGACAGCTATAAAACCAGCTATGCTATATGGATCGAAATGTTGGGCGATGAAGAAACATAATATCCAAAAAGTAAAAGTTGCCGAGATGAGAATGCTTAGATGGATGAGTGGTATAACATTGAAAGATAAATTAAGGAATGAACATATTCGTGGTAAGTTAGGTGTAGCTCCTATAGAAGATAAGATAAGAGAGGGACGACTCAGATGGTATGGACACTTGCAACATAGGCCACATAGTGCACCTATGAGGAAGAGTGACTTAGTTACTGTGGGGGGCAATAGAAGGGGTAGGGGTAAACCTAAAATAACTTGGGAGGAGATAGTAAGGATTTAATATCCTTGAATCTATCAAAAGAAATTATTCATGATCGCATAAATTGGTGGAAAAGGATTCATATAGCTGATCCCACTTAGGGTGGGACTAAGCCTTGGTTTTGTAGTTGTCGTTGTTGTTTCTAGGACTGTAAGTGTGTTTTTTCCTTATTTCAGTAAATTAAAAAATTAATTAATTAATTATTAACAAATTTAAAAAACAGCGTATCGCAAGCTGTGCTTGCACTAACAAAACCACGCATAAGAACCTGTGGCGCATACATGTCCAAACCACCATTTTTTAAAGCCAAAAGCCAATTTTATTTTTTTTTGGGTTAATTGGAATGGTGTTGTTTTGCTTCATGCAAATTTAAAAATAAATATAACATATAATATGCAACAAAGTCCTTTCGAGGCTTCCCCTATCATCTTCCTCTTTGGCCTCCTCTACCTCGTCCAATTACCACAATGGTCCCAATCCACCATAGACACCAACAAGGAAGATTTGTTGCACACCCTGAGCCCCCCTCTGTTATGCCAGACTCCCCAAATGCCCGATCCCCTTTTCCCTTTCCTTCCCCATCCTCCCAAGCTCCCATTTTCATGCAACATACACAGGCTGGCCAAACCAACTCCGGCCAGCCCATGACCTGTTCTCATCCCTCTTGACCAGCCTTTTTTTTTTTCTTTTTCTGCTTTTAAAACCCAAAGAAACATAAGCATTGGGGAGGAGGAAATTGGCTCTAGGAACTCTCTCTCTCTCTCTCTCTACCTCGCAGCATCTCTCTCTCTTTCCAGGGATCTCTCCTCCTCTCTTCCCTCTCAGTCTAACTCTCTCTCCTCTATGTTCTTTCCTAGTCATCCCTCTCCAGTAAGCCAAAAGACCTGCTTGAACCACCCTTACCACCCTATGTGAGTAAACTCACTGCCTCCCTCCCTCCCTCTCCAACATGTGACTGTGAGTGTGAATGTTTTGTGCATGAATATGGATCATACGTGCATGAATGTGGGGTTCTTGCACATGAAAGTGCTGGTCTATGTATTTGAATGCATGGTTGCATGCGGGTAGGTACATGTGAACATGAGTTCATGAATATGTAAAATGTGAATATACTAGTAATGTTTTTAGATGCTCGCATATTCGGAGTTCTATATGCACAAAGGTGTATAGCAGTAGGTCCATACGAATGTTAGTATGTGCATGTGTGTAAGCATGGGCTACGAACGTAGGTAGGTGTGGAGGTCAACAGTGCGTGTGCATGCATATGTTCATGAAGCATTGTTATGTATGTGCATGCACACTTAAGTTATAATATGTAGACATATATGGGAAATGCATGATCATGGGTGAAATAAAATGAATAAGAGCATGTGTATGAATGCAAAAGTCCATGTGTATATGCATGCACGTGTACATCAAGTATGCATCCATGTATATACGTAGCTAAAATAGGATGCATAGTAAAGGTATGTGCATATGAATGCAAGAGTGTGAGCATGCACATAGGTCACAATTATGTGCATTCAAGTGTTCATATATATGTGTTTGTACGCATGAAGGAATGCAGAAGAGTAAATATGCATCCATGTGAGTGTAGATATACATGCAAGTGTAGGACTATATGCATGTATTGTGTATATGAGAGTATGTATGTCCATGAATGTAATTGTGGACTGTGTGTGTGTGAATATTTTTGTATGCATGACCCTATAGGGGTGTGATTTGGCATGCATGTAGGTATTAAAGTAGATTTTTGTGATAGTGCATGTACGTGTAAAAGGTTAGTATGTGTTCATGTAGGCTATAATGCATGTATGTCATTAATGGGTGTGTGCATATAGGGATTTGCATGATGATCTAGTTTATGAATACAAGTGGAGATAGGCATAACTGTTAATGAAGAGAGCATATAACTATCGTTTTGTAGCATTTGTGTCTAGAGCATGTGAGAAGATATGTGGATAAGCATGTGGGTGCAAATGTGCGTGATTAGTGTCGATAGGTGTGTCTAGGAAACGTGAGTAGTCATATATGCTAGTGTTAATTCAGCCATAAATTACTATCACTAGTATGCTATTATTGTCTATTCACCTTCTTTGTTGTTACCTTTATTTTAGAGAGGGAAAAAAAAAACCAAAAATGAAAAAGTTGGTTCATTAATATGCATGTGTAATTCCATGCATCCAATTATGTGATTTTGGTTCCCAAAACCTAATCCTGACTTATAATGTGATAAGGGGAAAATTTTATTGTATAGTCTTTTCTTACCCTTATCCCTAGGCACATTCAAGATTTTTAACTCCCAAAGCTTGAATGATCAAGGGGAATTATGGTGTCAAACAACAGGATTAGATCAGATGAACCGAGGAGCACCTAGTCAGATGTTTGTTTTTTAGGCTTAGTAATTTGGAGTCTCCATCAATAAACTATCTTCAAAAATTTTAAAATAAAAAATAAAAAATAAAATTTTCCAAAAATCACCTTGATTTTTAAAAAATAGTCGACAATGGAACCCTAGAATTTCCATAAAATCCATGCATTCCTTAAGTACTTTTTTCAAAGAGGTAACACAACCCAATATCCTCTTCTAAAGCCATTTCCCAAACACATATTCTCCAAGATCAGTAACACAAACTGATATCCCTTTCAAACATTTGTTTTCAAATTGATAACACAAATCAATGCTTTTAAACCAACTCTTTCCATCATCATCATCATCTTTTCAAAATTAGGGTTTTGAAGTCAACCCCTTTTTGAACAAAACTCTAGACTTCTAATAGTCATATTGGAGTGCTCATAGATAGTAATTATTACTTTAGTAATTGATGAACTTATTAGGAATATCCAAAATGAGAACCCATGGTGTATGTTCTTTACAGATGATACCGTGTTGATTAATGATAGGAAGAGCAGAGTGGAATCTAAGCTAGAACTTTGGAGAGCAACATTTTAAACGATTTAGGATAAGTAGGAATAAGACAAAATATATGAAACTTAATTTCAGATTTTCAGTAATGTAAGGAGTAGCAATGGAAAGAAGATTAAACTTGATAATCAAGAGATTAATATCACTAATAATTTAGACATCTTGAATCTATTATGCAACCTCAAAGGGCTTCGCCATGTTACTAGGTTTCCCCACACATACGTACAATAACTAGATGTTGACCTTCGGTTAGTTATTAATCCGACCCAGTTAGCATCAGCGAACACTTCAATATCTTTCCTTGTGCTTTTCCTAAAGTCCAAGCCTTCACCTGGTGTCATTTTAAGGTACCTCAATATCCGTTTGACAGCTTCCATATGTTCTTCAGTTGGATCATTCATGAATTGACTGACTACACTAACCAAGAACTCAATATCAAGTATGGAGTGCGAGAGATAAATCAGCTTCCCAACAAGTCTTTGATATCTTCCTTTGTCCACTGGAACATTGTCCTTATTAGCTCCAAGGTTAGTACTTGAGTCCATGGGTGTTTCAACCGGTTTGCACCCAAGCATTCCTGTCTCTTTAAGAAGATCTAGTACATACTTCCGTTGTGACACTGAAATTCCCTTTCTTGACCGGGCTACTTCTATTCCAAGGAAGTATTTTAGGCTCCCAAGATACTTGGTTTCGAATTCTTTGGCAAGTAAGGTTTTGAGCTTGATCAATTTGTCTTCATAATCACCTATTAAGATGATGTCATCTACATACACAATGAGAATTGCCAATTTTCCTTCGATTGAGTGTTTGATAAACATAATGTGATCTGCTTGACTCTGAGAATACCCATCCTTCTTCACTGTGTTGTTGAACCTGTCAAACCAAGCCCCTAGGGATTGCTTCAGTCCATAAAGGGATTTCTTGAGCTTACATACCTTATTCATAGTTGCCTGTGTTTCAAAGCCAGAAGGAATGTCCATGTAGACTTCTTCTGTTAGGTCTCCATTGAGAAAGGCATTCTTAACATCAAGTTGGTGAAGAGGCCAGTCAAGATTGGTAGCCAATGATAGTAGTACCCGAATAGTGTTTAATTTGGCTACTGGGGCAAACGTCTCTTGGTAGTCAATGCCATAGGATTGAGTGAACCCTTTTGCAACCAATCGCACTTAAAATCTGTCCATGCTTCCATCAGCCTTGTATCTGACGGTGAATATCCATTTACATCCTTCTGGACATTTCCCACTCCGTAGTTCTGAAATCTCCCAAGTTCCATTTTTCTTAAGTGCCTACATTTCTTCCCATAATGCAATTTTCCATTCCGTAATTGAAATGGCTTCTTGAATGGAGTTAGGAACCTACACTTTGTTCAGATTTGCCACAAATGTTTGGAAGCTAGATGACAACCCTTTATAAGAGACAATTGTAGATTGGATGACTGGTACATGACCTCCTACCTTTCCTTAAAGCAATATGACAATCAAGGTCATTAGCAGTAGACTCATTAGTGATGAATTCAGAGCTAGTGTTACCTGGTGAAGTTTCATGTGTTCTTGCATTCGGGTCAGATTCTTGACTTCCCTCGGGAGGTGCTTGTTGCTCTAAATCTTCTTGAATCTTCTCCTTCCGAGATCATACAATGAATTCACCATTGCTGGTAGGTTTCAGACGTTGGATAGGAGTTAAAGGAGGTGGAAGACTTTCAAATTCTGTTTCTGTTTGGTGATTGTGGTTTGGAGTAGGAGTAGGGGTAGTTGAGATAGAAGGGATGGTGACTTGTGGACTTGGGTGGTTTGTTGTGCAATAAAACGAGGAAAAAATGATCGTGCAATGCAGTAATCACGATGAATAATATGAAAACACACACGGAAAATGAAAGCAATAAACACAACACAAGGATTTAAAGTGGTTCGGCAAAATGCCTACATCCACGGGAGCAAGCAGCGGCTGAAATTCACTATCAATCAAAATTAGGATTACAACATTGTATTTATACTAACCCCTAAATGTACAGAGGTATTAGAGAATCCCTCAAATACCCTGTATCAATCCGCGAAAGATTTGCCTCAATATTGATCTTCCCAGTTTAAATTTCAAAAACAACGCCAAACAAAACCATCAACGGTTTTCCTTCACTGGAAGAAACCGTCGATGTACCTACATCAAACCGTCAACAATTTTCTTCCTAATTAGCTACCAGAAGAAACCGTCGGTGTACCATGCAAACCGTCGACGGTTATTCTTCAGACATGCTTCCTTGTTTTCCTCAATCTGCTTTCCTTGTACATGTGTTCCACTCGATATGAACCACATACTTCAACAATCTCCACCTTGGCAAATATTCACCCCTTAAGAGAATAAGAAAACATAACCTAAAGCACCACTTGGGACAATAGGTTGGAACGCCCCCCATCTAGCATCTAGAGACGTTAATCAAGTCCAAGCAATGCTTGAACTTGTCTATGGTAACAGGTTTTGTCAACATGTCTGCTGCATTCTCAGAAGTGTGAACTTTCTCAAGCAATAGTTCACAAGAAGAAACCAATTCCTTAATCCTGTAAAACCTCACATCTATGTGTTTGATCCTCGCATGATACACATTTATTTGCGAAATAAATGGCACTCTGACTATAACAATGCAGTTGAACTCCACCTTACTGAATACCTAACTCCTTAACCAATCCAATAAGCCACAACACTTCCCTGGCGGCCTCGGACATTGCCACATACTCTGACTCAGTAGTAGATAGTGCAACTAGAGACTGAACCATAGACCTCCAACAAATAAGCCCTCCCACAAGGATGAATACATACCTTGTGGTAGACCTCCTGTCATCCAAGTCCCCTGCATAATCTGCATCCACATATCCCACAACTAAAGGATCACCCTGTTGTCTACCAAACATGATGCCATGGTCTGTAGTACCACTCAAGTATCTAAAAATCCACTTGACTGCATCCCAATGCTGTCATCTCAAATTTGAAAGAAACTTGCTCACCACACAAACAGCTTGTGCCAAGTCCGTTCTTGTACAAACCATAACATACATCAAGCACCGCACCTCACTGCACTAGCATATGGAACCTTTGACATGACTTGAACTTCATCATCTGTCTTCAGGCACTGTGCGGTAGACAATCTAAAATGATTCGCCAACGGTGTACTCATTGGTTTTGCATTATCCATGTTGAACCTCTCCAACACCCTCTCAACATAACTACGCTGAGATAACCACAATCTCCACCGCACCTCACTGCACTAGCATATGGAACCTTTGACATGACTTGAACTTCATCATCTGTCTTCGAGCACTGGGCGATAGACAATCTAAAATGATTTGCCAACGGTGTACTCACAGGTTTTGCATTATCCATGTTGAACCTCTCCAACACCCTCTCAACATAGCTACGCTGAGATAACCACAATCTCCTGGAAGCTCTGTCCCTGCGAATCTCCATCCCAAGAATCTTTCTTGACCACACCTAAATCCTTCATGTCAAATTCTTTGCTCAATTGAGTTTTCAACTTGTTGACCTCACTCATACTTTTCGCAACAATCAACATATCATCCACATAAAGCAATAGAAAAATAAATGAACTATCATCAAGGCTCTTCACATAAACACAGCAATTATACCCACATCTCCTGTAGCCAATCCGGATCATGTAGGAGTCAAATCGCTCGTACCACTACCTCGGAGACTGCTTCAGCCCATAAAGTGATTTCCTCAATTTGCAGATCAAGTGTTCCTGTCCAGGCTAACTAAACCCTTATGGTTGTACCATGTAAATCAGCTCCTCAAAATCACTACGAAGAAACGTTGTCTTTACATCCATCTGCTCCAAATACATATCAAAATGTGTTACCAATCCCAACACTGCCTTAATGGAAGTGTGTCTGACCACAAAGGAGAAGAACTCATCATAATCAACTCTTTTCCTTTGTGAGTAACCCTTTGCTACTAGACAAGCTTTGAATTTTTCTCCTTTTTCTGATATTGCTTCTTTCTTCTTATACGCCCATTTGCATCATGTCGCTATCTTCCCCTCTGGAAGTTCCACCAACTCGCATGTCTAGTTCTTATGCAAATACTCATCTCTTCCACCATAGCACCCATCCATCTACTTTTTTCTTGGTTGTACACCGCCTACTGAAAAGTAGTAAGATCCCCGCTAGTAGTAATGAGTGCATAAGAAACCAAATCATCAAATTCATACCTTGGGGTGGCCTGATAGTGTGTCTAGGTTTGTCTATAGCTATATTGTGATGCTTCTGGTCTCCTGAGCTAGAACTCCCTGCATTCTGAACATTGTCATCTCTACCTTGAGTCTCTAGCTCCACCTGCACCACATGCTCACTATTGTTGCAATTTTCTGGCACTTGTTTCCCTCCTTCCTGAGTACACTGCAGCATGACTTTCTCATCAAAAACCACATCTCTACTTATCACCACCTTATTTGCCTTCGGATCCCAGAGCTTAAAACCTTTCACCCCTTCCTGATACCCTAGAAAGATACACTGCCTAGACATCGCATCAAATTTCAATCTCTCCTCACTAAAAACATGCACGTAGGCTGGAAATTCAAACACTCTCAAACCAGAGTAGTCTACCGCGCTACCCATCCACACCTCCTCCCCTACTTTCCCATCTAGTGCTGCCCTTGGTGACATGTTAATCAAGAAACATGTCATACTCACTGCTTCTGCCCAAAAGTTCTTTGCAAGCCCTACATCCAATCTGAGACACCAAGTTCTTTTAGGTATTATTCTGTTCATCCTGTCCGCCACACCATTCTATTGTGGTGTCTTGCACACTGTTAATCCCATGCTGCTCGCACAATTCCATGAACTTTAAGTTTGTGTACTCAATACCATTGTCAGACCTAAGGCATTTGATCTTCCTCCTTGTCTAATTTTCCACTTCAGCTTTCCATAACTTGAACTCGGTAAATGTCTCTAACTTGTGTCGCATTAAGTACACCCAGACCTTTCGTGAGTAGTCATCGATAAAACTCACAAAATACATATGTCGTCCTCGTGATGCTACCCTTACTGGCCTCTAAACATCTGCATGAACATAGTCTTGAATTCCCTTGGTCTTGTGTGTGGCTGTCTTGAACTGCACCCTATTCTGTTTCCCAAGAACATAATACGTACAAAAATTCTGCTTGCATGTTTTGACACCCCTCAATAGATTTCTCTTATGAAGCTCCATCATCCCACGCTCACCCAAATGACCCAACTGCATATGCCAGAGGACTATGTTATCTGACTCAGACTCTACAGCTACAGCTCCACCTACAACTGTGGTACCTAGCAGTGTATGGATATTTCTTGCTAATTTCTGCCCCTTCATCACTGTTATGACAACTTTACTCACCTTCATTACTCCACTTGCAAACTTGTAATTAAACCCATTACAACTTAAGTGCCCAATAAAATCAAATTCTTCCTTAAATCCGGTATATGCCTAACATCACACAACATTCTAACAACACCATCAAACAGTTTAATTCTGATATTCCCTATTCCAACAACTTTGCATGATGCATCATTATCCATCAGAACAGAATCAGAATTTACTAAGTTGTAGGTGTTGAACAAACCTTTATTGGATGTCATGTGATAGGAGCATGTTGAATCCAGAATCCAAGAATCTGTTAGACGTTATGAACCAAATGAAACAGAAAGCATAACTCAATCACCGTTGTCTAAGCCTTCATCTTCCACTACATTAAAAGACTTTGATGAACCCTCTTCATTCCTTGTATTCCCCTTCTTTCTCTCTGGACAATCTTGTTTAATGTGCCCTTTTTCCCTGCACTTAAAACACCGTATGTCCTTCCTCTTCCTGGAATTGGACCAAGATTTATTGTCACTCGGTCTGCTCCAAAACTTGCCACCACAAGTCCTTAACCTTGTAGATTCTCATCACTAGCTTTCTTCCTCTGATGAAAACCTAAAAGAGCACTTGTGATCTCCTCCAATTCGAGAGTTTCCTTTCCCCACATCAGAGTTGTGACCAAAATTTCGTACGTAGGAGAAGCAGGTAGGGAGTTCAGTAGCATCAATGTCTTGTCTTCGTCTTTGAACTTCACATCAACTCACTTCAAATCACTGATGATCTGATTGAACACGTTGATGTGCTGGTTCAGATCCGAACCCTCTAACATCTTAAGAGTTCAAGCTTCAAATTAGAAAGGAAATGAAAATGCCAAGCCAAAGGCCCAAAAGCATCAATATTGTGGCTTAATGCAAATTAACCTATAACTTGCCAAGAGCAAGGCAGCCTGCCAGCCACCAGCAAGCAGTAGCAGCAAAATACTGAGCCCTGAGGAACACGAAGAAGAAGAAGAAGAAGAAGAAACAGCAGAACATTGAGCCAAGAAGAAGAACTGAAGAAGAAGAAGAAGAAGAAGTAGAAGAACAATTGAATAAGAAGAAGCCGGAGAAGAAGAAGACAACAGCAGCAGCAAAATACTTAAGAAGAATAAGAAAAAGAAGACTTACTAGTTTGAAACAGCCTGACGAATCACGAAGACTAGAAATGCCGGCTCAATGGCTCGAGGCTCTAGCGAAGGCTCTCTTGATGACGGAAGGATCGAAGACGAAGGTCATGCTGGTTCGAAGGCTTGAACCTCAAAGACAAAAGGCTCTTGAAAAGGCTCACTTGCTAGTGAAGGCTTGAAGACTTTAAGGCTTGAAGATGAAGGTGTTTGGTCCTAGTTCGAATGCCTGAGTACGAAGATTGTGCTAGTTCGAAGACTTAAACCTCAAAGATGAGGGGCTCCTACAATGGCTCTCTTGCTGGTTAAGGCTTGAAGGCATGAAGATGAAGCCTGGACTGCTGGTTTCGTGTTGGTTCAAAGGCTCAAAGACGAAGCCTAGATCTGCTAGTTTGAGTCGAAGCCTCTAGCTATGGCTAGGGCTAGGGCTGGTTCGAGTCTGGCTATGTTTTCTTTCTTAAAAGTTTTTAAAAAAAATGAAGTTAAAAGGTCAGATATCTAAGGTGCGACTCACTGCGCCTAGAGCCTCAGTCCGTCTGCCTGCACCTCTTGAAGGTCGCATCGCCCCACTACGCCTCGCGCCTAGGCACGCTTTTGACTACTATGAAAGAAAACCCTCCTTCAAAAAAGGAAAAAAAACAAGAAAAAAGAAAAAATGTCATTTGATTTGAAAGGTGGGGCACCAAAATCTCCAGCGAATCTCCCCCCCATAGAAAGAGCATCCCAAAACCAAATCTTACTATCGTTATTGACTTTGGACCACATAAACTTGTGGCAATCCACATAAGAAATATTGCGACTACATCTAGTATCCCACCCATTCAAATGAACACCATATTTATTTCTTATAACCATGCGCCAATAAAGGTAGAGGTTAATCTTTAATAGGAACCTCCATAACCATTACCCAACTAGAAAGATATTTTTAGAAACCTGATTACCACATCCCAAAGCCCTCTTTGTGACATAAGCCTCCTGACCACCTCCCAACTAAGGAGATGATCCCTCTTGTTATCATCTGTACTAGACCATAGGAATCTATCATAAGCCTCTCCAAACTCGCAGCAACACTCAAGGGAATTCCAAAAAGGGTAAAAGATAAAGTGGATTCCTAGATAGAAGGACTAAAAAGTCATATGAGCTCACTATGGATGAGCATGCCCACTTCCACCCTCCAACTTTTCTCCCCACTCTCAGCCACCCGATCTCTAGGAGGAAAAGAGTTAGGATTACATTCTAAAGGAAGATCCAAATAAGACAAAGCCCAAGTCAAAGAATTGCAACTAGATAAAGCCTTAAACCCCTACAAAAACACCATAATCCATGTTGATAACAGCCACACTGCACTTAGACATGTTCATATTCAATCCAAAATCTTCAGAAAAAATTTTAGCAAAGAGCTTTTTTAAATTTCTCAACACTAGATTTTTAGAAAAAAATATATCATCGAGAAACTAAAGGTGAGACAATTCAATATCCTCCTAGCCTATCCTTCTATTCTTCCCCCAATCCTGCACATACGTAATCAATCCACTTTATACATCATCCACCAAATAATGAAAAAAAGGGGCAAACACATTGAAGTACACATCAGCCACCAAATAATGAAAAAAGGGGCAAGCACATTGAAGTTGATTGCCACTTTGTTCGAGAAAACTTGTGCAAAACTCAGTACAACCACTTGTGAAGTCTGAACTGCTGCTTGCTGATATATTCACTAAAGCCTTGGGGAGTACTCATATTAAATTCACTTCTAACAAGCTAAGAGAATATGATATCTATGCTCCAGCTTGAAGGGGAGTATAACATGATTAGTATGTGCTAAAGTTATATTAGTAAGTGTGAGTTTTTTTTAATAATAAAATAAGTTATATTATACATAGAAAGAGAAGTCACAGCAAAAGAGGACAAGAAGTCCATAAAAATAAAATAAAATAAAAAGAAAAAACAACAAAGTAACAGTTAACCAATGAACCCCCTCTTCAATCCTTGTCATCACAAAACTTAAATCCAATGTATCCATAAGATCTTGAACTTCTAAATCCTTCCTTTAAATCTCCTCTACCGGCATTGGTAAAAAAAAATTCTGTCCTTGCACTCTCAATCACTAACCAAAGCATCATTATCAAATAGAAACCCCGTCCAAACCATATATATAAGCCCGCTAGAATGTCAATGGAATCAGAAACATATCCATATCGTTCCCTAATTTCATCCAACAGTAAACCCCAATACAATTGGACTTCCTAAGACGGTCACTTTCATTTTCTGACAAATTCCCCCATTTTGTTACCTTCTTTCCTTTGGTAACCCCATTATAAGAATTGTCTGTCTTCTTAGCATATATGTCTTCCACAATACTTCACTCTCCTATAAAATTCCTCCTTAAAATCTTTGCCACTACTTCACCAGAGTGTTTTCTCTTTTCTTCAAACAATTTTTCATTTCCGCCTCCATTAGTGCAATCTTCTGACAAGTATAAACCTTGGGGCCCTTACGTTCCTCTTCCTTAAGGTCTGAGGCATCAAATTTCCTTCCCAAAACATCATCACCTTTGTAAACCTTTGCTGCAGCATCCTCTTGCCCTCTCCAAAACCAGAATCTTCAAACACGTTGACACTTTTAACTATTTCCTCTTCATCGTTAAGAGACTTTTCTGAAATGAGCTACCAGCATCCAGTAATTACTCTATGATATGATCTGTTCCACATGAATCTTGAGGAGCTGGAGAAAGATTATGACCTTCATTTACAGGTGGGTAAAGAACCCTCTTTCCTAATTCTCCACTTGCATATCGGGTCTTGAGTGTTGGGCCTGCCCATTATGATTGGCTCAATCACCCTTTTCCCTTAGGATCATCCACTAAATCCCTTCACACACTGGGCTTGTTTGAATAATACGCCCATTTTATATCAAAAATGAGGCTCCTCCTTTTTCCATTAACATGCCCAGGTCCAATACAATAACTAATCGGCCCAGCCCATACCTTTTATCGTCCTCTGCCCATTCTGTAATCTACATCACTCCTTAGTCTGAGCAGGAAGCCCTAGCCGCCTCTGGACTCAGCCCCTCAGTCAGAATCTTAGCTGAAATACTCAGCCCCTCAACGACCTCTGAAATCAGCCCCTCTTGCATCTTCCCCCCACAATGAACACACACCACCTCCGGCTTACACTTGGAAGTTGTACGGGCACCAGCATCAACTCTATTACATGAAACTACCTCACCCCATGGATGATTCTCAAAGATCTTTTTACTCAGCGTGAGTTCTTAAGGGTGTTATGGCTATTAGAATGTACATGGAATATATTATAAATGGAGGGAGAGACCTATCGTTGTGATGAGGTCTTCCATTTTAACCAATTCTTTAGAAGAGATAACACAATAGTAGAATGCAAAGAGCAAATTAAATACAAGTAACCACAGGAGTTCAACCTGTAACAATAACCTCGGAAACTTTTACAGTTGTGCCACCGAGACAAGTTACAGACATTTGATAAGAAGAATGAAAGGCAAGTTGGCAAAGTGCATACAATATCCTCTTGCATACCAAAAACGTGTATATGAGGTCTTAAATGACACATTATTAAGAAATTATCTATCTACAGCATTTCACAAAATATAAACGCAACAAAAACCAATCAGGCAGACCTACTTTAGAGTCGACATTACATAATGTTATGTTAAATGAGACATGTTAAGTCTATTATAATTATAATAATAAAGTACTGAGCTGACCTGCAAATAACGTGTACAGGAACCGCGAGTTCGTGCCAACTCTGCTTCAACATCATTCAAACGAGCCTCCCTTAAGGCAGCATTGTCAGTTAAGTTTACCTTTAAATAATGGGCCATGAGAAACGATGGTATAAGAATGATAATAGACATGTTTCATTTTGGATGTAGCATAAAATGAACATAATTATTTACAAAAATATGTACATTAGTTGTAAATTATCCTCTAACTAAACACATGTCAAATTTTTTAGAAGAAATCATACAATCAGCAATAATTCAAAAACATACAATCAGCAATAATTAAAAATGGCAATAGAATACAATTTCCCACTCATTGTACTATAGATCAAAGAGGAAAGTAATAAGAGAATGAGGAAGACAATCACAGAAAGTAGGTAGAAAAATACAGATAAAAATGAAGATGATGATGACAAAGAAAAGGAAAAAGGAGAAAAAGGGGCCATTAGAGGGCTAGCATTCTCTCTCTCTCTCCCTCTGCTTTCTTTTTCTTTTGTTTCTTTTTTTTATAAACAAGAAATTGGATTAAAGGAAGAAAGAAGTACAATCATAAAGAAAAAAGTAGAAACCAAGGAGAACAAGATATCCTCCCACTACAAAAGGAAAGCAACTAAACAAAAAAAGTAAACACAAGGCAAGTAAAGTAACGCCAGGCAATCCCACTACAAGTCTTCCAAAGAAACATGCCCTGAAGAATTCATTTGCGAACACCAAAGGAGCGCTAAGAATACCACTCTGCTCCAAAGCATGTTCCTGGAAATGGCAACACATTCAAAGATTCTAGCATTTATTTCCAACCAAATGCACCAAATAATAGTCAGGCACACCAACACAAAACTTTCCTCTATTTCGTTCAACAAAAACCTATAATAACATAATAGTGCTCCCACAAAAACAGGCACACGCAATTTTCTCCAAATATTCCAAAAAAATTATCCCAATGTCCTAAAGAAAAGAGACAATGTAAAAACAAGAGAGAGCAAGTTTACCCATTCTTGGAACAAAGAACACAAACATCAAGAAATAAGGCCTTCTTAGGTCTTTGCTTCTAAAGTAAATCAATAGCATTGATTTACTCAAGAATGGTCCTCTAAGCAAAAGAACTTAATCTTTGAAGGAGCTTTCGCTTTACAAAATAAAGGATAAAGGCCAAAAGAGCTAACATTAGAGTCATGGATTCCAAACACGTTTATCACTCACCACCTAGACGCAAAAGGAATCAAGCATGATATTCAAAGAAGCAAGCTCATCAGTTTCTCTCTCATTGAGATTCCTCCCAAAATGAAAATCCCAAGAAAGGCCACCATCTTGCAAAATGAGGAAGGCAGCAATAAGAGACTCATAAAGATTAGATAAACAACGGGGGCAAACAAATAGCCAAAGGCACATACCCTATCAAATTGCCCCTCTCAAAAACTAATTCTCCCCATTACCCACTTTATAAAGGACATTGAGAAAGATAGATTAATAGATTTGAGACACAAATTTCCAAGGACTCGAGTAATATAACTCCTTCATTATCACCCCGCTAATTTTCTGAAAGATCATATTTACTACGAATAACCTTGTATAAAAGAGTTAGGTTAGGAAAACACCATAACCACTTCCCCCACCAAGAAAAAGCCTCCCTTCCTTTTAGACCTACTCACAATGTTCAACCCTACTAAATGATCTCTATCCCACCATTGGCCCAGCCACAAAAAATCCCTTGTCAACTTCTCAAATCTCCAAGCAACTCTCATCGGAATTCTGAAAAGGGATGAATAATAAAAGGGGATAGATGAAAGACAAGTAGGAATATAAGAGTACTGCAACTCCCTACAATTGAAAAACGCTCCTTTCATTCATCCAACCTCCCAGAAATTCTCTCAAAAACTAAGCCCCAAAACGAAACAATTGTAAAGTTGCCTCATAAAGGAACCCTTGAGTAAGTAATAGGCCAACTCAAAAAACCACAACCTACTAACCTAGCAAAAGGGTTCAGGTTTATGCCTAATCCACTTATCCCACCAAACCACTCTTTGAGAAGTTATCTTAATCTCGACACCTTCTCAAAAGCCTATAAAATGGTTAGCACATTAAAGAAGTTGATCATATCATCCAAAAAAAAGAGAATGGTATCATCCCAAAGTCAAGATGAGATATTGACAACTCCTAGTTACTAACCCTAATCCCTTCCACCAAGCCTCTTTCAACCCCTTTATCAATCAATCTGATTAAAGCATCTAACACAATAGTGAAAAGGAAAGGGGATAATCAGAATTACAGAAACTCGAAACCAAAAGTTAGCTTCCCTGTCATATAAGACAAAAAAGACCACAAGGGAGAGACATTCACAAATCCACTTCCTCCATCTTCCTCCAAAATCTTTTCTATCCAATGCACCCATAACTCTTATCCAATAAACCCCAACTAACCCAACCATGAGCTTTCTCAAAGTTTGAATTCAAAATCAAGTCCCTCTTCTTTCTACTAACTACGTCCTCAACCTCCTCATCAAACATCAATGCAGCATCTAAGATCTATCTTCCACCAATAAAAGCATTTTGATTATGAGATGGTATACAACAAGATCCTTGCTAATCTCTTAGATAAAATTTTATATAGAAAACAAAATTCATTAGATAAAGAAAAAATGTACAATTAGGACTAGGAGAGAAGATATCTCCTCAACAAAATATGGGAATCCCCAAGAAAACTAAAAAACAATGAAAAAATGAAAAAACACAAAAATTAAAAGACAGCAAAAGAAAATCAACACACCTTAAGAAAAGACTACCAATCGCACTGAACATCTTAAATACACATCACCTTGAAATTTCCATTACCCACACACCATAAAGAAGCCATAAAAATAATCTTTTCCCACACCAACCAATATTGTAACTTCTTCCATGAAAATATACTCAAGTTATGTTCCTTCCACAAACCCCAAAACACTGCAAATACAGCCCAATTCCATAATGCACTTCCTTCCTTCTTCCTCCCAAACCCCACAAAAGATACCGCCAAGAATTCCTCCATTGTTCAAGGACAAACCCAACTTTCTTCAAAGTAATTGCATAACTTGTTACAAACCTTCCATGCAAAATCACAGTGCAAAAAAGGATGTGAAACAGCTTCTGAACAATCAAAATTCAAAACAAAGCATACATATACTAGGAAAGAGAGCCTTTAAAGGTCTCCTTATCTGCAACAAGTCATTCATATTTATCCTAATAAGAAAACCCAGCCAAAGAAAAACTTTGATTTTAGGGGGGGATATTGACAACTTTGTAGAATGGAAAGGAGATGTTGGTACCAACCAAGAATTCATAGAAAGATTTACAAGGACAAACACTTGAAGAATCCAATGACCAAGTTCGACTATCATTTTTGGAAGGCACCCTACACTTATTAAACATAAACCAACAAAGAAGATAGCGCAATAGTTTCCCAATCATTCAAGGCTCTCCCAAAGGGAAAATTCCAATAAGGTAAAGGACCACCCAAGTCTACATTAAAAGAAGAAATGGGATCATTTTGCCTCGAGCTCAAGTGAAATAGGCAAGGAAAAGAGGTGGACAAAACAACATTCCCCATCCATGTGTATTTTCAAAAACGTATATTATAGCCCTTACCCAAAACAAATTTTGTATGGAGAATAAATAGAGGGTAAATTTTGGAAATAGCTTTCCACAGACTTTCCGAAGAACATCTAAAACCCAAATTAGATAAGGCTTAGTTAAAATCTTATGGACACTAACCACACTAATTGGACTCATAAGTCCTACCAACCACCCCATTGTCAAAAAAAGCTATAGAAAAATATTTTAAAAAAATCAATCTTCAAAAAATCCCAACATGCTTGAAAAAGGCCATTGTAAAACCATTCCACTTTCACGTGAGACAGGACACCAATTCAAACCCTCAATCATGGCTCTTCCTAAATCTTCCTCTAGAAATAAGTTCCTCTAGAACTCTTTAATCATACCCGCACAGCGATGAGGTTCCCCAATAACCAAAGCCCTATCATCCTCAAGTTCAATGAAATTTCTTTTCATCCTACTACTTTTTTTTTTATTAGCAAAGAGAAAATATATTAGCAAGGCATCAAGGGAATGCCATATTGCGGTACAAAACATCAACCACTCTGAAGAGTGTCACAAACATCAAGGATTACAAAATAATCAGTAACACTTTTCCCACTAAGCCAACTGGTGACATGAGCAATCCGTAGGTCTTTGCAAGTCTGAAGCGATATAGATGAATCTTTGAAGGCTCTCTTATTTCTTTCTTTCCAAGCACCAAAAGATGGTGAAAGGGATGAGGTTCAAAGCCTTTAGTTTCTCTTTTGTGGTTCCAATGCCTTTCCAAGCCCAAATCTCCCCTTCAACTGAATTTTCCGTAACCCACTGCTGCCTAGCCAAGGAAAGAACCAAATTCCACAAGTTCCTTGTCTAGGGGCAGTGGAGAATGTGGTTGACTGATTCTGCGTCAGCCATATAGAGAAAACACCAATTTGTGACTGTAAGCCCTCTTTTCTGCAGATTGTAAAGGGTTAAAATATTTCCATGCATCGACTCAAGCAAAAAAGGCAACCTTTGAAAGGACTGCTGTCCTCCCAATGTGAATCCAAAGGGAGTTATTGCAATTTGTTCCCAAAAGTGAGAGCTTCTTATATAAAGATTTAATGCTAAAAATACCATTTTGTCCAAAAGATCATTTTGGCTCATTGGGGATGTTTTGGTGACAGAAGTTGTAGAGAAATCTATAGAAATCAGAGAGAGTGTGAAGTTCCCAATCTGCAACGTTCCTTGTAAAAGGAATGTCCCAAAAAATTCCGTGATTAGTGAGTTGGAGATGATGAGTGATGACGGCTTTTTTGTCACAAGCCATGTCGTAAATGGAAGGAAAGGTAGCTCTAAGATTACTACTCTCACGCCACACATCATGCCAAAAATAAACATTGGCTTCATTCCCCACTTGAAATATCACAAATTGGAAAAAATTATCCCATCCTCTTTCCTGATGGATTTCCAAACTCCCACACCTTATGGACCCCTTCCATTGTGAGTTGTGCAATCATTCTACTCAAGCCCATATTTAGAAACAACAATATCACACGAAAGGTGGTCTTTCTCCTTCATGAACCTCCATAACCAGTTCCCAAGGAGGGCCTTGTTGAAAGTGAGGAGGGATTTCAACCCCAAACCTACTGAATAAATGGGTTGATTGACCACTCCCCATCTAACAAGGTGATATTTAAACTCCTCCCCTAAGCTTCCCCTAAGAAATCTTCTCTGAATCCCTCCAATCTCCTAGTGACTGAGGCCTGCAAGGGAATGAAATACATGGAGCAAAATGGGAAGATTCGTCAAAATGCTCCTGATAAGAGTGAGTGCCTCCTTTTGATAAGAAATTTCTTACCCATCCTGGCAATCTCCTTTCGAACTTTTCAATAATAGGGTCCCAAACTCCTTTGGATTTGGCTGTGAGGGGGAGGCCGAGGTAATTGATGAGAAAGGTTCCCATCTTGCAACCCAAAAGACCAGCAAGGAAAGTCCCCCCCAATGTCCTCCCCAATTGGGATAAGCTCACTTTTACCAAAGTTCAATTTTAGGCCTAAGACAGCTTCAAACCCTAACAAAATGCATCGGAGGTTGAGGATATGAAGAGGGTCATCTTCACAAAAAAAAAAAATAATACTATCATCTGCGAAAAGACGATGAGAAACTTCTATAAGCCTTCCATTTCTACCCAACTTGAGACCTCTAAAGGTCCCTCCTTCACTAGTTTTCATCAACATAAGGCTAAGCACCTCCATGACCAAAATAAATAAAAAAAGGACAAGAGATCTCCTTGTCTCAAGCCACTAGAGGAGTGAAAGAAATTAAAAGGGCAGCCATTTATGAGCATTGAGAAGCTTGGGGTTTTGATGCATTGAGCAATCCATCCATAGCTCCCCAAAGCCAATTTCCTAAGGAGACAAAGAAGAAAGTTCCAGTTGACATGATCAAATGCTTTCTCCATATCCACTTTGCACACTATTCCACTTTTTCCCTCCTTCAGATAGGCATCCACCACTTCATTATTTAGTTTCCTCCTGCCACTTGCCACTCTTTAAAACAATCACATGCCACAATCCCCATCCTTAACCCACTTCAAACTACACTTATACCTCCAACTTATATCTTTCCTCAGACAAAAAAATTCAAACTCCATAGTGAACTAAATTCTTCTACCAGCATCTTCTTGTGAGATCCCCCTATTTCCATTAGACCATCTAACACAAGAAGCGTGTGAAGAATGCCTTTTTTCCTAGACCAAATATCCCCAAAAACTTCCACGTTCCAAGTTTTAAAATTTGCTTTTTTAAAAATTCCAATCTCCTCATAAAACAAAACCCCTCCCAACCTTCCACAACTTTCCAGCCAACCTCTGAAAATTGTAGTGGATAAGCCACTTACCAAATTTAAACAGAGTTAGCCCCCACTTTAGAGGGTTAAACTCAAAAACTAAAGAACAATGATTCAAAGATCACTCTAGGGCACACCTCTCAAGTCAAATGGAGAAATGCATCCTCCTACATTTTAGTGAACAAAAACCTATCAATCCTAGTGGCAATAAACCTAGCACCATCTACAACCCAGGTGAAATGGGCATTAGAGGGACCAATATATAGCAAGTCACACTCACCGACAAAGTTGTTGAAGCACCTCACCTTGCAAGTAATCCTAGATTGTCCTATATTCTCATCAAAGAAACTAATGACATTAAAATCACCTGCTAAACATGTGGAACAGTTACAAATCATTAATTGCTATTAGCTAATCCCAAAAAACTCCCCTCAAGCAGGACAATGTAGGCTGTAAACAGAGATGAACCACCATCCCCCCCCCCCCCCCTTTTACTCCTGACATCTAAGAGTACAAAGTCATAAAGGAGCAAAACAAACATCAACTTTACAAGCAACTCTAGTGTTCCCAAACAACCACTATATCCCCCAAGGAACCAGTAGATGTTGGGAGCAGCCGATGCTTAAATTAGGAATCCCAAACGCTCCTAATTAGAAAGCCATCCACCATCTCTAACTTAGTGTCTTGCAACAAAACAATATCAAGGATGTTCCCTAACAAGGATGTCTTCAGTAATAATCTCCAAATTTTTGCCAAGGGAATTTTCGGAACATACCTTTGATTAGGAACACTTAAGGTCAAGAAATGGAACAACTTACTGATTTTTTTAATTGTGTATACAACGTCCACTGCAGTAACACCACAAACAATCACAAGTGGACCCTGGACAATAACAGCATGTCCACGATCAAGTCCTCGTATAGGGAACTCACTCCCCCAAAAGAAACTATTGATAACCTTCCTTGGAAACTCATCTAGATGACAGCAGCACTCCACTAAAATTGCTTTCTTTGAATGGGAGGCTACTCTTAGGAAAATGCTTGCCGTGGAAAACCTTCAAGAGGGGGGGGCTTCCCCTTGCAAATAGGTGCTCCTTGTGTTTAGGAAGTGCCGAAACTATTGATCACAGCCTTTTGCACTATTGCAGGACAGACCCCTAAGGAACTTGGCCATTTCATCTGTTAGACATCAATCAGCTATTGCTAGAACAGTGGAAGGAGAGTTATGTGCTTGGAAAGGAATTTTTTCTAGTAAGGAGAGGAAGAAAGCCTTGTCCAGCATACCCCTTGCCATCTTTTGGTTGGTTTGGAGGGAAAAGTTAAGGAAGCTTTTGAAGGAACAACAATGCCCCTACATATTTTTAAAGACCAGTGGATTTCCTTTTTTTTTAGATAATAAAACAAGTCAATTAAAAAGAAAACATAATTACAACAAAATGAGGATAAGAAATTCCCCAACAAAAAGGTGCAAAAAAAACAAATTACATCAAAGCTGCCTTCCAATCCCTTTGCATATCAGACAGGAGAAGTCCCCCAAAAACCCCAAAGAATGAGCCCAAAAAGAAGCAAGAAAAATAACTTTGTCCCAAAGAAATCTTGCATGAGTCTTTTGATCTTCTAAAACTCTGGCATTCCCTTCCAGCCAAAATATCATTTCTCTCTCCATCTCCCTATAACCCAAAACTTCACCTTCAGAAAATCTAGAATTGTAGATGGAGCCACCAAACCTCACCAAAGTACGAAAACAAATTGTTCCATATGCATCTTGCTACCTTACAATGAATGGACAAATGACTAACAGTCTCATTAGAGTAACTGCACATCGTACAAATGTCTAGACTAAGGCCTCCTTTTTTGCAGCATATCATTTGTGTTGATCTTGTTAAGAATTAAAGTCCAAATGAAGGCCCGAACTTTGAAAGGAATCTTTGCTTTCCAAACAACTTTGTGTAAGAGGAAAGGGCTAGGATTTGTGGATTTTATGAGATTGGAAAACAATACTTTGAAGAGAAAGACCAATGGATTTTTAATGTTACCATATGGCAGTTTTTCTTTAGTTGGCTCACTTGTAATTCTTGACTTTTTTGACACCCCACAATGTAGGTAAGTGTTTGTTATTTGTGCATGGGTAGCATCCCCTTCATGCCCCTTAATGAAACTATCCTTTGATGAAATAAAAATATATATATCAAGGGAGCTCTGACCTAAGAACTCTTTAATAAGATGACACTTAGCTAAGTTACCTAATCCTCCAATATTCCAACTCAAATTTTCATTATGAAACCTTAATCCCCCCCCCCCCCCCACCTATCGTCCTCCTTTTCACCCCCCATAGGTGATAGAAGAAGCCAAATTTTGCAATTCCTTTCCAACTCCCCCCCCCCCCGGACCAGGGTCATAGGTTCCAAGGGAAATGCCAACCTTCAATTTATTCTTCCAGACCAGAACAACACAGAATGAATCTTTATCTGGGAAGGCATGATTGAGAGCTAGCTGTCCAATGGGATTAATTAAATTACATCTCATTTTATCTAGCAACTCCTACAAGTTTTGGTTGTCTCTCCCATCACCAATGGTTCAGGAGTCAAAGATCCATCTTCATAACCTATCTTTCTTTGGCTTAATCTCTCTTAAATTTTGATAAATAATTAGTACACGATTTACCAAAAACATAATACGCACAAGCATGCATCATATTTCATATTAATATATATTATTGTTATTTCCATGTAATGTTTTAGAATTTGATACTTTGGCTTGACAACATCATCTCAAACATCAACTGATCTCCAAGCACATGGTACTACAATGGCACCTACCTCAATCAATGCAATTAATCACCAAATACTAGCACGAAGGGGAAAAGACAAGAAAATAATTACAAACAGAAAGACAAACTGAAAAAGAAAAATCCGATGATAGGTACAGTCAAAAGGTTATAGGAAACACATGAAGAGTCAACACTAAGAGAAGGTGGACAAAGTACGGAGGAGAAGAAGCAAAATGATTCCCCACCCCACCCTTGATTCACTCTTGTACCCTCAACTTCTATATTTTGTTCAACAAGCTTAATAGATAATAGGCTTCACCATATAAGCATTCAATACTTGATCAATTATAAGAAGGTGGAGAAATCCTCTAAAGAACACCCAAAAAATCCAAAAAAAACTACATAGCCAAAACAACATTATAATAAAATCCACAGGCTACAGCAAAACAAAGAAAACTATCATGTTCATATCCCAAATCAAATAAATAGATAAGGGGCAACAAATATGAGCAATTCTCCTAAGCCAAAGCATGTGAAATGGCAAAACTGCACACCATTAAAAAGCTTTGCGCTCTTATGCTTCCAAAGTCTCTAATAGAATTTGGACAAATCCCAACACTCTTGGAACAAGCAAAGAGCTCATACGCAATGCAGCAAAGAAAAAGATTAGTATGATCCATGCTACTACACAACCACATTAGTAGTAAATACTTCGTCATTCACAATATTAACTAAGACTCTGGAGCATCAAGTCAAATCACTGCAGCATCTTGCTTGTTATTTCTGCATATTTAGCTGCAGAAAAGGCCAATCCATAATTATACTATTGGTATTATACAAGACTTCCAATTGTCGCTTAATGCCATAATAAAAAATATGGCCAAAGGAACAATGATTTACTATGACGCCAAATTAAACTAACACCTCAACCAAAAAAATCTGTCACAAGTGCAAAAGGAAGCATGAACTAATGCTCTCTGCATGGAAATGCTTCAATTGTTCACATTATTTTTGGCCAGAAGAAGTACCTTGACATGTGTGTAAAAAGGATGAAGATTTCAGGAAAAAAAATAACAAAACAATAACAATAATAACAAGCCTTAATTCCCGCTAAGTGAGGTCAGCTATATGAATCCTTTTGCGCCAATTAATCAATCAAGGCATTTTCTTCAACTAACTAAAGAGCTATTAACCTTTTTTCACCACCTCATTCCAGGTTATATTAGGTCTACCCCTCCCTCTTCTAATGCCATTAACAATAATTTGCTAGCTCCTTCTCACTGGTGCAAATGTTCAAACCATCTAAGCTGCCCCTCTCTTATCTTATCTTCTACTAGTGTTATGCCTAACTTATTGCAAACATGTCCGTTTCTTAATTTATCCTTTAATGTTACACCACTCATCCATCTTAGCATGAGCATCTCAGCCACTTGTGGAATATATTGTTTCTTAGTTGCCTGACATTTTGATCCATAAACCATAATTGGTCTTATAGTTGTCCTACAGAATTTTCCTTCTAATTTTAGTTGCATTCTACAATCGCAGATTACACTTGAAGCATTCCTCCATTTTACCTAGCCCGCTTTAATTCTATGTACTACATCCCCTTCAATTTCTCACAACACTTGCATAATAGATCCAAGGTATCAAAATTTACTAGTGTTATGGATTAATCATCAAGTTTAATCTTATCTTCAAAATCCATTCTTATATTGTTGTAGTACATTTGATATATTCTGTCTTGTTTCTACTTGTTGCTGTCAAAATTGGATCAATCACGACTTAGATCACCTGTTAAGAATGAGAGAAAAACAGCTTGCAGGACCTGTGGTGTACTCAAGGGGATCACTCCGATGCTTAAGTTAGGGAATTTGAAAGGATTATATGATCACAACAATAAAGGAGTGAGTGAAAATGAGATGAGATGTCTTACCTTCCTTAGGGGGTCTTTTTTATAAGCATTCGGGATACCTCCCTATAAGGGGTTACATTTTGGCTATAGATATGTTATTTGGGAGTAAAAATTGGTGTGCTAACCCCTCGCTTTAATTAATGGACATCACCTCTTTTCTATTGATCCCTTGCTGTTTTTTTTCATTTTTTGGTCTGACATAGGTTAATATCGAGTTTAATGTTGGAGTCCCTTTTAAGTTATATCAGTTGCTCCCCTGCTCTATAGTCTTCAAGTAACCTTTTTGGCTTGAGAGTATATTGCATTTGCTATAAATCCTTTTATTATCACAAGATTCGGATTAAGTCATCATATCATTTTTGGGTCTCATGAGCGGAGCTCATCAGATGGGCCAATACTCTTCGAAGCAGTACCCGTTTCTTGTTGCCTTATAAGTGGTGCTCATCAAATGGGCCTATACTTTGCCGAGCAGTGTCCTCTCTTGCTGCCTCATAAAGGGTGCTCATCAGATGGGCATTTTTGAACCTCAAGAACGGTGCTCATCAAATAGACCAATATTTTTTGTCGAGTAGTGCCCGTCTCTTGTTGCCTTATGAGTGGTGCTCATCATATGGCCATTTTTAGGCCTCATGAGTGGTACTCATCATATGAACCAATTTTCTGCCGAGCAATGTCCGTCTCTTACTGCACCATGAGTTGTGCTTATCATATGGGCATTTTTGGATCTCAAGAGCGGTGCTCATCAAATGGGCCAATTTTTTGTCGAGCAATGCCCGTCTCTTATTGCCTCATGAGAAATGCTCATCAAATGGCCATTTTTGGTCTCAAGAGCGGTTCTCATCAGATGGGTCATATCTCAATTAGGCGCTTTTTGGGTAGATCTTCCCCAACATGATTCGCATCCCACAAAGCCTTGTGGTCCATGCCACCTCTTCTTCTCCTATAAATAGTCCCTCTCCCCCTTCTCTTATTCTCCACACCTAGAAGGGAAGTCTATACAAAAGTATGTGTCCTTACTCCCTCGACGATTTCATCAACGTCTCTGGTATATTTTCTCTTCAATCTAATCTTCTTCTTTTTGTGGCGATAACCTCCTCCAAGTTGATATATTTCTTAGCTCTCGCTATTAGCTCTCTCATATCGGTCGAGGGTTTCTTCCCTATGGAATTCAGAGAGTCACAAGGTTGCAGAGCCGTTGTCAAGGCGGCTACTATTACTCTGTGGTTCAGGTTTCTAATCCCCAAAGTTGCATTAATAAAACGATGCACGAACTCTTTTAGCGTCTTTTCCTGTCCTTGAACAAGGCTCATAATGTAAGCTAAAGTTTTTGCCATTTTTTAGGTGCTGATGAAATGCCCCACAAATCATTGCTTTGTCTTAGAGAAAAACCAAACCGAGTCAAGCTTCAATGTCTGACACCATGCTCTAGCATCCCCCTTTGTCACAAATGTTGAACACATAATGGCATCAAGTGCACCTTGCAATTGCATCAACATTCTGAAGGTGTCGAGGTAGTCTAAGGGATCTAACGACCCATCATAATCTTTTATATCATCTTGAATTTACTGGATAGAGAGATCTCCATTATTTCCTTGGTAAAGGGAGGATTAGAAGATCTAGCTGAGATTTCCCCTATTAACTTCTTTCACTAGCTTTTCTAGTTGATCAATTTAATTAAGTTTTTCTTCAAATTTCTAGGATTGTTGCTCATTAATACCCATATTGTTGGCTCCTTTTACTTCCTTTGTTGAATCTAAAACTTTCAAGAAAGCCTCATATGGTACCATCGGCTTACCTTTAGGTGTCGTTTCTGCTTGAACAACCCCTAGGCCATATTCTAGAGGATCTCTTTTCTATTGTAACATCATGCTAACCATGTCTTCCACCCTCCTTTGCAAGGCTAGAAATCGATCTAAAGGCACAATTCGCCGCAAATTTTCTAATGGTGGGGAGTAAACCGTCTGAGGTGATTGATCCCCACCAACAGGTTCAGACTCAGAATTGCATGATGCGGCCATGATTGAGTTTTAGAAAGAAAACCTTCCAAGTTTCCCACAGACAGCGCCAACTGATTCCAAAAAAATTTATCTGAGAGAATTTGGATCAATCACAACTTCTATCACCCGCCAAGAATAAGATAAAAATGGCTTGGAGGACCCGAGGCGTACTCCAAGGGATCACTCTGATACCTAAGAGAAATTGGAAGGATTATATTATCACAACAATAAAGAAGTAAGTGAGAATGAGATTCAAATGTCTTACCTTCCTTAGGGTGTCCTTTTTATAGGCACTCCAGATACCTCCCTATTGATTTCCTTACTAATGGATTGCAAGGATTGCCTCCTTTCTATTGATCCCTCGATGTCTTTTTATTTTTTGGACTTACATAGGTTAATGTCGAGTTTTATGTTGGGGTCTCTTTTAGGTTATATCACTACTTATCCTAAAACCTTTAGAATCTGATGTCTTTCTCCAAAGTTCTAACTTAGATTCAACCCCACTCCCGCTTTATCTATTAGAACAAAATCATCTACAAACATCATACACCATGGGATTTTGAAGTGGATATTTCTCGTGAGTTCATCAATCACTACAGCAAACATATATGGGCTTAACGTAAGGGCTTGACGTACATCTAATGTGATTGGAAATTCTCTAGACTCTCCTCCTACAATCCTAACGCTAGTCGTTAATCTATCATACATATCCTTAATAACTTCAATATACTTGTTGCTTACTTCTTTTTCTAAAACCCACCAAAGAACTTCCCTATGTACTCTATCATATGCCTTCTCTAGGTCAATAAAAACCATGCGCAAAGTTTCACTTCTTTTCCCTGAACTTCTCCATTAATCTTCTAAGTAGATAAATAGCTTTTTTGTCAATCTCCCAAGCATAAAATCAAATTGATTCTTTGAGACCCTCACTTTTCTATTCTTATTCTTTGTTCAACTACTCTTTCCCACAATTTCATCGTATGACTCATAAGTTTAATTCTGAGATAGTTATTACAATTTTGAATATCACATTTGTCTTTATGCATAGGTGTTAGTGTGCTTTTTCCTCCATTCTTCCGACATTTTCTGAGTTCTTATAATAATATTAAATTAATTAACCATATAGGTCCTTTATCTCTTAGACATTTCCAAACTTCAATTGGGATGTTATCTAGTCCTATACATTTCCCACTTTTCATCTTCTTAACTTCTATGGCTAGAATTTTGTGAATAACCTCATATTATTAATTTTTCCTCACTTGTCACTTCTAGGTCTAGACATACATTTTGGTTTCCATTAAACAGCTTATTAAAGCAACTTCACCACCTCTCTTTTATGTCTTCTTCTTTTACCAAAACATTATCACTCTCATCCTTTATACATTTTACATTACCTAAATCTTTGCACTTTCTTTCTCTAACTCTAACTAATTTATATATGTCTCTTTCCCCTTCTTTTGTATCTTGTCTATCATATAAATTATCATAAGCTCTATTGTTTAGCTTCACTAATTACTTTTTTACCTCCTTTCTAGCCTCTTTAAATTCTTCAAAGTTTTCTATATTTTTCCAATTTTGATGAGTTCTATACCAAATTCTTTTTGTCTTTACTGCTTTTTGGACATCTTGATTCCACCGCCAACTTTTCAGCTAAAATTTCCTTCACAGTCTTTTATAGAGTTAGCTATACTATCCCACAAAGTGTTTGAATCTACTTTACCCTTTATTGTCAACTCACCTTCTTTCATCATTCTATCTTTAAATTTTACTACATTTTCACCATTTATACTCCACCACCTAGTTTTCTTGCATTGATTTTTTGTTGCTCTATTTCTTCCATTTCTTCATATAAATATCCAATGCTAAAATTCTATGTTGTGAAATCAAGCATTCCCTTGGTACAACTTTACAATCCTTACAAGATAAATGATCTCCTCTCCTAGTTAAGAAAAAATCTATTTGGCTTTTGTTTGTCCATTCTTAAAAGTTATTAAGCGTTCCTTTTTATTAAAAGCAAGTACTCATCATAAGAAATTTGTCTGACACTACAAAGTCTAAAATCATATCACCGGGCTCATTTTTATCCCCACCTCCACATCTTCCACATATCCTCACATAACCTTTGTTATCCTTTCTAACATGTCCATTCAAATCAACTACCGCGAATGTTTTTTAGACACCGATATCTCTTGTATAATACCATTCATATCTTCCCAAAATTGTCTTTTAATGTTTTCTGTCAAACCTAGTTGAGAAGCATACACACTAATAACATTTATTATCTCTTAACCTAAGACTATCTTGATTTTTATAATTCTATCTCCTATTCTTTTAATGTCTATCATGTTATCTTTTAGGTCATTGTCTACCATGATTCCCACCTCATTTTTATGTTTTTCTTTTCCATTATACCAAAGTTTAAATCATGATTTACCTATCTCTCTAGCTTTCTCCCCTACCCACTTAGTCTTTTAGAGGCATATTATATTAATTTTCCTCCTAATCATAGGATCAACTAACTCCAAACTTTTACCCATAGTGTCCCTAACTTCTACCCATTAGTGTCCCTATGTTCTAAGTCGCTAACTTAATCCTAGTTTCAGAACTTCCTTCCTAATCTTTTCCCATCTAAAAAGGCCCAACATTGGGGTTGCTTTTTGTTTCTGATGTCGAAGTTGTCTAATTAACATAGTTCTAAAAACTGGTACATAACAACCAATCAGCCATAATGAATGCTAAACAATGGTCTTGGTGAGGCAATTATCCAAGTTCCCCCAATTCACAATCATATTGGGTTTGCTTTTTCTTCCTTCATAAATCATGATAACAATCATTGACTCTATGTGTTATGAGTAGAATAACTAAACTTTACTGAAAATCACTTAAAACACATTATTCTGTAGGATTCTAGCATAAAAATGCAAATTTATGCATTTTACTAAGTTTGCTGAATGAACTGACAAATGCAATATCCATTACCCATTTGGCAACATTAGCCAGGGCCACCACCATCTACTGTCTGCTTACTGCCGTTGTTTTTTTCAAAACATGCTAATTAGTGAATGTTATTTACTCACCCATATTACCCTTTTTCTTTTAATTAAAATAGACCTTTTGTCATTATTAGGTAAAAATAGAACATTAAACATGAGATCCATTTTAGTGTTTTTCGAGGTCACAGCAATTTCCATGGTGATATTTTGACATCAAGCAGGTAGTCGCTACACAATTACCAAATGGATAATAGGTGGAAATGCAACTCACAATCTTGTCCAGATAGCTCTTAATAGTAGCATTTTTCTCACTAATCTCTAAATCCTTCTGCTCCACCAACTCCATCAATTGCCTCTTCGATTTATGAAGCTCAGAAGTTTCAGTGGACAACCGCTCAATCTCTCCATCTTTGCCAATCTGAAAGCCCATAGCAAACAAATAAAATGATAAGCGAAAAAACACAAAGAAGACTGAAATTCGAATCCCCATGTGAAGAAAGGAAAAGGGTTATCACAGATTGAAGGTGGAGTTGATGCTTTTCCGCCTGGACTTGGGCGAGATCGGAAAGGCGTTGCTCGAGTGTGGAGTTGAGCTGGGCATTCTGGGATTGGAGGTTGGCGAAGTCGGAAGAGAGAGAGAGGTACTTCTGCTCGAGTAAGGAGCAAGTTTGCTCGGCGGTGATGGCGGCGGCGTCGGCCTGGGCCTTGACGGTGTCTAGCTGCTTGTGAAGATCCCTGATGAAGGAATCGGCCTTCTCCGCGACCAAAGCGGCGTTTCCGGAGCACCGCTCGTACTCCACGTCGGTGAGGAAGAGCGGCATCTCTCCTTTCGAGACGACGCCCAAATGAGGATTCAACTGGAAAAGAAAGGACAGAGGAGAACGATGAAGAAATGAAAAAGCGCAGAAGAAACGAAGAGCGGGAGAAGGAGAGACAGAAAGGGAGAAGAAATGGAATGGGAAAACAACGGAGGAAGAATACGAGGCGTGGCACGCCAAGGGTTTGGCCCATTAAAATTTTGAAAGGCACTTGGAGAGAACGAGTTCTTGATGACTATTCTTCTTTATGGATTGTGAACTATTTGTGCCTTCATATGGCTTTGCTTATGAAAATTATTTTTTAAAACAAAAATTGGAAAGTTAAATCTGATTAGGCAAATTCAGACTCGTGAGAATTTAGAGTCGTTTTATATTGCCAATTAAGATTTTGTAAGTAATAATAATATTTAAATTTTTTAATTTTTTTATATCTTGAAATTGAATCCAAAAATTAAATGTTTGAATACCTGTATTTTTAGGGATATGTTTTAGTTATGTTTTTGAAAATGATTTTTTGAGAAGGCCTTAACAAAATACAAATTTTGTTTGTTATTCTTTGTATCAAGTGTTTTATAATATTAAGAATCTCATACATTTCCACTTTCCGAAAGAATGATAGAAAAATTTTTGTACATTATTTTTATTATATTTTCTCTGCATTAACTACTATCAAAAGAACTACTTTAATTTGAGTAAAAATTAAGACATCCAAGCCCCCACGAGCATGACACGGTGAAAAGGTATCAGCACGTAAAAATGAGCCTCAAGGGTTCAATTTCAAGTAGATACACTCACAGAGTCGACGGTACCTGTGGATGGTAAGAGTTTACTCTATGAGCCAGCGGGGACCGTGGATGATGAGAGTTCGCTCTGTGAATCAGCAGGGACCATGGATGGTAATGGAGATGTGTCTCGGGGGTCAGGTTAGCCGAACGTCCAACTGATGCACGGAAGTCGTGTTCGCATCCGAACTTTACCCTGATCAACGAGACCTAGGGATGGAGGACGTTAATCCATAACTTTGATGTCGCACCAGGGGTGCGAAGGGCTCCTTGGTAGCTGAAGTTTTTATATAATCAAAAAAAAAAATTAAAACATCAAATGTTAGTGATGTACAAAATTAAAATTGTATTTGTTGATTTGTAATATATTACAAATCAAAACTGATTTTTTATTAAATGTTTTTTCAAATGTTAAATCCATAATCATGTCATATTTTCTTGATCCTGGAAGATTCAATAGTAATCTTCTAATAAATTTTCAAACTAAAGCATTTTATACAAAATATTATAAGCCAAAAAACACCATCCTCTCCCAATATTTGATTTTGTGACACTTGCATAAATTAAAAATCTTGTCTTGTTTTTGCAAAATACATGACAAGATTATTGTCATTTTGATAAATCTCAAAAAATAGTTTGTGGAATTCTTAAAATCTCATGAGAGATCTTAGGGTTATTTGAAACCTCATAAGAAGTTAATGTCTTTTTTTTCCAAATTTCATGAAAGGTCAATATATTTTATCCTTTATAGTAGAAAATGGGACTAAACCAGGATATTATGATCGATATGACAACTTAAACTAGTATTCTACCTCTAACTTCTACACAAGATAACATCATAATAATTGTTATATTAAATGACAATTAATTATTTTGAAAAATTAATTAATTTTGGAAACACTAGGCCAATCCAAACTACGCCAAATAACAACCTTCAAATATTCTACTATGATCACACCACCTATAAACGAGCGGGCAATTCTCGGTCCAACTTTTCATCATTTATTGAAATTTGTTCCATCTTCATTTGCTTAATGCGTTCGTGTTATTGTTACATGGTCAACGTGTTTATTTAGTGAAATTTTTTGAATTTGAACACGAGGAATGAGTCGTTTGATGATTTTTTGTGCAAATAAACAAAACTAAGAAATATCAGTAACTTCATGTCAAGGATCTTTGCTTTGGCTTATAGTTTAAGCATCCTAAAAATCTTTGTAATTGATTTTTATTGATAATTTCATTTGGAAATTTATCAGCAAATTCTAAAGATCTTTGAATTGGAATGATTTTATTTTGATAAATTTGATGGCCAAGAAACCTAATGTTGGTCTGAAATAATTTGATTTTTGGTTTAGAAACAACTAAACCATTTCTTTTAACAAAATTGTAAAAAATATTGAGGTGTTTGAAATGTTGACTTATTAATTAAGAGCATATAAGGACATCGTCGATGTATACAATAGTAAAATATGTATAATTATTGAAGATTTCATTCATGATATTTTGGCATTCTTAAGCCCAAAAGGCATTACATTCCATTCGTAGTGTCTGAATGGTACTGTAAATGCAATTTTGTATTTATCTTCTTCAGCAATTTGTATTTGCCAAAATCCTGATTTCATATCAAATTTTGAGTATATTGAAGCAGTATTAAGTCTATTGAGTAAATATCTCTTGTTAGGTATTGGATACCTAATCCATTGTAAAACTTAGTTTAAAGGCTTATAATTAATAACAAGTCTTGGGGCACCTCATTCTATTTCAGCTTGATTCTGAACATAGAAAGCCGCACAACTCCAAGGAGATTTATTTTTCCTAATAAGTTTTTTATTGAGTAATTCTTGAATTTCTTTTTTACAATACTCGAGTAACTCTTTATTCATTCGTATTGGTCTTACTTTTGTAGGTATTTTTTCTTCATCAAAATTTTTAACATAAGGTAGTTTGACAGAATGTTTCTTTCTATCCCAAAAAGCATTTGGGAGGTCTGAACAGACTTCTTTTTCAAGTTTTTCTTTGAATAAATCAATTTGTGTCTTGACTTCTGGATTTTTAATTTGTTCCTCAATTTTTTTATGATAAATTTCTCTTGATAAAGATTTAATATGCTTTTGTTTGTTTTGTATAAGGTTTATTTTACTTATTCCTAAATCTTTAAGTGTATTGATTTCCTTTTCATGCATTTTATCAATAAATTCAAACGTAATATCTTGATTACTAATTGAAGTAAAAATGTCGCTTTCAATTACTGTGAAAGAGTAAATCATCGTAAAGAATGGTGTTCCAAGAATAATTTTTTGTTGCATGTTTTTAACAAGTACGAAAGTAGTTTTGAGGCAGATGTTATCTTTACAAATATGAGCATTGGAAATCTTGTATTGTATTTTAAGTGTAGAATTTGTTGCACTAAATAATTGTACTTTTGTTTTTTCGTAATAACAAGAGCCAAGAGGGTATAAGACCTTCTTGTAAACAGTTTAAATCTGCTCCCGTGTCTAACAGGGCACAGCCTTTAAGAACAAAATCTTTATTAATAATAATTTTAATTTTTGAATACCATCTATGAATATTTACTTTTGATAAATAATGAAGAAATCCTTGATTAATTTGAAAATCATCTTCATCATCTGAATTGATTTTCTCTTTTCCTTTATTATTGATTTTTTCAACTTTTGAATTTAAACAAAGCATTTCTTGTTTAAATTCTTCGCTTTGTTCTTTTAACTTCTTAATTTCTTCTTTAGTTTGATTGACTTCTCTTTGTAAATCTTGAATAGATAAATCTTCTTTTGGTAAGGTTTCTTTGTTTTTAAATCTATTAAATATCTCTTCAAGATTATAACTTTCATCAATTTTGGGAAGTCTATCCTTTTCTAAGTTTCTTTTTAATTTTTGTAAATACTTGTTTTTGATCTCTGGTTCTTGAATGTGTTCAATCATTTCAAGAATAATCTCATTTGTTTTTGAAATAACATTAACTGATTTTGAACATTTATTACAAGAATAAAATCCTAAATCTTCTTGACAAGATTCTTCTGAAAACGTGGTTTGATTTGAAAATCCAGAACTTAAGTTAATTTCAATAATAAATTCTTTATCAGAGGATGATGATTTTGAATCTAAAGTTTCAGATTTTTCTGATTCACTGTCTATGATTAAGTTAAGCATTTGTCTTTTTAATTTTTTTCCAATATTAAGTTCTTTTATTTCTTGCTTAACTCTGCAATCTCTTGCATAATGTCTTTTCTTTCCACATTTGAAACAAGTTTTTTGATTCTTAAATTTTTGAGGTTTCTCTTTTTCCTGAGATTTTGAGGTTTCTTCAGATTTTTTCTTCTTTTTCTTGTAATATTTTTTATCATAATTTTTATAATACCTTGACGGTTTGTGTTTTTTATAGGTTTTCTTAAGGTACTTTCTTGAAGGTGCTTAAATCTTCTCATACCCATATTGAGCACATAAATCTCCAAGTTCACCTTTATTTCTTTTGAACTCAGTCTTCATTTGAGATTGAATTTTAAGTTCATTACATAATTTAAGACTTTCATGATTAATTGTACACACAATTTGACCATAAGTAATTGATTCATAATTTGTTCCTAAGGTTTCTTTAACACGATCTCTTACTCTTTGAGCAAAGAGTTTTAGTAATCCACTGATAAACTTTCTTTCCAAAAACCAGATCTTCCATTTGGTCTGCCCATAACTTTGGCAATAAAAATATCTTTGTACCATTGAAAGTCTGATAATTTTGGACAAGTAAGGTTAAGAAGAATAACACTATTCTTTTCATGTTGACTACTTTGTTCACCAATAAATTGTCTAAAGATTTACCAAATAAGTGTTGCAACAGCATCACTTTCTTACGTAGGGACTCCATTTTCTTCCTTAACTTTCTTTGATTCGTAAATTTGTCTTTTTTCAAAGGCAGTGATATAATGATCCCACCATTCTCTAAGAGTTCCAGTAAAACCATAAGTAAGGAGAGAAACTATTTGTTCCTCACTGCTCTATTTGAATGAAGTCTATAGGCAGTTGCTGCCATAGCCATTTGGTGTAAAAAGGAATGAAGTTGATGTTCTGTTAACCCATCAATTCTCCATTAATGAATTTCGTTACCTTGAAAATTTCTTTGAGGAAGAAGATCATTTGATTCTTCTGATAAAAGACTTGGAGGTGTAGGTTTTTTGTAATAAGTTCTTTGACTTTAACTTTTCCAATCTTTGATTTTATTTATATCAAAGCTTTCTTCCGTAAAGTTTGACTCGAGTGCATTAATTTCTTCTTCTTTGGTTATTGTATTAATCTTAAGGTTTGAAGTTTGACTAACTAATTCATCGATTCTTTTGATAAGTAATTCGTTATGTTTGTCAAAGTTAAAATTCTTAAGATTATGATCTACTATGTTAAATTTAATTGGTTCTTCAAGTCTTTCTTTCGATTTACTTGATTCACCTTTTTCATAAGTACTGTTAATTTTTATCTCAAGAAGATTTTCAAGTTGTTCTTCTATCCTTGTTGATTGAGTGACCATTGACCTTAACATTTGATTTGTATAATTATTTTGACTAATTAAGTGATCAACTTATGATTTACCTTTGGCTTCCTTAAAAGGAGAGGCTAAAATTTATGTTCCTTTGTAATTAAACCTAATTGAATTTTCTGGAGGATGAATTGCTTTGATAAAATAATTATCAGTGGTTTTCCAATTTTTTACAGGATTTTGTATTACATTAATTGTTTGCCTGTCTTTAACAAATTTGAAGAAAGGAATGTTTTCTTTTATCTGTTCCATCTTTTTAAACCATTATATCTTAATTTGTTCTCTTTCTGTATAATTGTATTTTTTGAAAAATAACCTTCTGTTTTTCTCATTAAGTTCATGATAATAATCTATTTTAATCATTTCCATATTTGGTTTAAATTTTTTATAGATGACCATAACATTCTTTATTTGGCTTTCTTCATAAAGATTTTCCCTTTGTTCTTCTGTTAAAATTTGTGATTATGTTGGAGAATTTGATTCAGGGATTTCTTGATAATAGCCTTGAGGTATTTTAGGGCCAAAATCAATTCCTTTTAACCTAAGATTTGTTTGATTTGGTTCAATATAAGTGTAGAGACTTGAAATACTTTTTCTTCCCAAATCAATTGTTTGTTTTGAAGTTTGTCCTAGACTGTGGGTTCTTGTGAGTAAAGGTTGAAAGTTAATTTTAACATTTCCTTCTTGATCTTGAATAACTCTTGTGGCAACTGTCTTTTGTGTTTCCGGAATAATTTGATGATCTGTCTCGTTTAAGTTTGTAAATTCCCAATCTCCCCCGGCCTGAATCTCATTCCATAGAAGTTTCTTGGGATGAGAGGCAAAGGTTTTTCTATTATAATTGGCTTGTAACATAAGTGTTTCGCCTTTTTCACTTGTTTGAATTGAATTTGGTAATATTGTTGAAGTCGTTGCTTTATAATAAATTTGATAAATAAGTTCAAGATTTGAACTTTTTGAGTCCATATTATAACCTTTAGTTTGAATGTCAAGTGTTAATAATTTATATAATGACTCATCATTAAGATTCACCCTAATGTTTGGATAACATTCAAAATAAATTGGTCCTTCTTTAATATTTGACTCAAGCATTCCTAAAAGGAAATCATTGAATTCATGATGTCTAGCATCACGAAGAACAACACAAACTGGTTTGTTAAGTCCTGCACTTGTTAAAGGAAATAGTCCTACTTGAACGATTCCGATGTGAAGTCTATCATATTTTGATCTAAGGGATTTTAGATCTTCTAGACTAAAGAGTCTTTTCTGTTGTCTTGCTTCATTAGTTGTTAATGAAATCGATTTGTTAATTATTTTTATAAAATATTCTTCATCTTTTTCAATTGATCCTTTATGCTTAATAATTTGACTTTCAGACCTGGTCATTTTCCAGATCTTATTTGAGTCTTGACTTGGTAGACTTTTACCATTCCAACTTGATAATCTTCTTTCAATTTTGCTAAGTGATATTTGTAATTCTTTTTTATCAGATCTTTTTCTTGTTTCTTCTTGTTTATTCTTAACTTCTTTTAAGAATTTTCCAGCGTTCTTGATATTTAGAACTAGCTTATCCATCTTCTTTCTAGGTTTTCTAAGTTTGAATGTTTTTCTTTTCCTAATCGGGAACAGCACCGGGACCACCAATACGCTCTCCTGGCTTCAGCAGGCTGACCAACGGATTTTCATTGCCTTACCAACGCTTAGCGAAAATCAAAACATACAAATGCTAAAAACTTTTGAAAGAACAATGAATAATATTGGCTCTGATACCAATAATAACTAATCTTTCTTTAGATTTCAAAAATTTCACTGACCTTCCCTTAGGTTTTAAAGTTCCTAAAAACCTCTCCCAATATTTGATTTTGTGACACTTGCATAAATTAAAAATCTTGTCTTTTTTTTTTGCAAAATACATGACAAGGTTATTGTCATTTTGATAAATCTAAAAAAATTAGTTTGTGGAATTCTTAAAACCTCATGAGAGATCTTAGGGTTATTTGAAACCTCATAAGAGGTTATTGTCTTTTTTTTCTAAATTCCATGAAAGGTCAGTATATTTTATCCTTTATAGTGTCTCGGGAAAAGAAAATGGGACTAAACCAGGATATTATGATCGATATGACAACTGAAGCTAGTATTCTACCTCTAACTTCTACACAAGATAACATCATAATAATTGTTATATTAAATGACAATTAATTATTTTGAAAAATTAATTAATTTTGGAAACACTAGGCCAATCCAAACTACGCCAAATAACAACCTTCAAATATTCTACTATGATCACACCACCTATAAACGAGCGGGCAATTCTCGGTCCAACTTTTCATCATTTATTGAAATTTGTTCCATCTTCATTTGCTTAATACGTTCGTGTTATTGTTACATGGTCAACGTGTTTATTTAGTGAAGTTTTTTGAATTTGAACATGAGAAATGAGTAGTTTGATGATTTTTTGTGCAAATAAACAAAACTAAGAAATATCAGTACTTCATGTCAAGGGGTCTTTGCTTTGTCTTTGGATGAAGCATGCTCACAAAGTCATTTGCATTATAAGCCAAGCAAAAAAACGAATAACGACATGTGTTATTCAATATTTTACAATAACAGACATAACCATTTTTATAAGAAAATGCAAAAAGAACTCTCACTAAGATATTTGTTGTGTAAAACCCCCAAATATGCACAGCGAAATATATATTGTATGTAAAAGATCAAACACACAATACAATACTCTAATGATGAAAATACAGAACAATCCACAACTATGGCAAATTAATGAAAGCAAGAACAATCACAGAGACACAAGGAATAACGTGGTTCGGCAATGCCTACATCCATGGGAGCAAACGACAAAAAATCACTATCTTATTCAATACAATCCTCTCAACAATTATCTCAACAACTATCAACCAACACTCTAAATATATCAAATATGACATATATATATATATATATATATATATAAATGTATGTATAGTTCTCGAAGGTTTTCCCTCCAAACCTCAATCATATTAATGTTCCCCTTTCAAAATTTGGAATATGCAATGGGTGTCCTGAGCCAAACCGTCGACGGTTTCTGTAGAGACCCGAACCCATGAAATAAATGAAAATAAATAAAATAAAAGGAAAAATAAATAAAAAGGAAGAGAAAAAAAATGGAGATGGTTTGGTTCAGCACCAAACCGTCGACGGTTTGAGGCCATCTAAGAAAACCATCGACGGTTTAAACTACCGAGAGCGTTTATAAAGGGTTACAAGGCCAAACCATCAACAGTTTGAAAAAGTCTCAGAAAACCGTCGACGATTTGACTCAGGAACAGGTAAAGGGAATAAATTATGCCAACTTTTTATTAAATTTGAACCGATTAAACTAGAATTTATGATACTAGAAACGTTATACTAGTTGTATTTCAAAATCCAATCGATTGAAGTTGAGTATGGGTATGGGGATTATATTATATCAGTTTTATTTGGAAATGGAACCGTTTAAAATTGAGTATGTGGATACAAGAACATCATATGGCATTTCCTAAATGTAATATACGTATGAAATTGATGGTTTTGCTGGTTATAACCGTATTTTGGGAAAACTAAGTTGAGTTGCTTTAATCATCTCCGTTTCCCTGTAAATTATATATTTTGAGTTAAATTAAAATGGTAGAGGTTATCATACCATGGGTTTCATTAAAGTATACTGAGTGTTGTATGATATATGTTCTTCGGTTAAATTATTAGGGTATGATATAACATTCAAATCGTGTGGCATGAAATTAATTCTTTATAATAAACCGATTGTGATTACTGTGGTAAATAAACTTATATGTTTGGGTGATTTGTTTTGTGTAGTTATTCGTGTATTTTACAATATAACGTTGGTAGGCATGAGTAGTTCGTTATATTGTCCTTGATATAAATCGCAATATAACGTTGGCAGGATATAAGGAGTTCGTTATATTGTCATGTATATAAAGTGGTAAAACGTTGGCAGTGAATGAGGAGGTCGTTTTACTGATTTACCATAAATAGGCCATTGTGAAAGTGTAACAGCTATCTGTTATGAAAGAACAATGGGGACGGATGCCCTGAGAACCACTGGAAGTGAAGTAATTGTGCATCATCCTTTGTGGGTGTGAGTATTTGTGTGTGAATTAAATGTATTGTGATTGTGGATGTGATGTGGTATTATGTGATACAAGCGTGAATTACAGTTTATAAATGTAGTTTCTTCGAGTTAAAGTAATAGTTATATTTTATATACACTAAAACTCATGTTAGTCACACACTGGTAATAACATATCCCGCCATACTAAGAAGTGTCTCACTCCAGCGAATTATTAATTTTTCAGGTCCTTTTGGAGATCAGGCTTAGAAAGCTTGGGAAGGGTTTAGTTTTTGTATCTATGAGTGGTTGTAAGATATGGAACTTTATGTTTTTATTTTAAATCCTTTGACTGTAATAACGCTATTTAGAGATGCTTTTATTGGTGATAGTATAGAACTCTGGTATTTTATTTGAGAATGTTTAATTATTTTCCGCTGCTTGGATGATATTTTTGGTATCAAAGATTTGTGAATGGAACACATAACGCCTCGGGCCCACTCTCGGGTTCGGGGCATTACAGTTTCGGGCATAATGTATTTTGTCTAAATTTATGCTCTAAATTGTCGATGGTTAAAGCCTTACCGTCAATGGTTTCCCCTGCTGCTACTTGATTCCCTTCATTTTTTTCCTTTGTGCATGTTATCCACTTAGTATGTGTAACAACCCATGTAATTTTTTAAATAATTTAAGATAGTAAAGAAGATAGAAAGGGAAGAAAGAATAAATTCAAAAAGGTGGTAGCAAACATTCACCGACGAATAGAGTGGTCTCATCGACAAATGTTCTTCTTAGCTCATCGACGAGGGTACGTGTCTCGTCGATGAGGAATTACCGAGAGGGGTTCTTCACATGACTGAAATTCGTCGACGAGTTGGTTGTCTCGTCGACGAACTGTGTACTAGGACTCGTCGACGAATTGACGTGTCTCGTTGACGAATCTCTGTGCATAAATAGTGGATTTCTTTCATTCCAGCGCAAAATTTTTGCATATTCTCCTTCTCTCTCTAAAAACTTCAGCCATTCCACCTTCTCTCTTTGATACCGGGCCAGATTTAGCTTGGTTTGACGATCAAAAGCTACCACGAGACTCCTGGGAAGATTCTCTGCAATATAGGTAGAGTAGATCTTTGATTTGAGTAGTTTAGGAAACATCCCAAAACCAAGGTAAGTGAATTATTTTGGAATTTCCTTAGCAAATATTGTCATTTGGAGCCTAGGAAGTGTTATAAGGGTGTTTTGGCTAAGATTTGAGGAATTTGGAATTTCTAAATTACAGGGTCTCGTTTTGTTGATTTTGGGTCGAATTTCGAGGAGCAGGTAAGAGGAAATATTTTAGAATGGCCTTTTTAATAATTTTAAACGACTAGTTTTGAGTATAAATTTATATATATATATATATATATATATATATATACATGTATAATTTTCTAAACCTTGCTGGTATTGAAAACGTTATTTTTAGATAGATAAATTATAATGGGAAAAACCGTGTGGCTGAAATCATTTTTGACAAATGAATGATTGTGAATAATGTGGAATGAGGAATTGTTGAGAATGTGAATATAGATTGATTGTGAAATTTTGGTTGATTGAATATGCTGATCTTGGGTATTTTGTAGTGAAATCTTGGGTATATTGTACAGTTGATTTCTGTTGATTCGGTTGTGTGGTTCATGTAAATTACGATATAGCGTTGGCAATGGTATGAGGAGGTTATTATATCGTACCTGGTATAACCGTCATATAACGTTGGCAGTGGTATGAGGAGGTCGTTATATGAACAACTATATTGGGAGGTAAACATTGGCAGTGGTATGAGGAGGTTGTTTACCTATTTACTATGAAAGGAGTGTTGTCTTTTATTCCGTGTGGTTTGTATAGTCTTGTGTGGACCAATCCTATGTGGACATTTATGCTATGATTTGTATAGTCCTGTGTGGACATTTATGCTATGATTTGGTTAGTCTTGTGTGGACATTTATGTTATGGTTTGACAAGTTCTGCGTGGACACTTCTGCTGTGATTTGGTTAGTCCTGTGTGGACCAATCATGTGTGGACATTTCTACTGCGATTTGTTAGGGTCTTGTGTGGACAATTATATAATATGTGGATGTAAACCCTGTGTGGGTAAAATAGGAAACTGTATGAATATTCTTTGTGGAATGATTGTGATAAAGGTATAAGTGTGACTTTAATTAATTAAGTGGTTTGGGTAAAGTAGAGTACTCCACCTGAGAGCTTGCTGAGAAAGGCAAGTACTCCAGTAATTAATTGTGAGTACCAAAGTAGAGGGAAACCACTTGTATGGGTGGGTGATCTTCCCTATTCTCGGTGACTTTACCTCAATACATAACCCAAAGGCTTACTGAGAAAGGTGAGTGCCCTATTGTTAGCACTATAGCAGAGGGAAACTATTTGTATGGACGGGTAGATTTCTCTATTCTCAGAAATTACCAATAAAATATTGATGATTGCGGAATGTGATTGGTTGGCAAAGTTGTTGACTTTGTGTGATTATGGGCACAATATTTTGGGTTACTTGTGGATCGTGGATGCAATTTGGATAGATATTTTAATTGTATATTAAACACTTCAGCCACACACTATTGTAAACTATTTATTCCTTACTAAGAGGTGTCTTACCCCGTCAAATGTTAAATCTTTTTAGGTTATCCAGGTGATCGAGTTTAGATAGCTCCAGGGCGGGGTAGTTTTGTGAGTGAAACTGGAACAGTTATGTTTTAGTTTTTATGTTTCTTTATATTTCTTTCAGGGTTGTAATATGGTAAATATGGAATCATGGAATAAGTTTGTTGATGTTCAAATATCGAATTTTGGTATTTAATTTTTGAGGTTTTATTATTATTTCTACGCTACGTTAATGGTATTAGAGACGCGTGTCGGTCTCATAACACCCCGGGGCCCTCGTGGCGGGTCCGGGGCGTTACAGTATGTGAGCCACATTTCATAACAATCTCCATCTTTGCGAACATACACCCCTTAGGAGAAATTGAAAACATGAACCCGCTGCTCCATCTTGAACTTGGAACGTTAGGTTCGGATCGTCTCTTGTCTAGCAACTCGAGACAAACACCAAGTCTATGCAACATCGCTTGAACTTGCCGATGGCAACTTTGACTTCTACCATCAACTCTGATTCAACTGTAGATGCTATACCTGAAGACTTCACCCTAGGCTTCCAACAAGACTTTCCCACAATAGTAAATACAAAAGCTGCTGCAAGCTTTCTATCACCAAAACCACTTTTATAGTTTTCAACAAATCTCACAACTGACGGTCCACCTTGTTGTCTATCGAAACACCCCACTGAACCATCATGGGGAATCTTTGACATATTTCAAACATCATAGTTCGTCCTTAGGGTACTGAGCGTTAGACATTCCATATCGATTCTCCACATAACCCCCCTGAGATGGCAAACAAAGTCTCCCTATAGTCCTGTCCACAAAGCCACCCTAAGATAACACCAAACTCCCTACAACCTTTTCTACAAAGCTACCCCGAGATAACACTAATATCCCTGCAGCTCTTTCTAAGCAAATCTTCAAACCAAGACCCTTCGTGTTTGTACCTAACACATTTATGTCAAAACATTTCAACAGAGTTCTCAACTAATAAGCCACAATCACACCTTCCCAATCAATAACATGTCATTCACACACAACAGACCTCACCAACTCCCACACCAGGTTCATATGCAATACCTCCATTTCCCCCACCATAACATTTATCCATCTATTTTTCCCTTTGCTGTGCAAAGTAACTTGAAAAATAGTAGGAACCTTGCTACTAGTAGTAATGAATGCATAAAAATGCCAAATTTATACCCGAGTGGTGGTTTGATAGTGCACCTGGGCTCACCGTGATATGAACTATGTCATCTCTGCCCCGAGTTTGTTGCTCCCCTGCATCACATGCCCATTTATACTATGATACTATTGACCCGAAATAGAACTCCCTACATTTCTACCTAAAGTATCTAATTCCACCTGAATTACATGTTTGTTGTTGCTGTAATTTTTTGACATTTGTTTCTCTTCCTTTACCTAAGTACACTGCCTCATGGCTTTATCACCAGAAGTCATGTCATTGATCACCCCTTTGTTTGTTAGAGGTTCACTCAACTTGCACCCACCTTTCTTATATCCCATAAAGATGTACTGTCCAGACATAACACTGAGCCTAGATACTACATCACTAGAATAGTGCACTAGTGGACATCCACTTAAACCCCAGTAGTGAACCGCAAAACTTGCCCACAATTCACCTGCAACTCTCTCATCCAGTGATACCTTTGGCGATCGGTCACACGAGAAATGCTTCATACTCACTGAGTTCACCGAGAAGTTCCCTGCAAGTAACCCTCCCTACTCTCAAAACTCTTTGAACTTAACCAACGTACTCAGTCTCAATGTCTAACCTTGGGATCTCTCTCCCAATTTGGATTTCCACCTTGACCACAAGTTAAACTTGGGAAATACACCAGGCCTGTGCCACATGAGATAAACCAAAACCTTTTGTATTGCACCCACGAAAAAATATATGTTTGTCCCGTGATGCTATCCTCGCTGGTCCTCAAACATCTGAATACATGTAGTCATCCATATGTCCTAACCGCAAATGCCACAAAACATCTAACTCGTATTCTATGGTTGCAGCTCCACCTATAACCGTGAAACCCTACAGTGTATGGATATTTTCCGCTACCTTTTCTCCTTTCATCACTAATAAGTTGCCTTCACACACTTTCATTTCCCCACTTTTAGACTTGTAACTATATCTGTTACAATTTAAAGTGTCTAATGAAATTTCATTATTCCTTAGACCCAGTACATGCCTTACGTCACATACGGTTCTCACAACACAATTATACATTTTGATTTTGACATTTCCAATACCAATTATTTTGCATGAAATAACATTTTCCATCAAAACACAACCAATATTAATTGACTTGTAGGTGTTGAAGCCTTTTCTATTTGCTATAATGTGATAAGAGCATCTAATATCTAGGATCCAATAATGATCTGTGAGGCACTCTGAACAATGAAACACATAGCATATCACCATCACTGCTCTTTGAGTCTCCTTTCCCTACATTTGCAAATTTTGACGGACCCTGCTGATTTTTAGCATTCCCTTTATTCCACTCCGGACATTCCGGTTTTATGTGTCTAATTTTACTGCACCTAAAATACTTTATGTCCTTCCTCTTCCCAAACTCCAAACGAGATCCACTCCGGGACTTACGTCTTCAACATTCTTGGTTGCTTTTCACCACAAGCCCTTCACTATATGAATCTTCATCGCTGGCCATTTTTCTTCAATGAAAATCGAGCAATGCACTTGTCACCTCTTTCAAATTCAAGCATTCTTTGCCCTATGTAAAAGTAGTAACCGAATTCTCATATGTGTGAGACGCTAGTAGGGAATTCAATAGCATCGGCACTTTGTCTTCCTCCTTGAAATTTATATCAACACGCATCAAATCACTCACAATCTAATTGAATGCATTGATATGTTGGTTTAAAACCGAACCCTCCGCCATCTTAAACTAACACAACTTTTGCTTAGGAAATAATTTGTTCAATAAAGACTTAAGACATATACCGGCTTTCTAGTTTTCACCAAACTGTTACTGGAGAATTCTCATCCATGATGTGATGCAAAACATCATCAGCCCAACACAGTCAAATGGTTGATACTGCCTTTGCCTCAAATTCATTCCAAGTTGCTTCGTCCATGCCCTCCGGTTGAATTCCGTTTAAGGCCTTCATTATGCCTTATTGCACCAAGAGATCCTTTGCCATTCTCTGCCACAAACCAAAATTCCTGGTTCCATCAAACTTGACAATGTTAAATTTCACAAACAAAGATCCACAAGCTATTACAACAATGCTCTGATACCAATTTGTTGTGTAAAACCCGCAAATACGCACAACAAAATATATATTTGTATGTAAATGATCAAACACACAAGGCAGTACTCTAATGACGAAAATACAGAACAATCCCCAACCACAACAAATTAATGAAAGCAAGAACAATCACAAAAGACACAAGGAATTACATGGTTTGACAATGCCTATATTTACGGGAGCAAACGACAATGATTCACTATATTCTAATGTAAATTACAAAAACACTACAATCCTCTCAACAATTCTCTCAACACTATCAACCAACACTCTAAATATATAAGATATGACATATATATATATATATATATATAGAGAGAGAGAGAGAGAGAGAGAGTTCTTGAGGTTTTTCCTCCAAATACCAACCATATTAACATTCCCCTTTCAAATTTTGAAATCTATGCTAGATTTCCCGAGCCAAACCGTCGATGGTTTTAGAGAAAATGCATTTTGTCTGAATTTATGCTCTAAGTTGTCTACGGTTAGAGCCTTACCATCGACGGTTTCCCGTGCTACTGCTTGATTCCCTTCATGCTTTCTCTTTGTGTATGTTTTTCGCTTAGTATGTGAGCCACATTTCACAACAATATTGTTAAAATTTAGCACAAAGTTAATTTGAAATTTGATAATATTATTTTAACCAAATTTTAGACCTTTTAAAAATATTTTTCTAATTGTCTCATTGCAATATTTTTCTAATTGTCTCATTGCATTTTAAACAACCACTATATTTGCAACTATTCATATTGTCATCATAGAAGTTTATTGCACATGTGATGTAAAGGAGTTGTAAGAAACAAACTAACACTCATGCCCATAATGGTGGAACAACACAAAGTAAATGTACGGGATAATTGAATCATTTCAAATATTAACTTACGTGCCATAATTGCCCTTTACAACTCATAAGCCATGTGATAAAGACTATATGTGCAAACAAGTAAATTGCTTGCCTTAATTTAGAGGCAATGATATTCACATTATTTTTGCCATACAAAACAATCTTAAAAATTAATGCCTACCTATGATGTCACGCGTAACCATATTGTTTCAAATTTTGGTGTGATGTACACTTCCATTTTATCAAATAATTTACGCTAGTTCGGGCTCAAATTAACACCACCATATGCAATCCCTATAAGTGGAATTCCATTGTCTTGAGTGCCACCAATGTACCTTTGCCACAATAACACAACTAGTCTGCCACGACTCAAACATAAAAGTAAGGTGAGGGCGAATAAAAGAAAAATAGGCACATGCAATCCATTATACCAAGTCACTCTGTTGCAGTGTCATTGTCGCATAGGCATCGCTGGTCTACTATAAGTCTACTATATGTCTCTATTCCCTTTGTTTTGAAAAATCAAATACATAATGAAAATATATTTGTGAAAGGATAATAGAGATAATGAGTGGGAGATTAATCGGGAAATCAAATAAATGGATAGAGGTATTAGGAAAACTCAAGAGAAATGGGAAAATGGTATAAATGAGAAAGAATGATATGCTAGTTCATGAAAGAGGGGAAGATGTGGGAAGGAGGCCTTTTAGTTTCTATGGAACGGTACTATGAGAAAAAAACCGAAGCAAAAGGGCAAGGAGTCAAATAGTCAAATAGGCTTCTTAAGGAGGGTACAACTTGCTATTCAATTTATGTTCATAAAGAGGACAATGACTAAAACACCTATGTGCTTTTAGGAGTAGTAGAATTATTAAATATGATTGCAACTATTATTTCATATGCAATGTATTATAAGAGTGTACCTATTGTCATTGCCAAAACATTTTAATGGTGTTGTAGTAATCTCAATAAAACAAAATTGGAGTAATCATATTCTCAAGCACGAGATACATGCATAAGTGATTTTAGGAGGACATTTATGATAATCCAAGTCAAAAAGCTACCCTAGGAATATTATGTCATTATTGTGGACATTCAAGTTACCATAACAAAATGAATGAGAAATGATAATATTTCAAGGCACGATGAATTGAAGGGAATTCTTCTTGCTCACCCTATAGTAATAGTAGCAATAGTTGTAATAGTATAACAACAACAACAACAACAACAATAACAATACAAATATCCATAATCTTAATTTGGTCCACATTTTAAAGAATTTCAAATATTTTTCATACCAAATTACTCAATACCGTCACATAATAATGAAATTAGATATAATAGAGTTGAATTTAATATATTTTTTTGCATGTTGTCTATAAAAATTTTCACTCTATTATGATATACCAAAAAAGTCATCCAGACATAGTGAATGAACGACTTTGCTTTTGTTGTTTTCGGGGGCTTGTGTGCAATGCAACATTCTTCGGAACCCCAAGGCAGGTTTAACTCACGGCGTAAAATAATATTTTCATGACATTAAATTTGCATTAATTAATTTTATTCACGACAATAAGACACCTAATTTACGTAAACATTTTTGTATAGTTCACTGTGTAGGATTTTGAGTAATGTGCATTGAACTCCATGTCAATGTTTGGTTCCATGTGAGAATCTTGACAAACACTTCGAGAAGATGGCTAGTATAGTTGTAACACACGTATAAACAATATATGGAAATTAATTATATTTCAGCGTAAAACCTAATTGAATTAATGCCATAAACTTTTCATGCTTTTAAATTTAAATATTTAACACTCAATAATCCAATTAATTGGAATATTCAAGAGAAATATGGTCTACAACTATCAACCATTATGTTGTATTATTAATTTTGTTATTTTCACTTTAGTAATATTTCATTGTTTTAAATACAATAACTACATATCACCATACTATAGGGGAATTGTCGTCTATCTAGTCAAAATAGTGAGAACAACTTGGTCTCAAAAGTATAATTTTTATATGATGATGGGAATGGCAAGGATGCTTATATTGTGACGACCTGCTTAATTTCCACATTTTTTTTTATAAAATCAATATCACAAATCCCAGCTCAGTAGATTATAATCCACCTGGACCCATGGGTACTAGGGATACATCAGAACACATAACGGAAGCCTAAGCAGCAGGAAACATACAATCACAATATTATAAATACGAACACATCCATCACATTACCATAAATACCAGAGTCGCTATATCCACTGTATTTCAGTATATACATCCAAAAACAAAATCTAGGGACATTTCCCACAAAATCTAACTGTCCTTACTAAAACTTACCCTTCAAAGAGGGCAGATATACAACACTAGATCAGCGGGGCTTTTCCTGCTCTCTTATCAGGGGCTCCTGAAAAGTTTATAAAATTTTGGGGTGAGACACCTCTCAGTAAGGGAAATAAACTAATACCAGTGTGTGGCAACATGAGTATTCCGTGTTATACATATACCATACAGAATATATTCAATAACTGTTTTGTCAAATCTGGGAAAACATATATATCATCAAAACATGGCAGAACATACTGCATTTTCATTAACATATTTCATCTCATATAATAATAATAATAATACAAAAACATTCCTGGTAGGTTAGTTGGCTATTGTCATGTATTACCCCCACATGACTGGGTTGTGTGACCCGAAGGCGGGACCTGACAATGGTTAGCCGACCACTGCCAAGTCAAAAGTACAGTTTGTAAGTCTGATAGGTTTGCCAGACCTCATCCGTACACCAAGGGCACTCACACACTTCTTAAAAACCACATCGATCATCCAATCTCACACCACTCCGTACAATGGCGTTAACACAAATATCATGATCATGAAGACCATGGACACATAGCAACGGTATCGTGCAAGTGCTAGCCTAGATCAAACCAACCAGGTTCTGATATCATATAACATATACTAAAACTGTGATACATGGATATTTCATATCATTAATTTTCAAATCAATCATATCATTTTGCATATATACGTATATCATGAAAAATCATCGGCCCGTACGTCGGTATCTCACATTTTACCATAGCTCGGCCCGTACGCCAGCAAATCATAACACAGCTTGTACGTTGGCAAATCATTTTCATAGCCCGACCCATATGCTGGAAAATCATATACATAACTCAGCCCATACGCTGGCAAATCACATCCATAGCACGACCTATACGCTGACAAAATATATTAATAGCTTAGCCCGTATGCTGGCAAATCATACACATAGCACGGCCTGTACGCCGGAAAATCATATAAAAATCTCAGCTCGTACGCCGGTTTTTCATTATAAAAATCTGTATCATTTACACATTCCCATAAAATAGTATTTCATAACAATTTTTACTCATGCCACACTAACAGGTTTTTCGCATATACAACATATCATCATTTTCAACAGTATTTTCCCAAATATAAATCATATATAAATATATTTATTTTCCTGTAATCAAATGCTATAATATTATACATACTTTTCATAAAATACTAGCTTAGTTTATCCATTTACCTGATTCTTGAAAAGCCCCTAAGAAAATTTGTCCTGCACCCGTAGGGTTCCCAACTCAACACCCTAGAAATGAAAACTGTCAATACTAAACTTCAGTATTTTCACGTGTATATCATTTCCTATAACTGTCAAATAACCAAATACTGAGTAGAAAGCCTTACCCTAGATTTGGGATGGTTTCCAACTCAGCCCCACCTACGATTCGCTCCGGAAAACTTGCAGAGAACTTTCCTACGAGCGTTGTGGTGGCTTCAGATCCTTAAACCGGCAAACATTCAACTCAAAATCGAAGGGAGAAGGGGGAAGAACCGAAGGATGAGAGAGAGAGGGTTTTTGCGCAATATTTCCATAAAAAATCCGAGTTTTTCACTATTTATAGGGCTGGATTCGTTCACGAGCCACGTCATCTCGTTGACGAGTCCTTTAATAATTTTGTTGACGAAACCCACTCCTCGTCGATGAAATTCAGACTGCCCAAAACCTCTTTCGGTATTTCCTTGTCGACGAATCTTGCCTTCGTCGACGAGGTCCTTTTATACCCTCGTTGACGAATCCCTTGTGTTCATGGACGAGGTCCTGAAAATTCCCTCCTGTTATTCCTTCCAAAATGCAACATCGCCAACTGACTCCTTCTGTTTTAGGTTTCCATTTACCTTTCTTTTATTATTTAAATACCATTATTCTTCGGGTCGTTACATATATTCTGTAAGAATATTTCACTCCTTAGAAAATTAAGATCTCATTCACATGAAACTTACTTATGGGGAACGGTTGGAATGAGATGCACCCACAGGGAGTGATGATAAATTGGAAATGACCATGTTTTGTAGGAACGCATTTTATTTATAGGAATATCAAGATGTCTATCACATCATATTTCGATGCCAAACAAATGTAAGGATAAGACATCATAGAAATCATATTCTTGGAAATGTTGAAAGATATTGTGATTCAAACTCTCCTTGAAGTTTTCTTAAATCAAAGCATTATAAAGGAATTAATGATGGGGGAAGAGTCTTATCCACGTAGGATTAGTATAAACAGGGCTACAAATGAGTCAAATCAAGCCAAGCTTTGTCTTAAACAAGTTTGTTCATTAAATTTTTTACCAAACTTGAGCTTAAGCTATGCTCATACTGAACTTTAATATATTTACTCAACCTTGTTTATTATCCAAATGAACGAGCTCATGAGTCCTTACTGAATCAAACTATCGACATGCTGCTACGGGCGTCACAACGTTCCTGAGGCGAACTAGACAAGGTGGTTTTAAAAATATTTTCGTGGAAACATGGTGTAATGGAGTCGCCACTAACCTTTTGGAGTGTGGTTAGAACACTTGATTACTACCCAATTAAGGGTAGAATCGGTTTATGTTACCAGAATTGGGTTCGGGAGTTCGGTTACACGAGGGAAATGTATTAGCTCCCTCTACACGCCTGTTCTACGAACGGTACCTAATTAATTGAAAATTATCCCACAAATTAAATTTAATAAGCCTTTGAAATTACTCCCTTTCAAAAATTGTAAAGAAATGTACAAAATAAATATTATATAAGTATTCCCTCAAAACCAGGGTATATGGTACTCCGAAGAGCTAATCTGTAACGGCCCAACCTGGGTCTGCTAGGGAGCATTGTGTCTCTCCTCCTCCACCTAGACCAGACAATAGGGGGCAGGTCTTATCAGACTAATGACTGGCCCACATGCCAACATGTGTCTTCTTTAGTGTGTTTTGTCCTCACTCACACACTTCCTGAGAAAACTTCCCAAAAGGTCACCCATCCTAAGATTACTCCATGCCAGGCAAGCTTAACCGTGGAGTTCTTATGGGAAGGCTCGCGAAAAGAAAGGTGCAACTTGTTGATATGACTAGTAACATCTAATTCTTTTTTAAGCCTTTCTTCCACAGGGTATCACATTCTCCCCCACTTAAAGAACGCAATGTCCTCGTTGCGAACCCACATTTCCAAACCCAAGCGATGTTAATCTCATCACACTTCCAGCTGGGTAATTGCTTTGATACCATTTTGTAACGCCCCAACCTGGGTTTGCCAAGGAGCATTGCGTCTCTCCTCCTCCACTTAGACCAGACAATAGGGGGCGAGTCTTATCAGACTAATGAAAAGCCCCATAAACCAACACGTGTCCTCTTTAGTGTGTTTTGTCCTCACTAACACACTTCGTGAGAAAACTTCCCAAAAGGTCACCCATCCCAAGATTACTCCAAGCCAAGCACGCTTAACCGTGGAGTTTTTATGGGAAGGCTCCTGAAAAGAAATGTACACCTTATTGATATGGGTAGTAACATCTAATCTTTTTTAAACCTTTCTTCCACGAGATATCACATCATGCCTCCCTTTTAAATCATCGAGATGTGAAAATCGAGAAAGTATGTCACAAAAATACACTCCCAAGTTTTTTAGAATTTTGTAGGATTTTTCTAACTAAGGAAAAGTATATATTTTGAAAGAACCTTGGGAGGTTTTTGAATTTATTCGGGATGAAAAAGAGAGCAAAAACATTTTTCTGACCTCAAAGCATTTTTTTTTTTTGAAAATTTTCATAATTTTTTTTTTCTGATTTTTTATGTTATTTTTCCAAGTATAAAAATAATTTTAGGATTTTTCTAAATTTTTATATGATTTTTCCAAGTATAAACAAAAATACAATTAAGGAAAATAATGGGAGTGAAGAAATATTTTAGGATTTTTCTTTATTTCTCTGAATTTCTTATGACTTTCTAAATTTTTTTTTTTTATGATTTTTCCAAATACAAAAGCAATTTTCTAACCTTAAAATATTTTAAAGAATTTTTTATAGCTTTTCTGATTTTTATGAATTTTCAGGGACAAAAATAATTTTCGAATCTCAAAATATATATATTTTTTGGATATTTCTGTAATTTTTATGAATTTTTTGTAATTTTTTTTTTCTGAATTTTAAAATATTCACATAACAATATAACAAATAAAAGGGCTAAACCGATTCCATCCCGGTTTAGAAGACCAGACTGGTTCCACATCGGTTTATAAAACCAGACCGATTCAGGGAGGATAACCGGTTAAAGGGGGTGGTCAACGATTTTAAGGCCTGGTCAGGGCCATACCACATGTCATCTAACGATTGGGGGAAGCAGGCAGGTGGGGATAGATTACATGGCAACATCTTGAGCATTCAATGGTCCATAGAGATCCAACGGCTCCAAGGAGGTCTCGTTCAACGGGAAGATGTGACGGCTGGGCATGCCATGTGTCGATTGGTGAGTGGTGGAGCCAGCACTCATAATGACTTCTGACAAGGATGATCCTGGCCGTTGATGCAGAGTGGAGATCCAATGGTGGAGGGGAGACTATTTCGGATCGTTGATATGTGGAGATCTGAACTGTTGCCAAGAATTATGATCATGTGGAGGAGATTTGATCGACACAGATTGATGAGGTGTCTTCATCTGGAGCATGAATAGCAAGCTCGAATCTGACGGCTTGGAGAGAAATGCATGGTTTGTCAATCGGATGGTCAAGGGAGCACCACATGTTCAAATCCTATTGTTCCAAGTCTTGTGATACTTAAACCAATTTTTTTGTGTTTCTTTCATTTTTGCATTCCTTTCTCTTCTGAGCATTCTCTTTACTCTCTCTCCCTCTGTCTTTATTTGCGAACCAAATTAGAAACCCTAGCCCTCTTCCTCTACAACTTACCTCTCTCTCTCTCTCAGACCTGCAACTTCCTTTGTGATCTGAAACCTTAGGGTTTCAGATCTGTTTCTTCTAAAAAACTCCCCACTTTCTTTCTTCTCACCAAAGCTCTCATCCTTGAGCTTTTTCAGAAACCTCAGGGTTTATAAAATTTGAAACCTTAATTTCTATGTCTCTCATTCCCTTTCGAAAACCTGCAACCCTTCAAATCTCATCGAGACCTATTCCTAAAAGAAAACCCTTAGATAGACATCTTCAAACATTGACTCTCTCTCACACTTATTCATACCAAGATCCGAAACCCTAAGCCTTCTTCCATCTCCTCGGCTTCCTCTCTGTGAGCAAACAAAACCTAGCTTTTGAAGCTTCTTCTTGCTTGAGCTCTATTCTTCTCCTATAGCTTCAGACACTGTAGCTTCAAACTATGAAGCCTTGTAGATTCAAATTCCCCCCTCTGGTACCTTGAACCTTCAGCAGTTTCAAACGAAGGCCTTGTTTCTATCAATCTGATGGATGGTCAAAAGGTCCAGGGATGAGGAGAAGAACTACTCGAAACTCAAGGAGGTTTCCCTTAGCCTTCGTAGTCACAAAAAGATAAGTCACCCTCTTTTCCCTTTTCTATTTGTTGGCCTAACATGGCTTAAGAATCTTGTTTTGATGACAACAAATCAAGGGAATTTAACATGTTTTGGTTAAAGTGATGATGCTTCAGGAAATTAAGCATATGAGATCAAAAGCAAGTGCTCACAAGTTTTATAGAAAAATGAAAGCTTATACTTCAAAGACAAATCAAATGAAAGCTCAAATTGATAATGAAGCTTTGATTTGAAGAAAAGACAAACATGAAGACTCCGAGCTTAGAACGTTTTTAAGTCTTAAGAAAGTCTTTATGTAAATACTTTATTCAAAAGTCAATATGGATTCTTTGAAGCTTATTAGGATAAATCATTGACTTATAGACCATATTTTGAAAAACCCCGGAAAATATTTTCAAGAGTCTCAAAGTGTTTTGACAAGTATAAAAGAACACAAAAGATTTTGAAAACAAATTGAAAAGTAGGTTTTTAAACTGTCCAGGTGACTGACCTTTGCTGGCCCAATCGACTAAATATTTATGCAGAGTAAAATTGGGTAGACAGTAAAGGCCTAGTCAACTGACCCTAGCAAGCCCAGTCGACTGACCCTACACTAACTTTGAATTTTCACTAATTTTAAAAGCCCAGGTGACTGACCCCTTGAGTCCAGTTGACCGACCCTTCGAAATTCAAATTTTTAAAAGTAAAGGAAGTTTCCAAATTTGAGTTTTTGAATTCCAAACGTTATGAAAACTTAGGAAGCACTCCAAGTCACTTGGTAAACACAAGATACACTTTCTAAACTCTATAAATATCCCCCAAGACAAAGGATTTTTTACACCAAAAATTAAAATAAGCAATCAAGCCTTATTGCTTACAATCTTCAAAAGCTTTCTTGTTCACATACTTGTTGAAGTTTCTACCGAGTCTTGCTGATATTTTATCACCAATCTTTGCGGTGATAGATTTCTAAAACTTCAAATTCTCTATATTTGATATTTTGATTTGAAGCATATAGCTGTGCTTTAAACTTGTACTAATCAACTCTTGTTGAGAGTGTCTTTGTACGCCAAATTCCCTTTTTGTTTTTTGATGGTTCGGGTTGTTGAATCATTGGACTAGCAAGAGGGGATTCTTGGTAGGGAGATTTGTTGATGGTTCAAGATTATTGAATCATTGCACCGAGTGTGGGGTATCACTTGAAGATGAGAGCTCTATCCTATTGAAGGAGTGATGTAGAGACCTAGAGAATTATAATAATTAAATAATAAAGGAAGAGAGAGAAAAAATATTTTTCGAAGGGGATTTAGCAAGGACTCGTTGACGAGCACAAAATACTCGTCAACGAGTGGCCTATTGGGAACATCGACGAAGACATGTGTCTCGTTGATGAAGAGAAGCCGAGAGAGGTTATATCAGATCCTGAAGTTCGTCGACGAACTCACCACTTGGACTCATCAACGAGGCGACGTGTCTCATCAATGAGGCCGCACTTTATAAATATGTCAAACTCGGGTTTCAAGCGAGAATTGCATGCACAAACTCCTTCTCTCTCTCTATAATTTCATCTCCTCTACCTTCTCTCAAGATTTATGGCTTCGTTCTTTGCTGGTTTGAAGATCGGAAGCTACCACGCTACTCCTGGGAAGATTCTCTACAAGTCTACTGGAGTAGATTGTTGGTTAGGCCAACTTGGGCACCATCCCAAAATTTGAGTAAGTTGGTTATTTTAAGTTTTATAAGGTATTTGGTATTTCTAGATTGAGGAAAATATATTAGGTGAGATAATACTGGAGTTTTGTGGGGAAATGTGAATTTTAGGTTGTTGAATTGGGAACACACACACAGTAGCAAGTTTGGTTAATTTTGTGGGCTTCTCAGTAAGTCAGGTAAGGTGATAAATTAAGTCAGCATTTTTCATGAAATTATTTATTGTCATACAACATTTATTTTCTGAAAAATATGTATGTTATAGAACTATGTTTGGGAATACTGTTGTTGAACAGGGAAATGGTTTTAACACATTTTATAAGAAAATATAATTACAGAAGAAATTATTAGTTTAGAAGGCTACTTACATTTATGTGGCATGAGTATAATATTTCTATGAAAATTATGTTATACTAAAATATTATAATGTTTCCAAGATAAGCATGATATAATAGTTTCAAAAAAACCATAAAATAGTATCGGATCTATGGGTTTAAGAATATTATGTTTAACAGTACAAGAATTTCATGTTTAATATGTTATGATATGTCGGTGTCGGTGTCATGATTTATATGTTAAGATATGACGACACAAATGCCGTAATTATGAATGTTATGTCAAGATTTAAGAAAATATTATCATGTCATGCTTTACTCTGAAATATGAAACTGCTATGTTTCAATATCATGAAATATATTATATGTTATCAGAACCAGGATGACTTAGTTTAGTTTCACGAAGCACGACACTGTAGCTATATGTTCACGATTATGTTTATGTTAGTGTTACCACACATCTCAAATAGAGTGTGGGAGATGGTAGTCGATGTGGCTTTATGGGAGTGTTATAGTTTCCCTGGTAGTCTGGCTTAAGTGGAGCAGGCCCATCGTACTTACACACCTATGTTTGACTTAGCATGGTCGGCCAACCATTGTTAGGTCTCGCTTACGGGCTGCACAACCCTATCATGTGGGGGGTAAGAGATGACAACAACTAGCTATCTATCTTGGGTAATATTTCAGTATGGTATAAGATGATTTTACTGTACAAAAATTTAGTATGTTAAACTATGTTATGACAAATCATGTTTTATTCAGATATGATACAAACTATTTTTAATAGATATGAATTATGCACTGTTTATATGCATAACACGAAAATACTCATGTTGTCACACCATGATATTAGTTTATCTCCCTTACTAAGAGGTGTCTCACCCCAGCATTACAATATTTCAGGAAATTCAGGTAGAAAGGCTGATAGAGAACAGTAGAGGTTAACTGAGTTGTCCTATCAGGAGGGTAAGTTGTTGAGTTATGGTCAACTTGGTTTTTGGGTTAAGATCCTAGGATACCTTGATGGTCTTTCTGGGATGTTTGTATATATATAATAGATTTAATAGAACTTTGGCATTGTGTTTGATGTGGTATGACATGTATGTAATTTATGTTTTCCGCAGCTTAGGTATCAAAGATGTATGACAGTTATATTTGTAGTAACCTGGATAACTATGGTAATTAAATAATAAATAAATGAGAGGAAAAAGGAATTTTTAAAGGGGACGCAGTAGGGCCTCGTCGGCGAATGCTCTGCGTTTGTTGGCGAATTGACTTCTTGGGCTCGTCGACATGGACGAGTGTCTCGTCGACAAAAATTTACCGAGGGGCTGTTTTTGGGCATGAAACTCGTCAACGAGGGTTAGGGGTTTGTCGATGAACTCTCTTTTGGACTTCTCGACAAGATGACGTGGCTCGTCGATGAGGCCACGTGGCAAGAGGGCTTTAAACAGCCAAAAATGACATTTTAGCGGAGAAACTCAAATTTTCTAGTTTTCTTCTCTCTCTAGCTCAGCTTCTCTCTCATTCTCTGTAGATTTTTGGCTCCGATTCTTCCCAGTTCAACAATCAGAAGCTACCACGGTGATCCTGGGGAGATTCTATAAAATATAGTTGGAGCATAAATTCGATTTAGGAAGTTTGGGAACTATCCCAAACTTAGGGTAAGTGGATTTTTAGGTATTTTTAGTATTACTAGTTTTATTTGAGCTTAGATTTTGTGTTGTGAGGGTATATACTGGTATTTTGTGGAATAAAACTTGGGTGTCATATTTTCAGGGTTAGGGTATTTTTAGGACCCTGTAGGCATGGGTTGAGGACCCTAGTAGATATTTTTTCAGGAGCCAAGTATATTAAAGTTTAAGAAATTTTGAATAGGTAGGTTCAAGAAATATGAGTGAGATGATCTTTTGGGGAATTCTGTGATTTAGTGAGAAATTTGTATAAATGTGTTATTTCAGGATTTTGAGGTACTTCCCTGCCACCATTAGGAGAGCAAAGGCAGCAGAATTTCTATACCTGACTCAGGAACAGTTGACAATACTGTATATGCAGCCCGTTTCATAGAGTTGTCTCGGTTTGCCCCACATTTAGCACCAAACGAGGAGAAGAAGGTAAGGCAGTTTGAGGAAGGCCTGAGGCAGAATTTGTTTGAGTAGGTTATCGGTTTTTGGGCTCAGACATTCGCGGAGGTTGTGGACAGAGCTGCAGTAATCGAGACTGGCATGCAGAGAGGCACCGCAGCTCAGAGTTAGAGGAAGAGGCCTACGCTTTAGGGTTTCCAGGCAGGTTCTTGTTGGGGCCCATGGAGAGGGGACCGGTATGGAAGAGGTCAGGGATAGATGATGAGGCACGATGGTTTTCAGAGTGGGCAGACTTTTCCTACCTGTCATGAATGTGGCCTGTAACGACCTGCTTATCTAATCATATAATAAAACATAATTAATAATAAGGTCAACCCCAAACCCGTGGGTAACGGGGACACATCGGACATTCACAGTAGAAACCTAAGTAGTAGTAAATGTAAATCACATTCTCATAACCACAAAATACATAATACTAGAGTTAACTATATTCCAAAACACTATATTTATATACAATCTCTCAAAAATACAAAAATATCATTAGGATCCCACACCAAAATTTCCTAATCCTAGTTTAGACTTACCCTCCTAATGGGGTAGCACAACAGACTTAACGGCGGCCTCGATCCGCTGGTCCTTCTGGGTTTCCTGAAAATTATTTAATGTTCGGGGGTGAGACACTTCTCAGTAAGGGAAAATAAACTAAATACAGATATGTGGCAACATGAATATTTAATGCAATTATACATATACAGTACATTTCATATACTTGAAAACATTCATCATAGCATACTGAATAATCATATACTTTCATAATTTCTAATAATTCGTACTGATTATGAAATGTCTGAAATAACTGATAATACTAAAACTTTACCCAGGATATATAGCTAGCTGATGTCATGTATCCATGACGGGTTGTGCAGCCCGAAGGCGGGACCCGACAATGGCTGGTCGACCATTGCCGAGTCAAAACTGTTTGTAAGTACAATGGACCCGCCACACTTTGGTTTGGACTGCCAACTAGATGTCTACAACTCTACACTGAAAGTCACAGCGACTATCCATCTCCCACCCCATTATGGGGTGCTTAGTATAAGTCTGAACATAGATATCTGATCTGTATAGCAACGGTACCATGCTCCTATAACTGAACTAAACTATCACCTGGATTCTGATAATATATAATACATGATGATATACAATTTAATGTAAATAGATTGATAGTATGTTCTGTAATATTGTAAAAACATACGGCCTTGCGCCGTTTGCTTTCATATCTGTGGCCTTGCGCCAAAATCATACATACGGCCTTGCACCTAAATCATATATCATACACGGCCTTGTGCCGATTATCAATCACGGCCTTGCGCCGAACATTTCATAAATATCATTCGGAATAAATAATTTATTTATCATGTATTTTGAAACCATAATGTACTACATTGTCTCATAATCTGTAAAAACATACTTTATTCGTAAAATTTCCATAACATAATACTTTTCAGGTAAAATAATACTCATGCCACACAATGCTGAATAAACTATACATTCCATTCTGAAAAAAAAAAAACCATATTTCTTGGCATATCATACTAATATATATGCATTTCAACATAATAGCAGTATTTTCCCAAACATGCATTATTACCAATCTCTTCATATATATATATTATACATGCTTCCTGAACATAAATTTATTGATAAATAATAATAATATAATTTGTATGGAAAATAATTGTTTTAGTTTATTCCTTTACCTGATACTGTAAAGAAACCCCCCTTAAATACACCGGTCCTACACTCGCAGGGTTCCCTGTTCAATACCTTGAAAATGACAACTCCTAGAACTAAACTTCAGTATTTTTTCATGAATATCATTTCCTATAACTATGGTAAGACCAAATTTTGCATTAAAAGTCTTACCTTAACCCAGGGATGAATTCCAACTCCGCCCCACCAACGATCTGCTCCAATAGATTTGGAGAGAACTTCCCCAAGAGCATCGTGGTGGCCTCAGATCGTCGATCCGACAAACAGCGGAGCCAAAATCAAAGAGAGAGGAGAGAGAAACCATAGGGAGGAGAGAGAGTGAGGTTTTTATGATTTTTCTGCATAAAAATATGAGGTTTGCACTATTTATACCATGGGTTTCGTTGACGAGTCACGTCACCTCGTCGATGAGGTCAATAGACAATTCGTTGACAAACTCTCCCCTTCATCGATGAAATTCAAAGGCCTAAAAATATCCCTTCGGCATCTTCTCATTGACGAGGCACACATTCGTCGACGAGCCTATACTACCACGCCGTCGACAAAGCCTGCTGCCTCCTTCTGTTTCTGTTTCCCATTTCCCTTTCTCTTATTATTTAAATACCATTATTTTTTGGGTCCGTTCCACTTATGCCGGACTACCAGGGGAACTACGACACTCTCATAAAGCCACATCGACTTCCATCTCCCACACTCTACATAAGATGTATGGTAGCACTAACATAAATGTAAACGTCAACGTGAACATACAGCTATGGTACCGTGCTTCGTGAAACTAAACTAAGCTATCCGGGCTGTGATAACATGTAATACATTTCATGATATTAAACATAGTAGTTTCATATTTTCAGAGTAAAACATGACATGGTAATATTTTCTTGAATCTTGACATAACATGCAAAATTACGACATTTTATGCCATCATATCACAACGTAAAAATCATGACACCGGTGCCGTCATAACATGACTTACTTGTATATGAAAATCTTGCACTTGTTAATATAATATTCTTAAAATCATAGTTCTTGTATTGTTTTTAGGGTTTTCTTGAAAACTGCTATAACATGCTTATCTTGGAAAAATCATAATATTTCAATATAACATAATTTTCATGGAAATGTTATACTTATGCCACACAAATATACATAGCCTTATAAACTCATAATTTATGCTAAAATCATATTTCCATATAAAATGTATAAAAATCATTTTCCTCTTCAACAACAATATTCCCAAACATAGTTCTATATCATACATATTTTCCTAAAAATAAATACTGTATAATAATAAATAATTTTATAAAAAAGCCTGACTTAATTTATCCCTTTACCTGGCTTACTGAGAAGCCCACAATTTAAACCAAACCTATACCCGTGTGTTCACCAGTACAATACCCTGAAATTACATTTTTCCCAACAAAACTTCAGTATTATACTATTTAAAGCATTTTCCTTAGTCCAGAAACACCAAATACCTTATAAAACTCAAAATAACCAACTTACCTAGATTTTGGGATGGTGCCTAAGTTGGCCTAACCAACAAACTACTCCAACAAACTTGAAGAAAATCTTCCCAGGAGTAACGTGGCAACTTCAATAATGCCTCGTGGAAGAAATGCTAAAAAAGATTAGATGTTACTACCCATATCAACAAGGTGCACCTTTCTTTTCGGGAGACTTCCCATAAGAACTCCACAATTAAGCATGGTTGGCTTGGAATAATTTTGGGATGGGTGACCTTCTAGGATGTTTTCTTAGGAAGTGTGTGAGTGAGGACAAAATATACTGAAAAGGACACGTGTTGGTCTGTAGAGCCAGTCATTAGTCTAATAAGGTCTGCCCCCTATTGTCTAGTCCAAGTGAAGGAGACGTAGTGCTCCCTGGTAAACCCAAGTTGGGGGTGTTACAAAATGGTATCAAAGCAATTACCCAGCTGGAAGTGTGATGAGATTCACATCGCCTGGGTTTGGAAATGTGGGTTCGCAACAAGGACATTGCATTCTGTAAGTGGGGGAGAATGTGATAGTCCATGGAAGAAATGCTTAAAAGGATTAGATGTTATACCCATAACAACAACATGCACCTTTCTTTTCGGGAGCCTTCCTATAAGAACTCCACGGTTAAGCGTGCTTGGCTTGGAGTAATTTTGGGACGGGTGACCTTCTAGGATGTTTTCTCAAGAAGTGTGTGTGTGAGAAAAAAACACACTAAAAAGGACACGTGTTGGTATGTGGGGTCAGTCATTAGTTCGATAAGGCCCGCCCTCCTATTGTTTGGTCTAGGTTGAGGAGGAGAGGTGCAGTGCTCCTTAGCAGACCCAGGTTAGGGGCGTTACAACTTTCGATCGTCAAACCAGCAAAGAACGAAGCCTGATGATGAATTTACTTCTATGATGCATTTTTGTCATAGTGAAGTGTGTTGAGGCCACTTTGCTGCAAAGAAAACTATTTAAAAATTTTACAAAGTGGACTCTACTGGCCTACTATGTTTAAAGATGTTAAGATTTTTTTTTGTAAAACTTGTGTGGCTTGTTAGAAATTAGGGAAAATCACAACAAAGAATAAAATGTCTATGTCTCCCATTTTGACTCTTGAAATTTTTTGCTGTTAGGGAATTAACTTTATGGGACCATTTCCAAACTCTTTTGGGCATTCTTACATTTTAGTTGTTGTGGATTATGTCTCAAAATGGGTGGAAGCTATACCTTGTAGAACAAATGACCACATGGTTGTCATTCATTTTCTCAAGGAGTTATTTGCACGTTTTGGCATGCCCAAGACGATCATTAGTGATGAAGGGTTGCATTTTTGTAACAAACCATTTGAAAAACTCATGCAAAAGTATGGAGTGACCCATAAGGTCTCTGCTCCATACCACCCTCAGACTAATGGTCAAGTTGAGTTGGCCAATAGAGAGATCAAAATCATACTTAAGAAAATGGTGAGTCCTAATCAAAAAGACTGGTCAGAAAAACTTGTTGATGCACTCTAGGCCTACCGAACTACTTTCAAGACAAACTTAGGGATGTCTCCCTACAGGTTAGTTTACGATAAGGCATGTCATTTACTTGTTGAGATTCAACATTGTGCTTTATAGGCTATAAAATAGATTAACTTTTCACTTGATGATGCCAAAGGTTTAAGAAAATTGCAGGTATATGAGCTTGAAGAGTATGTCCGTTTAGCAAAGGAGCGGATGAAGTTGTTGCATTATAGGATGATCAAAGACAAACAACTTTTCCCTACTCAGCAAGTGTTTCTCTATGACTCCAGATTGCATCTGTTTCCTCGGAAACTGAAGTCTCAATGGGGTGGCCCGTACATCGTTAAAAAAGTTCATTCTCATGGCGCGGTAGAAATTGTAGATCCAAAGAATGGTAATAGCTTCACAATAAATGGACAACGTCTAAAGCCTTTCATGACTCCATTCGATCCGCATGAAGAGGTCTTGCTACTGCAAGACCCCAGGGGAGTCCTTTGACCTTTCTTTTTTACTATCTTTCTTTTTCTCTTTTTTTTTTCTTTTTCATTTGTTCTTATTTGCATCTTTCTTTTCTTTTTCTACTGTGTTTGTTGGTTGTGACTCTCTATTGTTCTTTTTTTTTTTTTTTCTATTGGTTTGTTTCCCCCATGCATATCTTTTCCATTTCTTTTGTCACATTGAGGACAATGTCTCATTTTAGTTGGGGGGGGGGATAATTTACATGTGCAATTGTGTACTTCCATGTGATAGAATTTCAATGTGAAAATTGCATGTAATTTTTGTTTGCATGTTGGTTAGGTCCACATTTGGGAAATACTGTTATTGAGCTTAGAGCATGCTGAATTCCTTATTTGTGAATGTTACATGCCCAAATGTTTTTTTTCTTTCTTTTTGAGGATATGGAACATGTAGGATGTAGTGCAAGCAAAGTTTGAATCAAAAGAGAGCTTTATCCATTTCATTTAATTGTAACCAAGAGAAGGATGTTGAAAGTCTTGTTCCACAAACTACACAGGTTAGAAGATTTAGAAAGACTACCTTAGATCATTTTGTGGTTGATATACACTTCAATTGTTTGGGACTTTAATAAACCATATCCAAATGGCTTAGACCAAAAAAAAAAGTTTGAAGCAAATGGAAACAAGAAATGAGCCAGGGATCAGTTGCAAAAAGAAGAAAAAAAGAAAAAGGGGGGGGGGGGGAGAATAAAAAGAGGGGAACAATTATGTATTAGAAAGGGCTACCTATTACCTGGGTCCTAACTAATCAAAAAGTGGACACCTTTATGTAGTAGTGTGACCTATTACCGGGGTCCTAACTAATGAAGAAAGTGGGTGCCTTTTAAAGTGTAATAATGTGAAAACCACCAGTACAATGGTTTTGAATTAGAGTAAGACTATGCGGTTGTCTCAATTAATTGATGTGTTTGAAACTGTTAATGTTTGCTGGTGGTCAATCTTGGAATTCTGATCCTCTCTTGTACACGTGAGCTTTGTTACACTCCATTCTCTTAGTTGTTTTACTAAATGGTGTATAAATCTCTCAGTTGATACAAAACTTGGGTTAATTTGTGTCCTATGTTCCTAAACTCATTAAGCATATTTTATGGCATGTACTTTTCTTAAGTATTGAAATTTTAATTGCTATTCCGCCGATTTGAATGCATTCACGTTATTTGCTAGGGACTAGCAAAACGTTAGTTGGGGAGTAATTATGCGCTTAAATTGCATAATTAGGTGTTTTAATTCATGCATTACGAATTATATTTTTAATTAAATACCTAATTACTCTCAATATTTTAACCTTGTGTTATATTCATAATATTTGGGTTTTATTGAGTAATTTATGAATTTTTGGTATTTTTATTGCAAGGCAATTATTGGAAGTTAAAACCGGCATTACTCCGTAATCTAAGCATAACTTTCTCGTCCAAGCTCCGATCAAGACGATTCAAAATTTTTGGGAAAGTTAAGGAAGTGCTCTACGACTTTCATGTTTCAAGCTTTAAGAGATACGGGCTTTAACAAGGTCAAAATACCCTTTGTTCGCTAGGAAACAAAAAAAAAACAAGAAAAGAAAAAATAAATAAAGTGGGCTGGGTCATAATGTGACCCAGCCATGCAGGTGGTGCCTTGTGTTTGTGTGTTTGCTAGAATTTTTTTTTTTTTTAAATGTAAAAGATGTGCAGCCCGTGTAGTGGAGTGTGAGGCGCTGGCAGTGGGCACGTGAAGAGGGCATGCGCTGGGTTGCTTTTGGAAGGCTAGGGGCATTGAAGTAAAAGGAGGTAAGCTAGGGTAAAAGGTGAATAGGGTTTTGGGGAGCTGTGTGGGACATTTTTGGTGGGGGCTTGCTTGCTTGTTCCTAGGGGGCAGTGCCGCAGCTGGGAATTGTGGAGACCCGAGCTACTCATCTCTCCATCGCTCCAACTCTTCCTTTGCTCTCTCTCTCTCTCTCTCTCCCTCCCTCTCTCTATTTTTATTACTTTGTTTTGTTACTTGTGCACTTTATTATTATTTTAATGGATATTTTAATATTGAGTTCATGTTGATTAATGCATTGAAAACTTTTGTTCACTGTATTATTGAGTTTATTTTCTCTCTCTCTCTTTCTCTTCTTGTGTTATTTTAATGTTGCTATAGTTCTTTTTTTGCTAAGCTTTTAGTTCATTTCCATTTCAAGCTGGGATTAACCTTTATTTAAGAGAACTTGTTTAGATTACGCACTATTCATTAGATTAATGCTCGTTTAATCTCTCTTTCTTTTCACTTTAAATACTTGCTTAGAATATTTAAGTGGTTAGATTTAGTTTATTTTCCTTGTAGTTGTTGGATTTAAATTCTATTGGATTATTTATATCATTAAGCTTAGTCTATTTGTTTATTTCAAGGTCATTGTAAGAGTTAATACTTGTTGGACCTTTTTTTTATTTGTTTAAATTTAGTCACTCCTATTTAGGCAATATTTGAGTCTCTCTCTATTGTTGGATTTAGTCTATTTATTTAGCCTAATTTTATTTATAGTTTAGCTTAATTTATTTTCATTTAGTCAAGTCATTGTTAGGTACGTTATATTCATTACTCTTGGGTCTTTATCAAGTCCGATGTTAGCTATCCATGTTTTACTATTTGAATATTTAATTAGTGAGTGTTTGGTTGGTTCCATGTATGCTAGGTTTATAGTTCAGGTCTCATGTCATTTCAATTTCACCACAAATTTTCAAAACCCCCAAGATTTCGAATTTGAACCATGTTCAGTAAAAAAATGTTTTCTTATTTTCTTTTCCTGTTTCGTATTAGTTTAAAGCTAATCTGCATTCTCTGAGGAAACGATCTGGCCTGCTTGGGTTAATTATTATACGACGTAACTCCTATACTTGGGATAGCCATAGTGCTACTCATTTTTAGAAGTAAGTCAGCTACTGACAATTCAACACCCATCAGTTGTGCCTCAATCCCAAATAACTTAGCATATCCCAATGACACGAAAGAATGGGTGGCACCTGTGTTAAAAAAAACAACAACTTTATATGGTGAAGCGGTAAGAATACTTGTCACGACGTCTCCAGTAGCCTCAGTGTCTCCCGACGTCAATGCATAAACTCTTGCCGGAGCTGTGTTCCTCTACTGGTTGCCACGAGGCACTTGATAACCACCCTGGAACGGTCTATAAGCTGGTGAGTGAGCCGGCGGTCCCTGATATGACCAAGCCTTATGACCTAGTCTCCCACACATAGCGGACGTTCTCTCCCATCCTATACTCACCTGGATGCCTCTGGCCATATATGGGGCAGATGGGATAAGTTTGCCCACCCTGAGAACCACTGTGCCTCATCATTTGTCTCTGGCCTCCTCCATATTAGTCTCCTCTCCATAGACCCTAGTTGGGACCTGCTTGGAAACCCGGAAGCATAGGCCTCTTTCTCGGACTCGGTGCTCCAACATCTTTCTGCTCGCTGTCCTCAGCTATTGTGGCTCTGTCTACAAATTTAGAGAAATCCTGCATCTTTAGAACCAGCACCTGCTTATATATATCTTGTCTCAAGCCCCTCTCGAACATCTTAGCCTTCTTAGCTTCATCTGGCACTATATATGTAGCAAATTGTGATAGTTCGATGAATTTTTCTGCATACTACTGAATTGTCAATGGCCCTTGAGTCAAACTCAGAAACTTCTGCACTTTAACCTCTCTGATAGTGGCGGGAAAATATCTGTCAAAGAATATGTCCTTAAATCAGCTCTAAGTCATAGGCACTGGTATAGGTCTCTCTTCCTCTAGTAATCTAGTAGTTGTCCACCATCTCTCGGCTTCACCTAACAACTTGTACATGACATAAAGGACCCTTTGCTCATCGGTGCAGTGAAGCACCATCAGTACTTTCTCCATCTCTTGTATCCAGTTCTCAGCAACTGCAAAATCAACTGCTTCTAAAAACGCGGGAGGGTTCATCTCCATGAACTTTTCTATGGTACACCCCTGCACTGTAGATGGACCTCCCTGCCCCTTAGAGCTCCATACAATCTCAACCATGACCCATTGAGCTACGCTGCGGAAAACAACATCTGAATCCCCGCCGCCCATGTTAGAGGGCCCTACTCCATCATTGCCGCTAGCGTGAGCACTACTACCTCCAGGGTCCATCCTGTAATAATAACAAATTATTCTAAGTATTCGAACCTCATAATACTATCCTTACTTTCATATAACTAAAAAAGCCCTCATACTACCTATTACTAATTTAAGGTCTACTCCTACCAGATGAAAATAGAAACTGACGATAGTTTACTATGGTTTTCCTGAAATCGTCACCCCAGTAAAAGCACAGAAACCACCCTGAAGTTCCTGTTTTCAGACTACAGAACAAAACCCTAAATTCTCACCTTAGTTTCCTAATATAAATTCATTGATATCCTATTCTATCCTTTTCAAATTCCATTCCTATATTTTGGTACTGTTTTCCGCTGTACTCTAGAGTATATAAAACCTAACAACCTAGGCTCTAATACCAAAATGTAACGACCCCAAAATTCATACTATTTTTTTTTTCAAAATAAAATATAAATAGACTGATAATCATTTACTTTGGTACTCCTGTAATGACTACTGGAAAACACCTATGCAGCAGAAAACATAAAATTATACAACCATTATTACAATACCAAAATTTAGTATTATCTCCAAACATAAATACACAACTACACGTCTTCCTAGTAATAACTACCAAAATCCCCCTGAATGCTATTCAAAAATACATCCCCCTCGCTTACCCCATAGACAGGGCAGTGTATATGACCTCTTTATCTCTAAGCCTGATCTGCTCGTCTAACTGGATCACCTGAAAAATGTCAAATTACTGGGATGAGACAACTCTCAGTAAGAAGAAATATGCTACTACCAGTGTGTGGCATCTGAGTTTACATGAATAATATACTGACAATTAACTGAAACTGAGATAACATGTAAAATATTGTACTATATAACTCACACCTATGTGGTTTAAAATACATTTGTTTATGAACTTACTATTTAATCATACTTTTATAAACTATAGGTAAGTTTGCTGATTTCTATAAATCTATATATATAACTATGAAATTTCCTTGGAAAACTATATGTCATGATTTAACCCTTTATGATAGGGTTGTGTGGTCCATAGGTGGGACTTAACACTGGTTGGCCTATGAGGATAAGTCAACTGAAGCTTTATCAATCATCAGACCGGTCACTCTGCAATCCCTCCAAAGGCATGGTAACTGATATCTCCCTCGTCAAATCGGCTACCTCAACCCAAATTTCTAGGGAGCCTGTAATCCCTTCAAGGCACGGTTGATGAAAATCCACACACTATCTAAGATATGTGGTTGCACTCTGATCTGAAATAGCTACGATACCGTGCTCTACTGACTGAATCTGACTGAATTGATTCATCAAGGTCTAATACTATAAAATACTAATATATATAATTATCTTACTGTTTCATCATGATTCTAAAATAACCATAACATTGTAAATCTGATATGAAAATACTGTAATATCTGAACTAAAATAACTGTGATATTCTGATCTGTAATATTTGAATTGAATAAACTATAATATCTGAGTATTATGGTTTTAAAATTCTGGAAATCATGGTATTTTGCAAATACTGTAAAATATCTGCCTGTATATACACTATAATTCATAATTCTGTAAAATTTGGCAAAACACATTTATGTACATGAATATTGTAGATCATGATGTTCTGAAAAACTGTATAAACACTGTACTGCATAAATACTTACTCAAGCCACACAATAAACAAAACCCATATACTGAAATTTGTATAACTGTATAATATATACTCTATATCTCATAATCACATACTATAATTTACTAATAAAATTTTTGAATTTACTAGCATAGCATATTTCCCTTACCTGACAAGCTCGTTTACTGATTTCTAACTTACGCCCATAATGTTCGTAATTTCAAAATCTTGAAATTATACACATACATATTTCCCTGTTAATCAACTAAATTTTTAAAATAATTTTCATACTCACATTTCTTGAATTTATAAACTATTTATCATCTTACCTGAGTTCCTGAAGACATTCACTAAATTCCTTAGTCTGCTTGCGGTATATACACCAATCCTGAATTTTATAAAATCCCAATTTCTCAATTTAACCTCAGAAATATATTCACATCTGCACTTATATCTTTAATAAATTAATAAGCTAACCATAAACACCTAATTAACACCCTTACCTCAGTTTTGGGATGGTGCCCCAAAACCCCAAATTGAAATTCTGTTCACCTATGTTGTAGAGAATCTTCCCAGGAACCCTATGGTGGTTGCTGATCGTTGAAACGAGGCTTAACGAAGCGGAATTTGTAGAGAGAAGGGGAGGGGTTTCGTGGGTTGTAAGAGAAAGAAAGAGAAGAACATTTTATTTCCTTCAAATGAGGTCTCAGTTCTTTTAAAATCTCAGCACTAGGGCCAAAAATCGTCGATGGTTTTCTACACGTCATAGAAAATTGTCGCCGGTTTTCTATTAACCGACCCCAAAATTACCATTTTACCTTTACCTGGCCGCGGTTAAAACCCAAAAATGTATGGTTTTTTAGCTCCTTTAGAAAACCGTCGCCAGTTTTCTCCTGTCATAGCCAAAAATCATTTTTTTCTTATTCCTTTAATTATTTTATTTTTTGTGTCTTTACACATGGTCCTCTTTCTCTAGATCGGGGCTCCTACATCTTTCTATTCGCTCTCCTTTACTACTATGACCCTATCAACCAATTTAGAGAAGTCTTGCATTTTCATAACTGCTACCTATTTATAGATTTCCCGTCTCAAACCCCTCTCAAACATGGTATTCTATCACTATATGTATGCAAGTTGCTAATTGTGATCCAAGATGCAAGGACATGTGTATGCTGAACAATACAATGTGTATCCAAGGTGTATTTACTTTATGCAATGCATGAAATGCATGTTGAAGCATGAACTTTCCAATGTGCTGATGATCGGCGATTTCAACTCTGACTTTGGCCATTTTAAATTCCAATCCAATATAAGGGTCCCCAAATTGGTTCATGGAAAATTCGACCCGTCGTTTGCCCCAGTTACATTCTTTCAACTTCCACCTTGATGTGAAGATACCGAGACTGGCTATAGTAAGGCTCAACTCAAAATTTGCCCCAGTTGCTACTGATTGTGGCCAATCTTTCATCCTCTGACTCCTATTCTGGTGCAAAGGCATTGGAACTGACTATAATGAAACCCCTCACGAAATTTGCCCTGGTTTCATGCATCTAAAATGGCTATTGGCCTTCTCTTCAAATCCTGCTCTAACTTGGCCCTAAGTAAATCGACGATCTTCGCGGGATACTTCTTTGGTTGTCCGATCATCGTTTGGGGTTTTTGAAAGACGTAAGGGATTTTTGTGGATGATAAATCATGCATTTTGGAAAAATTTGTGGAGTCAAAAGGGGATATGCACAAGATGGATGTTTTACTGTGTTCTTGCCTGAGAGAAAAATTTACACCAGTATTTGAAAGTCATGTGATATTGACGCTGGTCTTTCAGCCTGGATGACTGGCTTTCTCCCTTTGTTGATTGCCCCAGTTTTGTTGAAGGAAATATCCCCCTTTTTCTTTTAATAAGAGAACCATTGACACTTCATTGTTCTGATTATTGTCCATAGCTTAATGAAGCTTCACCTCTGTTTTGATCTCGAGATGGACTTTAGGACTTGGGGTGAAACATAGGCCTCAGGATACGGGTTCTTAGAAAAATAAGGAAACTAAAGCTCAAAATTTCCTTGCTCAAATGATATCTTTTGCCCCAGTTTGTGGCGGGGTACTTGCAAAGTATTGACCAAACCTATCCTTTTTGAACAAGCTGCCTATGTACCCTTTCGGGATCAGGTCATTATGTAGTCCAAACTCAATATTGAGTCTGACAAAACACTTGAGACAACAATGTATTACCAATCTGGTCAGGACTTTGTTCGGACTGTAATGTAGGCTTGAGGATAAAGGTTATTGAAGAAAACGGCATGATAAGGCTAAAATTTTGTTGATATCATCAAGGGTCATTGGTCAAAGATCACATCTTAAGCATGTCCCTTTTCATTTCCTTTCTTTTCCTTCTTTTTCTGCATTTACTTATCTTTTGCTTTCCCTTTTATGGAGGATTTTTTAGTATCATATTCATTGGGAGCTAAATTGGGACTAAACTTTCCAAAATTGCCTCAGTGTGGGGTGTGACCCTTTGACGGGTTAAATTAAGAATTGAATATTTTGAGCTCAAAAGGGCTAGCAAGGGATTTTTAGATCTTTTTTTCTTGGTAGCAGAAAGACGGCCTGCCATTATTTTAGTTAGTCAATCATTGCCTCATGCAATTTGTTAGACTCCTGAAACCCTGAACCTAGTTTAATTTTGGGAAATGACTTTTTTAGAAGAAATGGTTTGACATTCAAGCACAAGTTGTGTAACAAATGATAAATATGTGCTTGGTTCTTTTTGTGGGAAAACTAGTCAGCCAACAATGGTCATCCGTCATTTGATCAAAACAGAAGTGGTGAGCATCATAGGCTTATGGCACAAACGACACTATTTCGCGCAAATCCATGGGGTGAGGGAAATTGTTTCATCTTTTCATCCTCCCTTTCCCAACTTGAGTTTTCGTCATTTTCATAGCTCATGAATACTGGTATTTTATTTTCCTAATCTTAGTATGAAACACGAGCAAACAAAATCTAGACACTTGAACTCATAAGGAAAATGCATCATTTCATTGAACAGAATTGTCAAAGGGTTACAAAGAAAATCAAAATAACAAAAGCATGACATGAAGTAAATCAAATGGTAAAAGGTTTCCTATTCTGGTGATCGAAAAAAACAAGTCAATATGCTTGGTCATCAGTGAGCTTCACTTCCCTTTCGTGGCTCTCAGACCCTTACTTGCTGTTGCCTTCCCCGTGGTCAGGTAAAGGATTGCTCTGAACTCCAGACTGCTTATCATTAAACTGTAACCACCTCACGTCCCTCAATGTTTGCACCTTGTTTTTGAATGCCCAACAGCGCTCGATGGAGTGTCCAGGCGTATTGGCATGATAAGCACATTGGGCATCCGGGTCATACCAACGCGAAAAAGGAGGTGAGACAGGAATCCCCGAAATGGTTGTAACCATGTTTTGTTCCAGCAGCTGAAGAAATAAGACTGAATAAACCATTGGAATGGGGTCTATCTTCCTAATATTTTTTTGGATCCCCCTTTCTTGTGCTTGGTTGATTGGCTGGGTGGGCATCAGCTCAGGAGGAGCTTTTTGAAATCTTGTGCCTGTTTGCGCAATTTGATTAATAGAGGGTCCGAAAGCAAAATTCTTCATAGACCAACGATTTCCACCTCCTCGATAATAATGTCCATGGACCATATGAGCTTCCTCATCTTTCTTCCTACCCATCCATCTTTTAGCCGAACTGACCTCATTTTCGCCATCTCTGACTAAGCCTGCTTTGATGTCGGCTTAAATTCTCCCCCATGCTACCACGATATCTATGAAATCATGGGGAGTGGCTCCCCGAAGGTGCATGCAATAGGGGTATTTCAACGTGCCCATGAATATAGAAATGACTTCTCGGTCGCTTACAGGGGGGTCCACCTGGATCGCCATATCCCTCCACCTATAAGCATATTCCCTGAATGTTTCAGTAGGTTTCTTATTTTCTTGAAGCATCATTCGGTCAGGTGCCATCTCTATCACGTGGCAGTAGTGATTGACAAGGGCGTTGGCCAAGTCCTTCCAAGTGCGGACCCAAGCCATATCCTACTGAATGTACCAACGGATGGCAGATCCAGTCAAACTGCTATAACAGGGTGAATCCCGGAGGATAGGCGGGGTCGGACTCTTCCTCAACATTTTGTGGTTGCACAGTTTTACCCTCGTTCATCATTAGCTCTAGAAGCTTATTCATCTTGTTATTCAGCTCTTCTTGCCACTACTCCATTCTTAGCATTCCGCTTTCCAATTGTTTTGCCATGGCCTTTGCTTTACTCCTCGTGGTGTAGTGGTGAGTAGAAGTGGGCTTTATGTTGGAATTCTAAATTTAATTTGGCCTAACAGGAAGTTGGAAAGTGATTACTAGCCCATTGGTGTAGAACATGCATGCATGTATGCATGTAATGCAACCTAAACAATCATTCGGCCAGAGTTCTAGGAAAAACCAATGATCTCATGAATGATCCATTTTCCCTTGGGTAGGGCACTTTAAGAAATAAAATTTGACTATTTCATAAAAAAATTGGGCTTTTCTCAAAACATTGGCCAAGTGATACTAATGCCTAACTTGGATGTGGGATGTACACAACATAAAACATTTTTCAAAACATATATGCAACAGACATGGATTACAACATGTGGAGAAGGGTGTGACTTCTATCCCGACCTCGGGGAAGGTATGTACATAGGGTTCTTTGAGGCTCTACCCTAAGCTAGGGATTATGGACAATCATGTGTAATTAGGCTTTCATCCCTATTGACAACAGGTTCCCAAATTGAAATCTTATCCTCCCTCACAGAGGTCTGGACAAAGCTCACACTGAGCAGAGTGGTTCGCGGGTCCCCATAGGCCATGCCACATGGGAATTGATACTATTACACTCATTTCTAATCCTAGCAAGGGAAAGCCCGAGTATAGAGCTATGAGAGTGTGTGAAATCATATTTTTTGACTAAACCCTCTACTCCACATTCATCCATTCTTCAAAATTAAACACATGCTCAACAAAACAGCAAAGGAAACAACGTGTCATGCTTATTCAAAATACAACTAATCACATGCTTAGCTAAAAAATCAAAACTAATCACATGCTTATTCAAGTACCAAAGCGAGCAAGGCATTCACAATTATTCATGTATATGCAACCAAGTTATTAATTTGTACAAAAATGAAAGGGAGTAATCAAGAAGGCTTTATTTAGATTTGAGAGCGGGATAATTCTCAGTTATTCATTGGCTCGACTCTCAAGTGTCCTCAGTGGAGTCGCCAAACTGTCGCGACGTCCCAGACCCGGCCCAAAGAACCACTCTCCGGCAAAAATGAGGGTTCGACTGTGAACTGGGAAGAATGGGATGTCTAATTTTGAAAAAGTATATTTTTTGTGGAAAAAATTGTGATGGAGTCGCAACTAACCTTTTGAAGTGCGGTTAGAACACTTGATTGCTACCCCGTTAAGAGTAAAATCGGTCTACGTTACCAGAGTTGGGTTCGGGAGTACGATTATGCGAGGGGAAGGTATTAGCACCCCCTACGCGCCCGTTCTTACGAACGTTACCAGATTAATCGAAAATTATCCTGAAATAAATCTAATAAGCCTTGGAAAATTACTCCCTTTCAAAAAATGTGAAGAAATGCACAAAATAAAATACTATATAAGTATTCCCTCAAAACCGGGGCAATCCCATACTCCGAAGAGTCTATGCCCTTTGTTGCAATCATCGGGAATAAAAATAAGATACAAAATACGCTCCTGGGGGTTTTGAAATTTATAGATTTTTCTAAGTAGGAAAATACTATTCGAGGAGGTTTTTGAAATTTATTCAGGATGGAAATGATTTTCTGTGCCTAAAAAATATTTTTGTGATTTTTCCTAAGTGTGAAAACATTTTTTGTGATTTTTTTTTAACTTCGAAATAGCACAAAAAAAAAACCATGAAAATCAAAATATGAAAATATTTTTTGGATTTTTTGAGAATTTTGTGATTTTTGGTAAATTTTTTGGATATCTAAATAATAATATAAAGGGAAATGGAGAAAATCAGTGTGAACCGGTTCTGGGAATGATGAACCAGTCAAACATTGACCGGCATGGGGTAAAACCAGTTTAAGGTTTTGGTCTCGATCATCAAGCCGACATGTGGTGATTTTTGTGATTTAATGTTTTATTTTAAAACATTTAAATAACAAAAGAAAATCAAGGTGAAATCCGCAAAACGGAAAAGAAGATGGGAAATAAAATGGAAGACTAAACCGGCCTCATACCGGTTTAGAAGACCCAATTGGTTCAGCGAAGAACCAGTCCAAGGAGGGTCGACCCGTTTTAGGCTCGGTCAAGGCCAGGTCAACTCGCGGCACCCATGGGGCGCACATGTTAGCATGTATTTCAGTGCATATACGAGTGCGTATTTTGATATGTGTTGTGCATGTGTGGGTGTATACGTGTGTGCATGGGTATGCTACATGTGCATGGGTCTTATTTGCATGCGAGGGTGTGTACGTGCATGCATGGTGTGTACGTGTGTGCATGTGCGGGTATGCATGTGTTAATGATGTGCATTTTGTCGTGTATAAGTGTGTGGGTATGTAGGTGAGTTAAGTGGAGCGTGAATCAGTGTGTGTGCCTATACATATTTTAGTGTGTGAAGAAGTGTGTGTGCGCCTGTGTATTTCAGTGTGTGAAGCAGTGCGTGTGTGTCTGTGTATTTCAGTGTGTGCAGCAGTGAGTTTGAGTGTGTGGATTTGAGGTGTGTAACAGTGAGTGTCGTAAGTTTGTGTGAATAGTGCATGCTTCAACATGTATAACAGTGAGTGTGTTTTTGTCTGAATAGTACAGGTGTATGTGGGTGAGTTTTCTGTGAGTGATACTGATTAGATCTCTTCTCTGACCATTCTCCCCCGGGTGAACGAATGGACACTCTAACCAATCATGCGAGTAGGCTTGGGAACAAGGTCGGACCTTAAATGAGAACATGCGGAACTCATCTGTGGAGTAAATACTGTTCTTAATATCTGGAAGAGAAGGATCAATCGGGTACTCTTTCTTATCCGAGTTGGAGTTTGCAAGGATATCACTAAACTTTGGTGCAATTGGAGGAGATGCTGAATCTGAAGGAGAAGATGGTGACCTATTTTCTGATGATGAGAGTACAAGGGAGTTGTTTGGAGAAACTATGGAAACTCATAAATTGTGAACCCCATTAGATCCATCAGAAACATTGTTTGTCAGCAATTCTTCAAGAGAGATTCTCATGCTTGGCAGCTTCGGTGGGACAACAATTACATCAATGGGGCGCTGGCCATTGGCATCCTGAGAATTTGGATCGGTACCTTCCAACAAAAGCAGCTTCACAACCTCAATAGCATCAACAGATCCACTAGAAGCAGCATAATGAAGGGCAGTTGTTTTTTCTGGAGCACAAGAGAAATTCACATCAGCCTCGGATTTAGTGAGAATCAGCCTCAGGACATCTATACTGCCAAAGGTAGCTGCAACCATCAATGGGGTTTTATGCTCTAGAACCATTTGTTTTGAGCTTTTATGACGACCATACCATAGTTTGATCTCATAAATTGCTAAAGAATCATGCTCTATTGATCGCTAGAAACCCTCAAGGTCATTGTTTGCAGCAAGTTCAAGCAAACTAGAGAAAGAATCTTCAGTTTCAATAGTTAAGTGTTTCATATCTTTGGTGTTAGATTTGTTCTCGGGGGAACGAGAAGTAGAAGGAGAAGCCGGAGACTGAGAGGAAGCTGAAGATGGAGATGATGTAGATTTTGACCGCTCTAGACCACCACACATTCTTCAATTAGTGATTATCAGAATCTAAATGGAAGATTAGTGAGAAAAAGAGTAAAGGCATTCATCAATTCGTGGAAAAGAAAGAATATAGGAAATTATCGAAGCTAAGACGAGAACAATAGCGAGGAGATCGCGACGACAATCGGAAGCTAATAGCTTCCATCTCCTTTCACCAGAAGTTGTAGGAAAACAATGGACATTGATATCCGCGCTCGATTGATGCTAACAAAGAGAGAAGGAAGCTAGAGAGAGAGAGAGAGAGAGAGAGAGAGATAGAGAGAGCGAGAGCAAGAGGGAGAGAGAAGCCTAACGCTGAAATATCATGCATGATGCTCTGGTAATAGTGAGGTAGTGAAAATATATGAAGCCAAACAATCGTAACAAAATCACTTGGTGGTTGCTGATGTGATCGAGTTCCAGTAGGGGGAAGAAACCTCTCGAGCTATCTGGTCTGGTTGCGCTACCAGTGGAGAGGTGCTCGGGTGGTTGAACTCTCGGCTGGCAGCAGATTGCTACAGTGGAAGTCTGCTGTGGAGGTGCCCGTGAGCTTGCTAGGTTGAGGAAGCTCGGGTTCTGGGTGTTGATGGTCGGCAGGGAAGGAACCGAGAGGTGGTGAGGTTGAACAGGGTGTTCTGGTAGGTTATGGAGATAAGAGAAAGCTGTCCGCGGGGGTGGTAGATGCGCTGCAGGTTTGGTCGGTGAGGATGGGGCTGGGAGAATCGTGAAGATGGTGGCTACGGTGGGAGATGGAGAGGCAGTGAGAATGGAGATAAGGAGGGAGGATGGGAGATGAAGATGGATTAATCTCCCCCGGAGCTGTGCCCGAATACCCTTTTTATAGGGAGTCAGTAGTGGGAAATGGCGCGTCAAGCAGAAACGGAAATGTTCCTTTCCTGCACTTTTTGTTCCTTTATTCTTGCTGGGAAATATTGCAACCACGCATATGCCAATTCAGCTGAAGGCTTTGCGGGTATGAGGCACATGGCTCTAGATTTATTATTATTATTATTATTATTATTAATTTTTTTTGTTCAATTATACTCCAAAGAGGAGCTCGGTTTTAAAAAGGATTAATTCTCGACGAAGAGAGGACCCAAACTCGACTAAAAAAAAACACCGAGATTCAGTTGAAATTCAACGAGACTTGATTAAAAATACTAGGATTCAAATAAAAATACTGAAACTCGATTTACAATTCCGGGACTCAAATTAAAAATACCGGGACTCTATTTAAAAATACTAGGACTCAAATAAAAGTTTTTTAATTTTGAAATGAACTCAATTGATTTTTTTTTTTAAAAATGGATCCTAAAATTTTCGGGAATCGAAGTCAAATTTTATTGCACCGAGTCTTTCCAAGAAGGGTCGGTAAAAATTGGGGTGTCTACAGTATTTTCTTGATCTTTTGCACCCAATTCTCAGCAATTGCGGGGTCAGCTCCTCTTGAAAATGCCAGAGGATTCATTGTTGTGAACTTTTCTATCGTACACCCCTGAACTGCAAACATGCTTCCATGCTCCCTGGAGCTTTGTGCATTTTCAGCCATAACCTGCTGATCTACGCTGCGCAAAACAGCATCTGAATCCCTCGCCTCCCATGCTGGAAGATCCTGCTCCATCATTGCTGCTAGCGTGAACACTACTGCCTCCAAGGTCCATCCTGTAATATTAACAAATTATCTTGAGAATCTAAATCTCATAATGCTATTCTTATATTAATATAACTAAGATATCCTCACACCACCTATTACTAATTTAAGGTCTAGTCCTACCATATGGAAAAAGAAACTGACGATAGTTTACTATGGTTTTCCTAAAATCGTCATCCTAGGAAAATCAAAGAAACCACCCCAAAGTTCCCACTTCCAGACTACAGAACAGAACCCTAAATTCTCTTCTTAATTCCCCAACATTAACTCACTGAAATTCTTTTCTATCTTAATTTCTATTCTTCTCAAAATTTCATTCCTATATTCTGGTATTGTTTTCCACTATACTCTAAAGTCTACAGAGCCTAACAATCTAGGCTCTTATACCAAACTGTAACGACCTAAAAATTTATGCTATTTTTTTTACTGTAAAATCATAATACTCTGATACCCCTAATAAAAATCTACTATAACATTCCTATGCAGCGGAAAACATAAAATCATAAAACCATAATTACAATACTAGAATCCAATATTTTCCCAAACCATATATACATATACATCTTTCCAAAAATTCTCCATCAGACTTCCTCGATGCTACTAATAAACACACTCCCCAAAATACTTACCCTCCTATCGAGGCAATATAAATATCCTCTCAATCTCTGAGTCTAATTAGCTCGTCTAACTGGATCACCTGAAAAATGTTAAATTTTTGAGATGAGGTAATGCTCAGTAAGACGAAATATGCTATTACTAGTGTGTGGCAGCTGAGTTTACATGAATAATATATTGTTAAATAACTGAAACTGAGATAACATGTAAAATAATATACAATATAACTCACACCTAGGTGGCTTAAAACACAGTTGTTTCTGAACTTTCTATTTAAACATACTTCTAGTAATTATAAATATATCTGTTGTATGTCATGATTTAACCCCCCCATGACAGGGTTGTGCGGCCCATAGGTGGGACTTAACACTGGTTGGCCTACTAAGATAAGTCAACTGAATCTCCCTAGTCAGATCGGCCGCCTCAACCCGGACTATCGGGGAGTCTGCAGTACGTCCCAAAGCACGATCGACTACTGATAAATCCACACACTATCTAAGATATATGGTTGCACTCTAATCTGAAATAGCTACGGTACCGTACTTTGAAATCTGATCTGCTCTATCAGGGTCTGATACTGTATAATACTATTCTATATATATCTTATTGTTTTACTATGATTCTGTTTCTACTGTAATAACCATAACATTGAAATGATTTATTTGATTAAACTACAGTATTGGAATAACTGAAATATCTAAATAACTTAAATATATGAATAACTGAAATATTTGAATGTTATGGTTCTAAAATTTGTATATCATGGTATTCTGTAATTGTTGAAAAATATATTTCTTTGTGTTTACTGTAAATCATGATATTCTGAAAGCTGTATAAATTCTGTGCTGATCGGATATTAGCTCATGCCACACAATTAAATGAATAAGGAATCCATATACTGTAATCTATATTTTTCTAATAATAAAAGTAATTTACAATCTGTAAAATTTTCCCTGAAAACACATAATTTCATACCCCAAAATACATACATTTTACTAATAATAAAAGTAATTTATAATATGTAAAATTTTCCCTTAAAACACATAATTTCATACAAAGTTCATACCCCAAAATACATACATTTTACTGATAAAATCCCTAAAATTACTAGCATAGCATCTTTCTCTTACCTAACTAACTGGGAGGCCTAACTTCAACTCTATCCTCACGCCTACAGTGTACCACACAAAATCCTAAAATAAATAAATAAATATCTATATATATTCCAATTTCAATAATCCAAACTCAGAATAATAACTATATTTGTCTTTTCCCTAGGCTCACATTTATCTTTTATCCATAAAATTCTAAACTACTAATTATTTATCAATATTACCCGAGTTTATGAGGAAACACCTGTTGAGATCTTCAACCCATGCTTGTGGTGTTTGGAAACCCAAACCCTGAAATTACAATACCTTAGTTTAATCAACTCAAACACCAGTATAATTCTATCTCATAAAAAATCTAAGTTCAAAAAATCCTGATAACTACAAAAATCCTAAAATAACCTACTTACCTTGATTTTGGGATGGGGCCTAAACTTCTTAAACCAAATTTCTGCTTCGACTAAGTTGTAGAGAATCTCCCTAGGATCATCGTGATAACTTCTGATCGTCGAACAGAGGAAAAATGGAGCCGAAAACTTAGAGAGAAGGTGAGAGGACCAGGTTTTTAGAGAGAGAAACAATAAGAAACAAAACTCTCGTTGAAAATGTGATTTTTGCGCTTATATAGACAGATGGCCATGTGGCTTCATCAATGAGACACGTTGACGAACTGAAAAAGGTAGTTTGTTGACGAAGGTGATGAGCTCGTCGATGAACCAAAGAGTCTAAATTTCCCGCCTCTTGGTATCTCTTCGTTGATGAGACACTGAGACTCATCCACAAACCATATAAGGGAGTTCGTTGACGAAACCAAGGCGTTCGTCGAAGAACCCTGCTTTGTCCCTTTCGGATTTTCCTTTCTCCCTATTATTTAATTGTTATTATTTTTCGGGTCTCTACACTGAAGGAGAACATCCGGCTAATAAAATTAAGCCTCAAGTTAAATGTGGAAGGCCTATTGGCGCAAAAGATAAAACTCCCAGAAGTAGAAAATTGAAATTTGTAAACACTCCATAAGAGGTTACAGAAGAATATAATCCAATTAACATTCACAAACCCATTTCTCCTGAAAATAAAATTCCTATTATAAAATCTCCTAAAGGGGAACCTCTTGAAAAGGAATCTCTTGAAGAGAGAAATCTTGAAGAGAGATCCGATCCCTTGAAAAGGTATAGGTACCTGGAAGTAATAATGAGATTTCAATACATTACACAGGAGAAATGTGGGATAGAAATAAAGTCTTTGTCAACAACACATTCGGATATGCAGTAGCTACTGACATTACCAGAAGTAATGAGGATCCTGAACCTAAATCTTTTAATGAATGTCGATATAGAAGTGATTGGCTAAAATGGAAAGAGGCTATCACAACTGAAATAAACTCTATTAAAAAAATAAGTTTTTGGACCTATAATCCAAACACCAGAAGATGTTCAACCCATTAGATATAAATGGGTATTTGTGTGCAAGTGAAATGAAAATAATGAAATTACTCGATATAAAGTAAGGCTTGTGGCACAAGGTTTCTTGCAGAAACCTGGAATTGATTATGAGGAGACATATTCTCTAGTAATGAATGGAATCACTTTCAGATTCCTAATTGGGTTAACAGTCGTTGAACGATTGAGCATGCGTCTTATGGACGTAGTAACAACATACCTATATGGATCGTTGGATAGTGAAATTTATATGAAAATTCTTAAAGGATTTGAATTGCCTGAAACAAAACCCAAAAATTTATATTCAATCAAACTCCAACATTCCTTATATGGATTAAAGCAATCTGGACACATGTGGTATAATCGATTAAGTGAGTATCTTGTGAAAAAAGGATTCATAAATGATCTAATTTGTCTATGCATCTTTATTAAAATATCAGAATCCGAATTTGCTATAATTATTGTTTATGTTGATGATTTGAATTTAGTCGAGATTTCTAAATAGCTCATTAAAGCTTCTAATTATTTAATTGTAGAATTTGAGATGAAGATTTAAGAAAGACAAAATATTATCTTAGCCTACAAATAGAACATGTAAATAACGGAATTCTTGTTCATCAATCTAAATATACCGAAAAGATATTAAGGCAATTCTATATGGATAAAGTTCATCCTTTGAGATCTTCAATGATGGTGCGATCACTTGATGTTAAGAAAGATCCATTTCGACCTCATGATGAGGGGGATGAATTACTTGGTTCTGAAGTACCATATTTAAGTGTTATCGGCTCTTTGATGTATCCGACAAATTGTACAAGATTCAACATTGCATTTGCCGTGAATCTACTAGCAAGATATAGCTCTGCTTGTACTCGATGACACTGGAATGGAATTAAATACATTCTACTCTATTTGAGAGGTACATCTGATTTGGGTCTATTTTACTCGTTTGATTCCAAAACTCAACTAATAGGATATGCAGATGCTGGATATCTATCTAATTCTCATAATGCTAAATCTGAAACTGGGTATATATTTCTTTATAAAAAAACTGCTATATCTTGAAAATAAGTGAAGCAGACAATTACAACAACATCCTCCAATCATTCTGAAATACTAACTATCCATGAAACTAGTAGAGAATATGTGTGGCTCATGTTAATGATTTATCATATCCAAGAAAATTGTGGTCTTCAATCAATAAAGGATATTCCAACAGTTTTGTATGAAAACAATGTCGCATGTACAACACAACTGAGAGGAGGATACATAAGGGTGACAGAACAGAGCATATCTCTCCAAAATTCTTCTATTCACATGAACTCCAAAATAATGGTGATATAGATGTACAATAGATCCGATCAAGTGATAATCTAGTAGATTTGTTCACCAAAGTTTTGCCTACTACAACATTTAAGAAATTGGTTCATTTTATCGAAATGAGACATTTTAAAGATCTTAATAGGATAAGTTAATATATGAGTGGCATATAAGGGGGAGTGTTGTGAGATAAATAGTGGATGTCACCATCCCCATAAATGCCTCCAACCACTCCTATCACTCTTGCTCCCTCAAAGCATCCATATCTCCCATGCTTGTTGAATAATGAAGAAAAGACAAAATAAATATAATTCTCGCATGCTCCTACAACTATAAAAGGAAGTGCTGATGAGGAGAGAGGTGTGTGTATGAAACCAAAAGAGAATCAGATTGAGAAGAAAGTAAGCTTAGATAGAAAGAGAAGTATAAGAGAAAAGAAAAGTGAGATATTTTGTATAAGGTAAGAAAGTTGGATATTTGCACAAAGTCAGATACATGTCGTAATTCCTTTAACATAGTGGAGTTTGATCTCATTCGCCTGTGGAGAGGTATATGTTGGAGTATTCCATCTCATAGGTATATGTTGGAGTATTCCATCTCATATTGAGAGTATGGAATTAAAAATAAAAGAAGAAAGAATTAAAACAGAAAGAAAGAAGGAAGAAAAGAATTAGTTAGTAGAGTCTTGATTAGTTAATTTTGTTTTGTTGTATTATAAATAGATATTGAGACTGATGTAAATTAAGATTATTCATTAATCACATTCAGCATACTTCCAGTTTGCCATTTCTATTTCCTTCGTTGTACCCAGGTTCTTAACATGGTATCAGAGCTTCCACAATTTCTCTGAATTACTCTAAATCTCGTTTGAGCAGCAGTAGCAGTAGAATAGAATATCAAATCAATTACGCAACAAACAGCAGCAGCAGTAGCATGTTCTTAAATTCTTGAAATATGAGTTCTAGAAATTCTCTTATCAATCCTTCAGATGACTCATCAAGCCCTTATTATCTGCACCCAAGTGACAATCCTGGTGCTCTGCTAGTATCAGAAATATTCAATAGAGAAAATTATGTTGCATGGAGTCTTTCGATAATCATTGCATTGACAGTCAAGAACAAGGTACAATTCATAGATGGTTCGATTGTTTGTCCTCTTTCTGATCAATTTGTCAAACACACAGCATGGTTAAGGGCAAATAATCTAGTTCTTTCTTGGTTAATGAATTCTATTTCAAAAGAAATGAGAAATAGTTTGTTATTTGTGGTTTTTGCTGTTGATCTTTGGAATGAACTCAAAGTTAGATATCTCAGAAGTGATGGACCAAGATTCTTTCATCTTGAAAAATCTTTGAGTTGTATAAATCAAGGTACTCTCTCTGTTACTAAGTATTTCAGTACCTTCAAGACTCTTTGGGACGAATACATTAGCTATAGGCCATTTCCAACTTGCACATGTGGACAAATGGCAACATGTACTTGCGAACTTTTTAATTTTCTACAAATCAGACAACAATCTGATTATGTACTTAAATTCTTGGTGGGGCTAAATGATTCTTTTGCTGCTGTAAGAAGCCAATTGCTGCTCATGGTTCCTTTACCAAGCATGTCCAAAGTTTTTTCTCTACTACTTCAAGAAGAGAGTCAGAGGCAGCTTACAAACTCTTCTACATACAATGAGACTCATGCTTTGATGGCAAAGCATATTAATCAACAGAATTACCAGCCGAAATCTTTCAAAGGCAACCCAAAGAATTCTCCTCTACACTGTACTCATTGTGGTTATAATGGTCACACAGTGGGTAAATGTTTTCAGCTTCATGGTTATCCTCCTGGCTGGAATAGACAAAAGGGAAGAAGAAATGAGGTTTCTGCTCATGCTGCCATTATGACTCCAGAAGTTTACAATCAAAGTAGTAATGAGCAACAAAAGTTTTGCTTCACTCCAGAGGAATTTAATAAGCTAGTGGCACTTGCAAATTCAGCACATCCCAATTCTTCCAATCAAATTACTACCCAACCAACTATTAATCTTGTCACCACTTCTCAATTTTCTGGTAAATTGTTTTCTTGTATTTTTGTTACTTCTAATACAAATTTCAGTCTATCTTGGATTCTTGACACAAGTGCAACAGATCATATGATCCGCTCACCACTTTTATATCATTCCATACCTAAACCAATTAATGCATCTATAAATCTTCCTAATGGTACTACAGTTCCAGCTACACATATTGGTATTGTATGTCTCTCAGATTCCTTATTTTTACATAATGTCTTGTGTGTTCCTCATTTTTCTTTCAATCTACTTTCTGTTTCTAAACTCACTAAACAATCCAATCTTTTTCTTACTTTTATTGCTTCTCATTGCTTTTTGCAGGACCAGTCAATGAAGAAGATGATTGGGATTGCTCTTGAGAAAGAAGGACTTTACCATCTCATTCCAGCTTCTTCAAAAGCTGAATCCTGCAATTCTTTTTAATTTAATTCTACACCTTTTGCTTTATCTTCTATTCACAAGCCATTAGATATATGGCATTGTAGACTAGGACATGTATCTAGTTCAAGATTACACTCTCTCAAACAAATTGACTCTTCTATCACTTTAAGTTGTACAAATGTTTGTGACATATGCCCTTTAGCAAAGCAAAGAAGGCTTTCTTTTCCTGTATCACAGAGTAATTCTAATAAATGTTTCGATTTGATTCATTGTGATATATGGGGTCCTTTTGGCACCACTTCTTACTCTGGTTTTCGATATTTTTTAACCATAGTTGATGACTTTACAAGGTGTACTTGGGTATATATGTTTAAAGCCAAATTAGAAGTGCCATCTTTAATCAAAGCTTTCTGTAAAATGATAGCAAATCAGTTTTCTTCTTCTATCAAGGCTATACGGTCTAACAATGGTCCAAAATTTTTACTTACAAAATTTTATCATAAATATGGTATTTTACATAAGAAAAGTTGTGTAGAAACTCCACAACAAAATGGTATTGTGGAAAGAAAACATCAACATCTTCTAAACACTGCACGAGCTTTAATGTTTCAAGCCAACCTACCATTAATTTTTTGGAGTGACTGTGTCCTTACTGCAGCACACATAATTAATAGAATTCCCACTCCTTTACTTCAAAATAAATCCCTTTTTGAAAGACTTTTTAACAAAATACCTAATCTTTCTCATTTAAGAGTTTTTGGCTGCCTTTGTTTTGCATCAACTCTACAAAGTCACAGACAAAAATTTGATTCAAGAGCTCTAAAATGCATATTTCTTGGCTATCCTTTTGATATTAAAGGTTATAAACTCTTGGATCTAAGCACCAATAAAATAATTGTTTCGCGAAATGTTATATTTCATGAAACAATTTTTCCTTTCCAAATGTTACCATCAAATCTTGACCATAATTCTTTTATGTTTCCTATTTCACAACCTATTTCAAACTTCTCTTCTAACAGCTCCTTTTTCAATTTATATCAGAATATAGAATCTGCATCATCACATAATAATTCCCCTTTTTTCTCTGCACCTCATACACATATGGTTCCAGATTCATCTACTTTACCATCTTCTTCTCATATAACTCCAATATCTGCTTCACCTGCTCAAGAAGTCCTTTAGCCCAGAAAATCAACCAGAATTAAATAGAAACCTTCTTATCTGTAGGACTATTATTGTGGTAATTTCTTCGTCTCTAAGTGCATCTCAGGCATCTACTTCAACTGATTTCACTGGTAATTTTTACTCTCTTCATCCTTTTCTTTCTACTAGCAGATTATCCACATCATATAAAACTTTTTTAACTTCTATCAATAACTCTCCAGAACCCAAAACTTATAACCAAGCTTCTAAATTCCTGAGTGGCAAGCTGCCATGAAAAATGAACTTAATGCTTTGGAGTTAAATAAAGCTTGGGAGCTTGTTACTCTTCCTAACAATAAAAGGCCTATTGGTTGTAAATGGGTATTCAAAGTAAAATATAAAGCTGATGGATCTATAGAAAGATATAAAGTTAGATTGGTCGCCAAAGGATATACTCAGCAAGAAGGTCTAGATTTTTTTGATACCTTCTCTCCTGTGGTCTAAATTACTTCCATTCAATTATTCCTTGCTGTAGCTGCAGCCAAACAATGGCGTCTCCATCAACTAGATGTCAATAATGCATATTTACATGGTGATTTACATGAAGAGGTATACATGGACTTGCCTCCTGGTTTGATTGTCCATGGAGAACAGAAAGTTTGTCGTCTTTTAAAGAGTCTTTATGGCTTAAAGCAGGCTTCAAGGCAATGGTTTGCCAAGCTATCTGATGCTCTCATTTCTTATGGTTTTGTTCAAGGAAATTCTGATTGTTCTTTGTTTATTAAGAAATCTGCCACTTCCTTTATAGCCTTATTAGTTTATGTGGATGATGTCCTCTTGACAAGTAATAGTATTCAAGAAATTGAAAGGTTGAAGTCTTTTTTAGATGCAAAATTCACCATTAAAGACTTAGGCCAGCTGAAATATTTTATTGGCTTAGAGGTTGCAAGGTCTAAAGCTGGTATATCTTTATGCCAACGAAAGTACATACTTGATTTATTTGTTGACACTGGTTTAACTAGTTCAAAACCTGCTGCCTTCCCTATGGAGTCTACTCTAAAGTTATCTGCAAATGATACCAATTTATATGAAGATCCATCAAGCTATCGAAGACTTATTGGTCGCTTACTCTACTTAACCCTTACCAGGTTTGACTTAGCTTTCTCTGTGCAATTGCTAAGTCAGTTTTTAGCTAAACCTGCTGTCAGCCACTATCAAGCAGCCATTCGGGTATTAAGGTATCTTAAGGCTACTTCGGGGCAAGGTCTTTTCTTTCCATCTTCTTCAGATTTTCAATTAAAAGGTTTTTTCAGATAGTGATTGGGCAGACTGCGTAGATTCTCGAAGGAGTGTTACTGGTTATGCAATTTTTCTTGGCAACTCATTGGTTTCATGGAAATCAAAGAAACAAGTTACTATCAGTCGTTCGTCTGTAGAGGCAGAGTACCGAACTCTTGCTACTACAACATGTGAAGTCCAATGGCTTTTGTATGCCTTACAAGATCTAGATATCAATCATTCTCAGTCCGTTTTATTATATACTGACAGTAAATCAGTAATGTCTATAGTTACAAATCCTGTTCAACACGAGAGAACGAAGCATATCCAGATTGATTGCCATCTCATTAGAGAAAAATTGTAGCAACATGTCATTAAACTTTTCCATATTCCATCACGGTTACAGCTAGCAGACATATTTACAAAGCCTCTCAGATCTCTATCTTTTCATCATTACCTTCGCAAGATGAACATTCTTAACATCCATGTCCATCTTGAGGGGGGGTGTTGGAGTATTCCATCTCATATTAAGAGTATGGAAATAAAAAGAAAAGAAGAAAGAATTAAAACAGAAAGAAAGAAGGAAGAAAAGAATTAGTTAGCAGAGTCTTGATTAGTTAATTTTGTTTTGTTGTATTATAAATAGATATTGAGACTGATGTAAATTAAGATTATTCATTAATTACATTCAGCATACTTCTAGTTTGTTATTTCTATTTCCTTCATTATACCAAAGTTCTTAACAGTATATCTGAATTACGTAAAAAAAATTGATTTCGTTTCTATTTATTTTATTGTTAGTTATCTTATCTTTTTATAACATGTGATAATTTTTAAAACCAGAGAATGAAATGTTATTTTCTAAAAAAGTACGGAAATTTTGCCCAATTTTACCCTAAAATTTATCCGAGCTCTTTGCACGGTATTACATGCGGCCGCCTATTAGAATGCGTATGGTGCTACTGTACGGAACCAACCAGCACCTCACCATGTCGACATCACAAATGAAGTGCATAATATGCTTCTTCAAAACGACGACGGGTCTTACTTGACAGACACGTCCCAAGAGCTCGTCGCTCCCCTTAAGAACGCGTTCTCCGCGGTCCCAATGCCGGCAAACCGACCGCCGGAGTTTGAATAGCACTGGACGTTCTGGACGGAGAAGATGAAGCCGCCTAAGATGCTGATCAACGTCACCGCCCGCAAGGTCGAGGTCGACAATCGAATTCCTCTCCGCTACTACTACCGGATCGCCGATAATCTTCTCAGACAGGTCTTGCGCTCTCTCTCTCTCTCTCTTGATAACATCTGATTCTTTCTCTGTTTATCTCCGTAATTTGAAACTAGCACTCTTCATTTCGGTTTTTTAGTTAATTGGTCAATGCAATGACTGAATTGGCGGCGACCTCGAATAAAATTTCCCAATTAGTGTTTTTAGGGTTTATGGGTCTGATATTGTTCGTTGATTCTCTTTTTTCTTAAGTTGTTTAATTAGGGTTTCCTCAGCATATGTACTTTAATACGCCTTAAAGTGTAAATTTGAGATTTCATGAATTAGCTGGAGCAATTGGGAATTTTTTGGTTCATGGGTAGTACAAAGTTGGCAGGCGATGTGTTACGCGTTCGTGTCGAGTATGCAATGCATGTTTTGAGTAGGTTTTCATTGCAAGATTTTTATCTTATTTATTTATTTATTTGCAATTATCTTTGTTTCTGATATTAAGCTACAGGTATGAAGATGGGGTTAGTAATTAGTGACTATCATATTCAATGGTAATATGCACATAATGCACTTATGTAGATAAACACACCAATAATAAATAAGAATTTTAAATAAAAATCCCCAGGAATAAAATATAATCACTGCCTGTTCTTGTTCCTTTGTTACATCTGAATTGAGAAGATTGTATTATATTCTGTTGTTTTGGTTAATTGTTTCATTATGTTGCAAACAGGAGTGTGGACTTCTGTGCATTCATGCTATATTTTTTCCTTCTTTGGTTGCCTGTAGTCTTCTTAGCAGCTCCACTTGAACATTGAACCAGAATAATCTTATTGGTGGTTTCAGTGGTAATCATATGGTTTTCTTAACTATTTAGGTCTCTGCCATTCTTTAGTCAAATAATAGATTGACATATCATACTCTTCTTTTAAATTTGTGACCCATGTTTTCCCAGCTTGGTTGCTGTTTTGTGGCACCTTTAGTTGTTCATGTCATTCTTATTTGGTAGGGGCGTTGGTTTTTGTTGCACAGCTTAAGCCTTGTTATGCTGCATTTAGGACTAGGATTTCTGGTCTTCAATTTGGATAAATTGCAATACAAAATTGTATCGAATTTCATCCAAATTCACACAAATCTAGATCCAATGTCTGAACTTCAAGCTACCAAAGGCAGGGTTAGTCAATTTCTTCCATGAAAATTTGGCATATTGCAAGGTATTGATGTGTTTTAAACCAATGGAAAACCCGAAGCATATAATTCTAGCATGTAAAAACTTAAATCTATTCATTAACTCTTGCTCCATTTAGTCAAACACGTGAGTTTCTTTTCCTTATAGTAGGATTCATAATGAGAGTGACAATCCTGCTAAGTTGAGTGATGGCAACTTGCCATAAACCAACCTTTTTAACTTTTGCATTTCCGCCATTCTTGCATGTGACTTATTAAGATGATTATTGAATACATAGTATCTCAATAAGGATATGTTGTAATTGAACTTGTTAATATTTTTTAAGAAAGGAGGATAGTCTTGTTCATTGTATCTTTTTCAGTTTATATGATTTTATGCATCCTTTCTAGAAGATGTAATTAATTAATTATTAATCAATAATAATTATTTTTTTTGCATTTCCTCTGTTTTAGTTTTGCCATTCTTGTAATCAAGAGATTAATAATACTAATAGATTTAGATATCTTGGATCCATCATGCAAGTTAAAGGGGAAATTGAAGAAGATGTAGTATACATAATTAAAACAGGTTGGGTAAAATGGAGAAGTGCTTTAGGTGTGTTGTGTGATCGTAGAATACCCTTAAATTAAAAGGCAAGTTTTATAAAACAGTTATAAGGCCAGCTATGCTTTATGGTTTAAAATGTTGGGCAACTAAGAAACAACATGTACAAAAAGTTAAAGTCGTTGAAATGCGAATGTTAAAGTGGACGAGTGGTTTAACATTAAAAGATATAGTAAGAAATAAATATATACGCAATAATTTAGGTATAGCACAGGTTGAAAACAAGATAAGGGGGGGCCGGTTTAGATGGGCTGGACATTTGAAACGTAGACCTAATAGAGCACCTATGAGGAGAAGTGAGTTAGATATTATTTCTGGCATGAAAAGGAGTAGGGGTAGGCCTAAAATAATTTGGAATGAGGTAGTAGGGAAGGATTTAGTGGCCCTTAATCGAATAGAGAAAAATGCTCTCGATTGAGTGAATTGGCAAAAAAGGATACATGTAACCAACCCCCCCTAGTAGAACTTATTCTTGCATGGGACCTATCAGCTCTAGAAAAACATTATCTTATCAGTAATCCGGATGATTATTGAATGTCGAGTATTCTTTAAGGATATACTATGATCCTGTTTGTTGAATATTTTTCCTTTGAGATGATTTTAGGCCATGGCAATTTGATATGTTTTGCCTTTTTATATAAGATGTAATTTTTTAGATAAAAATTTTGTTTTCCTATTTTTAGATATTTTATTTTGAATGCTTGTTTTTCATATTCAGGCAAGTATATATCGGGAGGAGAAGAATGTTGTGGACTTGTATGTTATGCTTCTCAGATTTTCAAGGTAAGAATGTTGAAATTTTTCCAGTCTTTTCTGGCACTGAATCTGATAAAAATATTTGGATGCATAAACTTATTCCTGCTTCTGCCCAGTTTGGTCTCTGAAACTATACCATTTCATCGAGATTACCAGGTTTTGCTTCCAAAAGAAAGAACTAGTTACAGGAAGGTAAGTAGTTTATTTCTATTGTAGTTTGATTTAAATGTTCAGGATCAGTAGAAATGGTAACAAATGTATTGTTGGATGTTCTGTTGTCGATCTAGAAATTATTAGTTGTGCTAGATGAGTTAGAATCTTTGAAGCCAGAATTCCAACGTCAAGTAAATGAACTGAACAAGCATCATGCTGAAGCTCGAACTTGTCAAATCGATGGCTTGGAATTGGAAAGGATTTCATCTGGTTCAGGGACATCTTCTGTGGAATGGCCTCCTAATAATAAGAGACCATTCTTGGGTCTTGATGTTAACTGGGTAAGTGCTTGTCACCTGAGAAATGATACCTTAAATGCGTGATTGGTGTGTTTGTGAAGTGACAGTTCAGAATTAGTTATTCTGTTTTGAATTCCATTATGCTGTCTGGTTTGCTATGTTTCATATGTCACTTCTGTTGTACCTCATTCATTTGATTATTATACAGTCATTGAATTATTTAATTTGACCTAACATTTTTTTCCTTTTTCTTTTTTGGAAATTTCTCAGCTTTAGTTATGTCTTGCTTCCTCCTTTATTATCCGTAGATAATATTTTAATTCAATCTTTTCTGGTGTCTATGGACAGCTTGCTGGACGTCTCAGTCATCATGTTCAATTGATCATTTAATTTTGCCTTAAAAAATCTTCTATCCTTCCAATAATGTTTTGTTTATCCTTTTTGACTGTGCTGCAGCCGGTGAGCAGGGCACCACAGTATTCATCGAAGAATAGCAATGGTCCAACTCAAACTTTATCATCTAATTCCATGGATATTGATAAGCAGTTCCAAAAGCTGTGAGTTTACTGTTTAATTGTTCAATTATGGCATTTAGACATGAAGCCTAACAATGGTAGCTGTTTTCTTTGTGGTTAGTTGCAAATCTATGAGCACACTGGTACTTGACTTTGGGTTCATTTGATTTATTTTATTTTGTGTTCACTACTATCCTTGATATTCCTTAAACATGCCATTGCCTTTCAAATGTTTTTACTTTGGATGCCCTGTTTTTGAAATTTGTTTCATTTCTTATGAATTCCTGTAAGACACCAGTAATCAGATTTTTACGGCAGCCACCAACAAACAGATTTTGAAGATATGTAAATTCCTTAGCTTCCCATCTTCACTACCTAACAAAAATGTTGACATATGTTTTGATTCCTTAAATTTCATGAATGTTGATTAATATGCTATCAAGTTCTTCGAATTGATGTAGGACAAGAAGCAAGACCTTGGGAAGATCCTTATTGGAGAATAATTAAGAAGAATTGGGTTAGGAGAGTGTTGGGTTTAGTTAGTAGTTAATTGTGTGTTTAGTTTAATTAGTATAGTAGTGTATTTAGGGGTTTCTTTGTAATATTTCTGTATTTTAGGGTTATGTTTGTGTAATTTCAAGTAGTTTTAGGCGTATATGTGTAATTTCATATGTTAAAGGCTTTCTTACAAATAGTGTGTGAAACATCGTGGTTGAATTTTGTTAAAGCTTGATATACATTGTTGACCCACAACCTAACAGCTTAAGCTTTTAGGTAAAGTGGTAGTCTAACATGGTATCATAGCTGGTTATCAGGAGGTCCTGGCTTCTAGTCTCGTCGCCCGCATTTATTCTGTGGTATTTAAAATTTATTGTGTTTATCTTTCCACGTGCTGTCGAGCTGCACCTGCGGGGGAGTGGTAAAGCTTGATATACATTGTTGACCCACAACCTAACAGCTTAAGCCTTTAGGTAAATTGGTAGTCTAACAAATTTGAATTGAGCAAGTGAACATGTGTTTCCCCTTGTATCTCCTCTCTCCTCTTTTCCACTTCGTTCATCCCCTTTCCTCCCTTCTATATCTCATGGCTGCATATCATTGATGCTGCCCCTGCATCAGTTGATGGTATCAGAGCCCAATCACAATCTCCATTGTTCCATTTTCAGTCTCCCATATTTCCCCCTCACTCTTCTCCTCGTCTTCATTCTCTATCTCTCTCCCTATTCCTCCCTTCCTGTTTCTCTGTTCCTCCTCCACCTTCCTTCTTCTTTATCCTCCTTCTTTCCTTCTATTCTGTTCTGTTCCGTCCCAAAACCTCTGCTGCCCAGCAGCATTCTTTTCTCTTTCTTCTTCTATGATCTGTTTCCTAGTCTCTTCTATTTCTCTCTTTCAAAATTTCCTATCTTGGAACCATCCAGGAATCAAAATCCCAAACCGATTATCCCCTTCAACCATCTTTTCTACCCTGAAATTTCAGTGAAAAAAAAATTGGAGAAACAGTTCCGAACTTTTTTCAAAAATTCCAGTCGGTCCTCATTTTTCGAACAACACTTTCTAGACACCATCCTGCAACGCTGCCCATTCCATTGAAAACAGAACCCTGAAATCCTTCCCCTCAATTTTTCATCACCATCTGACCAGCCGCGTGGCCTCGTGCTGAAGATAAGTTCCCCATCTGTTGGCCTTCCAAAATCCCAAGTTTCCTGTGTTTTTCATCACACTGCCACCACCATTGCAATCCTCGCCCCCTGATCTACCTTCTTCTGAAGTTCCATTATTGGAGACTCGCTGCTGGCGACTCACGTGCCCCATGTGCCTGGTGGTGTGCGTGACAAAAATTTCCAGCATATCTTGCAACAGCCGGACTTGCAAGAAATTCATCCAGCCATGATTTTTGTAGTTTCTTCTGTGATATTTTGATCTGCAGCATTATATTTTGCATGTGGACTTGATATTTTGCGAGCAAGTGTGAAAATTTGTTATGAAAAGCAAAAAATTTTCACTGCCAGCATAAAAAAAGTCAGATTTTATCGCTGTAATTTGTGAGTTTTCTAAGTGAATTTATTTCATTTTACGTGATACTCAAAATTAAAGGCGACTTGAAGACAGTTCTTGAAAATTGAGGGTCAAACTTGTGGTTTTATATGAATAGATTGAGAATTGTGGCCAAATTGTGTTAAGGACTTTGGTGATATGTACTTGCAGTGTATATATGTATAAATCATTAAATCCAGCGACATGGTGACAAATTATTGGAAAAGGAACCCCATTTATCAAACTTTGAGCATAATTTCAAGCTTTTTTTCACCTTTCTCAAGGGTGTTGGTAATGTTTGCAAAATCATCTTTGATGGAAGATGTCCTATGAATGTGGGTTTCAAGAAATGGATCATTCGTCTACTTCATCTGGAACCCAATCCATAGCCTTATGAAATATCTTGGGTTGATAACTCTATTTTACATGTTTGTGAAAGATTTTTGGTTCCTATCAAAATGGGTTACTATTTTTGATAATGTTTGATGTGATGTCATACCTATGAATATTGGCTAGTTACTCCTTGATTCTCCTTGGTTAGATGATTTGGGTATCACTCAAGGACATGAGTACACATCTTTCCCTATAATGGGAAGAAAATCATTTTGAAGCTTGCTCTACCAATCAACTAGGATAAAAAATATGAGATTATTGATCATGCAAAAAATTGCTCAACTTGAAGACGCTACAAGCAAGGAAATGAATGTGTTTGAAGACATTTACGGTGATGTGGGACAAGTGTTAGAATTCAGAAATATAGAGAGAATTGAGAGATTTAAGGGACGGGATAGAGAAAGAGGGAAAGAAAAAAGAAGAAGAAGAAGATGAAAGAGAGAGAAGAAGAACAAGAGAGGAAAATAGAGAGAGAGATATAGAAGAAGAACAGAGGAAGAGGATGACAAAATTGAGAAAGAGAGGCACAAAATATAGAAGGGCAGAATAGAACATAAATGGGGGAGGAAGAAGAAGAAGAAGAAGAAGAAGGATGAAGTACCCCAACTAAACTCGTAATTATAAAATAGCCTGAAAGTACTTAAAACATGCAATTGAACCCAAAGTAACTATACTTTTAAAATATCTAAATTAACTAATTTAAAACAAAACCTTTGATTGTTGCTGTTGTTTATTTTTTCTTTATTGAGTAATTCTTGTCCTTGCCTACAATGTTATTTCTCTTTCTCTGTCTCTCTTAGTATATCTTCATCTACTACAACAAATTATTGCAATTCTCCTTAGGGTTTCCAATCATGATAAAGTCAATAGGAGGAGAAGTTTTGCACTTTGGAAGATTATTCAAGGCTTGGAGTCTGTGTACAAGATTAAACAATTGCATCCTCTAGAATACTCATGTGCTCAATTCAATTCCCAATTTTAATATTGAATTTTGTTGTCAGCTCTTGGGACACTTCTACAACTTGAAGGAGTTGTTGCTTTGCATTTGCGTGTCCTTCAAGGATGGCATCATGTGATCTACCATCTACACAATTAATGGAGCTTTCATTTTCACATTGATAATCCACAACGACCATGAATTTAGGGTCACTTGCAAATTCCTCATTTTTGTGATAATCAGTGTAGTCTATGACAACAGCAACTTCTGTTTCATCTTTGATAGGCTGTTTTGAGAATTAAAGTTCACTTGCAATTTCGTCTTTTTTGCGATCTCATGTGTAGTCTAGTACTCCATGACAACAACAATTTCTGTTTCACCCTTTATAGGCCATTTTGAGATTGGAAGATCATATTGCCCAAAATAAGTACTCTTTCTTCTCTTGAGATGGAAAATGATCTCATGATAGTAGTTGGGGAAGAATTTAGATACCAACAAACTTTTTGTTCTGAAAGAAGGTTTAAGTTTTACCTTGCTGTCTTTGGTAATATTTCATTCTATCCCACCACTCAGCTGTGCAATTAGCTATCTTATAAGTTGCAAATCTTCCCCTTCTTTTTTCAGGTGTATCACTATATTCGAAATAAATGTCAAGACAAAACAGCCAGTCAATGAATTCTCTTTTGGTAAAATTACCATTGTGAAAGTAAGGGCATTTTTTTTTCTCATTGGTGTTTTCTATTTTCTGTTTTCTGTTTTTGTTTTTGCTTTTGCATAGTGAAGAAACAAATTATAAAAATGCATTTGTTTATGTTGTCAATTTTTTGTTTCTATTATCGGTTTTCAGCTGTTTGCAAAAAAACTGAAAACCAGATTTCATGGTTTTTAGTTGTTTTGGTGACCTGTTGTCAGAAATTTTAATATCTAGAAATAGTTCTGTTGGATAAAATCATTCATTTTATACACTTTTAAATCAAAATAAAAAATAAAATAATTATATGAATTTAAATATAATTAAAATAAAAATATACATAAATTTCAAAATATAATGGTAAAGCCAATTACAAAATATTTTTACTATTTTTCAATTATCATGTTTAATAAAATTTTTATTTTAAAGTAAAATTTGAAAGTAATGACTAAATAAAATAATTATATTGTTTTTATTTTTATTGTAGTGTTTTTTAATGCGTATTATTTGCAGTTTTATTATTTTAATCATATTTTTATAACATTATTTGATTTAAAGATGAAAATGAGCATATTTTAATTGAATTTTTAATTTGTTTTAGTTTTATAAATATTAATCAAATAGGTCGCTCATTTTTGGTCTTTAGTTTCTGTTTCTGGTTTTTGATTTTTGGTTTTCATTTCTATAATTTTTGATAGTGATACTAAACAGCCCCTAAGATCCTCAAAACATAGAAGCCCATGTAACATTTCTTAAACTCATACCTTGCAAAATATTAAGGAGAAAAGACACTGAACTCCCTTGAGGTTTGGAAAAAAGGTGCATGCCTCCGTTGAGGTTTCAAAAATACCATGAAGCTCTCTTGAGGTTCCGATAATTTTACAGATCTTTCCCAACATTTGATATTTCGGACACTTACACCCCTCAGACTTGTCTTTTTGTAAAATGTATGGGGTGTTAGTGTCTTTTTGGTAAACATGTGGAAAAGTTTGTGGAATTTTTGAAACCGCAAGAGGGGTGTAGGATTTTTGGAACCTTAGGTGAGGTTAGTGTCTTTTATCCAAGTATTAAAAATGTTGGCTTCTTGGCTGTAGGTTCTCCAACTTATCAATTAGAATAGATGTCTTGCATAAATTCCAAAGGATTCACAACTAAACCTGACTTTAGGGGCTGACAGCTTCAAATATATATATCAAACAATCCAACTTGGATTTATTCAAACCAACATTAACATCTCGTGAAGGATCCAATTTGTCGCAGTAAATCTCAAAATACAGCAGCTGGGCCTCCATGTGAATGCTGGTAGACCTTGAAAACTCTGAAATTTGTGTTGGTAGTCTAATATGTCGAGCTAACTTCCCAATTTCCCCAGTCCCCACAAAATAAAACCTTACAAAATGCAGCAAATGAAGTTTGAATCCAGTGTTGGTGCTGAAATTATCCTCCAAAGTCCAAACATGTAACTTGCACTAGCACTTGAAATTTTCCTCAATTCTGCTTCAAAATCTCAAGCAAAAACCATTTATAGTGGTTTGAAGCAATTTTTTGTCAGTATGGAAGCAGGAGGATTCTGGCAATTTCTCACTCACAGGTCACTGGTGGTGGTTAATCAAGGGTTGATAGTTTCACTGTTTCAGTGATGGCGTCAGCATGCTAATAAAATATTGGCAGATCTGAGATTACAGAAAGGGGTCGGCTGGAATACCTTCAATTGATCCTTGGCCCACACCCCTTGTTGGGTGAATGTGAAATTGCAGGGAGGTGTTTTTCAGTGGTTTCTGTCTGTGATAGTGTAGGGGATGTTGCAAAATTCTCGCTGGAAGTTGGGGATTCAAACCAGTGGCACAACTGTAATTTTTTGGAACTTTGCAGGTGAGCATAGCTTGCAATTTATGAACTTTGACTGGCTGCGTGGTGATTATGGTTTTCTCTGATGCCAATTTGATGTAAGACAAGTATTATAATTCAGAAATAGAGGGAGAATTGAGAGAATTAAGGGAGATAATTAGAGAAGAATAATAGAAGAAGAAAGAATGTAGAAGGGCAGAGCAGGACAAAGATGGGGGAGGAAGAAGAAGAAGTCGCAAAAGGAGAACCTGTGGGGTAGAGAGAGACAGAGAGAGGGAAACTGCAGTAACTCAGTTTTCAAAATGATTAACTGTACAATAGCTTATGTCTCCAACACTTGTGCAGTTATGCCCACCACTACAACACACTTACGAAAAAATAACCCAACTTAACATGTGATTACAAAGTAGCCTGAAAGTGCTTGAAATACACATATAAACTAAAGTAACTAATCTTCTAAAATATCTAAGTTTACTAATTTAAAACAAAATAATTGATTTCTAAATCTTTAAACAGAAGATGGTTGGCCAGAATAATTCACAAGTGATCCTCCATCGGAAAGTCTTTCAAACATTCCCATTGTTGAGTTTCTCATTCCCGACATGTTTATTGATGCCAACTCCCAATTCAAGTTAGAGATGCTACCAAAGGATCATGGTTTCTTATATCACTCAAGCGCTAGGTTTTGAAGAGTCCAAGTTTGCTTCTTACTTTTGATCCTCCAACAATTTAAAATTCGAGGCCAAATTCAAATTGGGGAAGATTTTATGTAGTACAAGAAGGAAGACCTTGGGAAGATTCTTGTTGGAGAACAATTAAGAAGAATTGGGCCAATGGACTGTTGGATTTAGTTAGTAGTTAATTGTGTGTTTAGTTTAATTAGTATAGGGTTAAGTGTATTTGGTGGCTTGTTTTTAATATTTGTGTATTTTAGGGGTATGTAATTTCAAGTAGTTTTAGGCAGTATATGAGTAATTTCATCTGTTAGAGGCTTTCTTATAAATGGTGTGTGAAAGCCATGTAGAAGGTGATTGTTGAATTTAAATTGAGAAAGTGAAGGTGTGTTCCCTTTGTACCTCCATTTTTCTCTCCTCTCTTCCTTCTTCCCTGTCCCTCCCTTCCATATCTCATGGCTGCAGATCATTAATGCTGCCTCTTCATCAGGAATAGGATGCAAAACCAAACATTAGTTTAATGTTGGTGAGCTGCTGTGAATTCCATAGATAGTGTTCAACATGCTTACAACTGTTATTGAGTGAGCTATTGTTGAAGATTATGGATTAATTCTCATATATGCTTGCAGTGTATCAATCACTGGATACAAATCTATTATAGAATTACCAATGATCAAATTTACTAAAAAAAATTCATGAGGTAAATTATAATAATCCCTTGAGTTTTATTACCATGAAAAAGTAATAGCATTACTCAATTGTACTCGCCCACGTGCCTATCCATGAGCATGCTGACATGGACACCCACACCCAATACATATTTATGTGCACACGTGCAAATGTGAAACATACATACATGAACTTGTGCATGCATATCAGCGCCGATGCTGCATTTATATGTGCATGCATGCACACATATACATGCAGGTGCATGCCCATGCATGCACACACAAGAATACACTGCAGAGTGGGTTCTAGGTCAATCTTTGATGCAAGTTGGCACTTTGGCTGAGATGCAAGTTATGTATTTAACACGTTTTATCATTTTAAAAAATTGGTTGTATGTTGGAATTTTGTATTTGTTCAATGACATTTCTTTTTTTCTACAAGAATGGACAAAATTGGGAACAGCTTGAGAAAAAAAAATCTCCTCTTTTTGTATACAAGCCATGGGAACTCATGTGCACCACGGCTCTCAAACTCCTCATTAATTAGTTTAAAACGATAATAATATTTCTTTTTAGTATTGTACTCTTGTTAGTTTCACTTTTGTTTTTTAAACACAGAAAAAGAGCAGTTGTAAGGTTATTTTGGGAATTTAAAAAACCAGGCCAAAAGTAACTTAAGAAAGAGGAATACCTTTTCTAGCAGTAACATATATTAGAAGTGGAGAACAATTTCACTTTAAATTTCTTAAGAAGTTTTCATTTTGGTAGTCTTGGCCAGCCCATTCTTTCTTCCGATTATTGAAAATTCTGCTAACCAATATCATCTGGTAAGCTATGTTTTACTGTTAAATGTAAAACTACATTTTATTTTGCTTTATATATATATATATATATATATATATATATTTTGATCACAAAAGGAAAATTATTAACACCAGAAACAGAATGTACAAAGAATGGAGGACAAGAGGTCCTCCTGAGAACAGTGAAACAGTTAGAAACTTACAAAATGAATTACAAGAGAGATTGGGCAGTAGTAATCCCCTAAAAAGCCCTAAACATTGGACCCAAGAAGAGGTTAGAAAGATAGCTCTCTGCTGCAACAACGGCCAGGGGAGTAATGTATTTTAAATGTTCTCGCATTTCTTTTGACTCCAAGCGTGCACAAAATAGCAAAAACAGCACTTTGCCAGAGCACTTCTCCCTTACTTCTCTTACCAAAACCCTGATAACTCATGAGCAAAAATTCACTCACAGCCTGAGGAGGTATCCAAGCTTCACCAAAGCTAGAGAAAAGGGCACTTCATAAATGGGTAGCCATCCTACAATGAAGAAAAAGGTGAGCATACAATTCATTGAACTTGCAGCACATCACAAATTTCAGGCATGAGAGTCATGAAGGGCCTTCTTTATCTGAAGTAAATCGTCCATTGTGTTAATCTTATTCAGAGTCACTGTCCAAATAATGCTTTGAATCTTGGATGGGACTCTAGCCTGCCAGACAATGGGATGATGATCACTTGGCTCCTTGTCTTGCAATGCATAAATTGGCTAAGCTTGCCTTCACCATGAATGGTAGCTAAACAACATCCTGTCTTTTAATGACTTAATTTATGCTAAGGTAGCAAAAAATTTCACTTATTTACTGTGCATTAAACCTCATTTGATTTCATTGCTATACATTGTGTTGAGGTATAGGTTAACTGTTAATGTAACTTTGCAATCTCTTGCTCTTTTCTCCTTTAATTCATTACCCTTTCTTATTTATTTGCCATTATGCATAGTGCTCTATTTCACTAGATTGCTAAGGAGACCGAGTTTTTTATTTTCTAAATTGATAGTGGTTGTTAGATTAAAATTATATGCAAATTTGCTGCCAGAAGGGGCAGTTTCTGCAAGGATGACGCATGATTATTATTCTTGAAAATGTGCAGATCTCTTAGTCTACCTCTTCCAAAAAAGGAGACACTATCTAGACACTCATTTTTAGGTCCAAATGGGCTTCGGGGCCAGTGGCTAGGACCTAGTGCAGAGATAAAGGTAACAATTGTTCCTGCATTTCTATTATTTATTTATTTTTACTTTCATGTCATGATAGTGTACAAATTCCATAAATTGATCAATATTACTTTGTCAGGTCCATTATCCAAGCAGTACTGATTTAATTGCAACTGAAAATTCTAGGTATGATGTCAATAATTGTACGTAATTAAGTCTTCTAATTTGTAACTATATTGCTGCATTGGGTTTTCATTTTTTAATTTTTTTTCTTTGAATATTTGTTGTATTCTAATGCATTGGGGTTTTTAATGTGCACCTTGATACTTCGTTTTAAATTTCTCTCACCCATTGTGGCTTCCTATAGCATTAATACTAATTGGTTTCTTGATTGGTAACAGCCTCAATCAGGCTGGACAATATGGTCTTGTAGCAGAAAAAGAAGACAATTCAGGAGGAGATAGATCTACCATGGAATCAGTGCTTTCCTTGGATGATGGTAGGTGGCTATGTCCTGCTGATGAATCAGTTCCTCCGGTGAATAATGAAGTGAGGGAAGGTAACTTTCAGCTGGGGACTGTTAGGCAACCTAGTCCTCCCCCTGTTCTTGCTCAATTGCAGCCAGACTTTCTCCCAATTTCGCCATCAAAAGTTGCTGATCCAAGACCTGGGCCAGCAAAATCTTCTCAGGATGGAGTTGCCAATTCTAATCCTTATCAGCACTTGCACATTGTATGCTTCATGCTCTGTTTTCTTGTTATTTAGACTTTCGATTCTCTCTCTTTTTTACATAGTCATTTGGGAAAATATATTCCACTTTTAGTGCCGAATTTGGAAAGGCAAAAAAAAAAAAAGGAAAATATAATGAATTCTCTTTTTTATGTTTATTGAGGAAAGTAAGAAAGAAAATAAAATTTATATCAAATCAATGTATAAATTTTTATTTTACACATGATTACCATTTGGTTTTTCTTAATTTTTAATCATATTAGAAAAAAATTGTATTTTTAATACTAGTTGATGTAAAAGGAAAATAAAATGAAAAATGCTTCTTTTTTGCCTTTCCTTTTCCCAAACAAAATCTTTGATCCAAACAGGGGCTTAAGGTTTTGTATGTGTTGTTTGGGGGAATGTGATGCCAGTTTTGTTTAATTTGTATTGTAGCCAGTGAAAATGATGGATGATTTCTTGAGGTTGGCGCGGGAAAACACCACCAGGAACTTGGAGACATGTGGTGTTCTTGCTGGTTCACTGGTAAGAACTGCTCTATTTGTGATGCAAAAGAGGTTTACTGGTGGCACTTATTCATGCGTGGGTTCTTACATTCTCAATTTATTCTGGCTGTAGAAAAACAGAGTTTTCCACATTACTACTTTGATAGTCCCGAAGCAAGAGTCGACCTCAGATTCGGTAAGATGAAAAATTTTCTTCAGTCATACTCAGTGCAGCTCTATTCTCGAATTTGATTTTAGGCTTATCTCAGTTCTTTTCCGTAACTGGAGTCACAATTCCACATACTTGGATGTGTGTGAATAGTTCACTGTCCTGATGAATGGTTGATGACAAACTGAGAATGAATTGAGTCCTTACTTGCACCGATGTTGGACAAGTGAAGGGCATCTGGTTTCTTATACATTAATATATCTATATAGTTTTTCTTCCCATTGGGGAAGGGGAACCCATGCTTTTATTACTGTTTCTAATGAAAACATTTAACTCTGAATAGCTAGATCATCATCACATGGACTGCCTTGCCTTTCCTTTTTCTTAGTTGACCTAATGAAACGGATAGTGGAATTGCTTGTACAAGAACAAACTGTTCATGTTTTTAAACACTTCCAAATATGTGTTGGATGAGAAGTTCCACATTTACTTCATTACCATTAGGTAGTTATCATCAAATAGATGCAAGTAACATTTTGGTCTAAGTTTTGTGGTTTGACTCTGGTATCTTATTGATTCTGCATTGGCAGTTACTGTGTATATTTTCCCTTATATATATTATTTTTAACATCAAATTGAAGCAATTTGTAATGTTCAGTGTCAGACATTAAACGAGGAAGAGATTTTTGAGGTTCAAGACAAATTCTCCCTTTTCCCTCTTGGGTGGATTCATGTAAGTGTCTCTTTAGTTTTGATGACTGCTATTTGCTAATGATTTTGCTGATTTAGTTGTAATTTACATTTTAGCCTGAAGAAATAAGTTTTCTGGACTAAATTAAAACAATGAAATATTGCATATTTGGTGGACTTAAACTTGAGTCTTTGATTCTTATCTAGTGTTTGTTTAGTTATGGTTATGTGAAGGATTTTAAGGCTTACACATTGAAAGAATAAATAAAAAAAATATATTAATGTAATATAATGGTCAACAATGTTGTTAACTAGTAAATAGGCCTGTATTTTACAGTGGGACAACTTAAATGTGAAATTAATTTATGCGGCGGGAAAATTTAAATTGTAAAATTAGAAAAAGAAACAATTCTACATATTCATTGAAATATTTTTAATCAATTATAATATCTCAAAAATATATATTGCCAAAAAAATAATATTGTAAACACACACACACATATGTGTGTGTGTGTGTGTGGGTGTGTATGTATTATGTATATGTGGATGTCTAGAGGCTACTCATTTGGTACTAAACAATCTGAAGATGGATCTAAAAAATAGGTTATAGTACAAACAAATTTGGAACATAAGCAACAAAGATATGACAAATTAACATTCTAATCTGAATCTTTATTAAGTACTTTGAATCCCAATTTGAAAACAAAACATAGTGGATTTGTTCTAAAGTTTAGGAAATAGTCTACAAATTCAAACTTTAATTAACTTTTCGTACAAACACCATTGAAATCTTAGTAAAATTAAAGCATGAGTATTTATAACCTGTACACTTTCAACCTGTAAGACGAACTTGAACATTAACATTCGACAGACACATTTTATTTTATTTAATTTACTTTTAATAGAAAATAGAATATGAATGCACATTATATCTTCTTAAAAGTCAATGAGCATATACATGCATGATATACATATCTCTATATTTTGAAAATAATTTCAATTACTTTTAGAATTTTAGTGTTTGTTAATGTAATGTAACATGGTATACATATTTCTATATTTTTTTAATAATTTGGATTTGGGTTAATTTTATAATTTTAAAAATAATTTGAATCACTTTTATAATTTTAATGTATGTAAACATAAATAAAGGATAAAGAAAGTAGGGCCTGTAATTTAGATTAGTTTTATATTTTTAATTTATATAATAAAATATAAAGGTGTTGGGAGGGGGGAGTGGTTGAGCAATCACATGGAGAGAGAGAGAGAGAGAAATAAAAAACAGAAAGAATTAATTTCAGTGGGGCTCGCTCACATTGGGGGGGGGGGGTCCCTCATGGACAGGGAGGGAGGTGGAAAACACAAGGTAAAAAAATAAAAAACTGGAACAGAAAAAAGGAGGGAAAAAAAATTGAAATTGGCTGAAAAATCTTGTATTGACACATGTTCTCCTTGCTGCTTCAGAAAATAATATATAGATAGGTTGTTAGGGTTGTAAATGAGCCGTGCTGAATTGAGCTTTGCCTTGCTCAAGCTTGTTCATTAATTTTTTAATCGAACCCAAGCTCGAGTCGAGCTTTGACATATTGATTCAGGTTTGTTTATTATGCAAATGAATGAGCTCACGAACCCTTACCGAGTCAAACTACTAAGATGCTTAATAACTGTTTGATTTTTTTGGAACCTTTCATTTTGAGAGATGAGATGTTTTGTTAAGTAAAAGGATGAAAGGGGCTCTTACTAATACTATCTTAGAGTTTCTTTGCTCCATCAAGTTAGCCCATTGGCTTTGAGCATTAGCCTTATCGCTAAATTAAGGTTATGGAGTTTTACTAAATAATCCTATGCTCAAATAGTCCTTACTTTTAAGCCTGCTATAGTCTATTAAGCCTAATTCGACCTTATTAAACTAGCCCATAAATAATTCTAATTTAAGCTCATTAAACGAGTGATCCAAATCAAGCCTATAATTGAGACACACATGAGCCGAGCCTGCTCATGTTTAGGATAAACGAGCTGCAAAATTGGGATTGGGAATTGCTCATTTACATAATGAATGAGTTTGAACGAGCTCTTACTGAGCCCCAAGCTTCCAACCTGCTCGTCAGCGGCTTGATTCGTTTGTAGCCCTATCGATAGTAACATTAAATCATGTGCCCATTTCTTCATTTTCTCAAAGTTCATCACTTTAAGCAAAAAGTAACTCCCTAAAATAGATTTACCAAATTCATTCTCTTTGAATTCTTATAAACATGGATCAGCATTAAGTTTATTATTATTTTTTTGAAAATGATATGATCTGATTAATTAAGGAATCTATAGAAACAGGATCTTTTGGAAACTTTGTAACGTGTATATTTTTATTCTTGAAAAAAGTAATTAATAGATGACATGTCCTCCCATGCTGGTCATTCATCATTGCTCCATGAAGCATGCATGCCTTTTTTTTTTTGTTTTCCCACGTATGGATTGTGGTACTTGGGTTGAGTGATATATTTAGAAACTGTGTGCTCGTACGTATATAAGCAGCAAAATCTAGAGAAATGTTACTTTGAGAAGAGTCTTTTCTTTGGAATTTTTGTTTGGCACTCATTTGTTTGGAATACTTGGAGTTCAAGTAATATATATATGTTGTGAATAACGAATTGCACAGCGGAATATATTTAGGATCAAACACACAATGCAACACTTAATGATGAATATACAGAACAATCCACAACCACAGCAGATATATGGAAGCAAGAACACAAATAACACAAGAAATTATGTAGTTCGGCAATGCCTACATCTACGGAAGTAGATAGTAAAGATTCACTATCTTCTTGCCCAAAGGACATGAACAATGTACAACCATCTTACTCTAAATACATCACAAATGATATATAAATAGAGTTTACGAAGTTTTTCCCTCCAAACCCCAACCATATTAACGGCTCCTTATTCAAATTTGAAATATGCGCTGGGTATCTCGAGCCAAACCGTCGACGGTTTCATACAGAATGTATATTGTCTGAAATACTGCTCCAAACCGTCAATGGTTAGAGCCTTACCGTCGACGGTTTCCTTTGCTGCTGCTTGATTTCCTTCATGCTTTTCTTTTGTGCATGCTCTCCACATATCACAACTATCTCTACCTTGGCAAACATACGCCCCTCAGACTTGTGCCACATGAGATACACTAAGACCTTTCGTGATAAACCCATAAAATACATATGTCTACCCTGTGATGCTATCATCACCGGTCTCTAAACATTTGAATACATGTAGTCACCCATATGCCCTAACCGCATATGACACAAAACATTTGACTCATATTCTATAGCTGCAACTCCACCTATAATTGTGATATCTTGCAGTGCGTAGATATTTCCCGCTACGTTTTGCCCTTTCATCAACATCAAGTCGCCTTCACTCACTTTCATTTATCCACTTTCTGACTTGTAACTATACCTGTTACAATCTAAAGTACCAGTGAAATTACATTCTTTCTTAGATCTGGTACATGTCTTACATCACATAAGGTTCGCACAACACCATCATACATTTTGATTTTGACATTTCCAATACCAATTATTTTGCATGAAATATCATTTCCCATCAAAACTAAACCATTATTAACTGACTTGTAGGCATTGAACCATTTTCTATTTGCTATCATGTGATAAGAGCATCTGTAGTCTAGGATTTAAGAATTTGTGAGGCACTCCGAACCTGATGAAACATATAGCATATCACCATCACTGCTCCCTGAGTCTCCTTTCACTATATTTGTAGATTTTGACGAATCCTTAGACATATATTGGCTTTCTAGTTTTCGCTAAACTGATGTTGGAGAATCCTCATCCATGATATGATACAACACATTGTCAGCCAAACAAAGTCGAATGGTTGATATTGCCTTTGCCCCCAATTCATTCCAACTTGCTTCATCCATACTTTCCGGTTGAATTCCGTATAAGGCCTTCACCATACCTTGCTGCACTAAGAGATCCTTCACCCTTCTCTACCGAAAACCGAAATTCCCGGTTCCATTGAATTTGACAATGTCAAATTTCGCAGATGAAGATTTAGAGGCCATTACAACAATGCTCTGATACCAATTTGTTGTGAAAAACGAGTTGCACAGCGGAATATATTTAGGATCAAACACACAATGCAACACTTAATGATGAATATATAGAACAATCCACAACCACAACAAATATATGAAAGCAAAAACAACAAATGACATAAGGAATTACGTGGTTTGGCAATGCTACATCCACGGGAGCAAACGACAAAGATTCACCATCTTCTTGTCCAAAGGACATGAACAATGTACAACCATCTTACGCTAAATACATTACAAATGACATATAAATAGAGTTTCCGAAGGTTTTCCCCCCAAATCCCAACCATATTAACGTCCCCTTATTCAAAGTTGAAATCTACGTTGGGTATACCGAGCCAAACCATCGATGGTTTCAGACAGAACGTATATTGTTTGAAATACTGCTCCAAACCGTCGATGGTTGGAGCCTTACCGTTGACAGTTTCCCCTGCTGCTTGATTTCCTTCATGCTTTCCCTCTGTGCATGCTCTCCACTCAGTATGTGAGCCACATATCACAACAAATATATATATATATATATAAGAATTTCATTAATAGAAGAAGAATTTCAGCTAGGAGAATAAAGACATCTCCTTAACATGGTCTGGAAAATTCAGATAAAAAATTCAAAGAATCAACCTGAAAACTAGAAAACAAGAGAGAGAAAACCAACACAAACTAACACTCCAACACGAAAACCAACACAAACTAACTCTCCAACACAGGGCCAATCACGCTGAATATCAGAAAAGCTCACCCTCCCAAAATTTCCCTGCCCCACACACCAAAGAGAAGCTGAATAATGTATAGATTTCAAGCAATATTTATTCCTGTGAAAACATAATCTTGGATTTTGATGACGTAAAAGATGATCAGTTTTAGCATCCTGTATCCTCATTCTAGTTGAATCTGTTTTCATGGTCAACGATTGTTTCTATTTACTATTGTGTTTTTAGAGGTTGACGTGTTCTATAATGACATGCCTTTACCAGTCAAACCAGAAAATGAAGAAATTAAGAACAAAAAAAATGCTTGAATAACTGCATTTATCATTGGTCATAATACATGAATATGGTCAGTTAAATTACAATAGTTTTTGTTTAATAAAAAAGCTATTCTTCTATTTTTGCTTTTTCAGACGCACCCGTCGCAAACTTGTTTCATGTCATCAGTTGATCTGCACACACATTATTCTTATCAGGTAAATTTATACCTTGATCCTGTCTGTAGTTGTTGCTTACTTGCTTTTGCTTTTGTCTTTAATGTTCATGGTAGTTTATCCATTCTCTAATTGAAAGGAATCACTAATGATGCTGTTACTTGGTGAATTCAAAATCGCTTGTATATAAACCATCAGGATAATCAGACAGGCTATGAAACAATATGGTTCGAGCGTTTGAGCCATCGTGGTCTCTACATTTGAGTCCTAGTCTAAAAGTAAATCTTTCTTGTTCTGCTAGGGAAGAAAGTGATAAATCCTATATGTTGATGCCACAAATTTGAAACACCACCCCCCCCAAAATAAAAAAATAAAAAAATAAAAAATCAACAATCTCTATTATACTAGCTATACTTGAATTGTTAGATCATATTTGTAAAAAAAATTGTTCCTATTACTAGAGAACCAGCATTCTCTAGAAACTGATATTGATAATCCCTTAATTCCTCTTCAATATTGGTACTTACCGAGTTACTGGGCATAAATAGATTGCTTCTCTTTGTTCCTGGTAATAAAATAATTTTATTATTAGTAACAGAATTTTGAATGGAATGGGAGAAAATCTATTGCTCTGAGTTAAGCCAGAGAAAGGTTAAGTTCTGTAGGGTAGTATTTTACGGAACAAAGTTACTTACTATCAATTTTTAGAGAGCATCTCATAAGATGTAGTGGAGGACACAGATGTATCTTAAGGAAGCTGTGCTGTCCAACTAGTCCCTTGGGCATTGGTGTTTCCGCTTTTTCCAATCAGTATGTGCATTTAGGCCAAGGCCTATTTATTCTGTTCCCTCCATAGTCCTGTTCAAGTATAATTTTTAGATTTACTCTAGGACTGAAATGCTTTTTTTGCCCTTTCTTTTTAGATCATGTTGCCAGAAGCAATTGCTATTGTTATGGCCCCGACAGATACTACCAGGTACTTTTTTCCCACTCAATGCACGTTGCATTTTATCTTATATATGTGAATGTAATATTTACTAAAATGTATGAATTCCTTGACAATGAAATTTTGAAATTAAAAATAGCCATTTGTTTGTGAGAAATTCAGGTATCATAATTTGTTTAGTGCAGGAGATTGATGTCAATACACACTGGGTTTAGTTCTCATAATTTTGTGCAAAAAGGTTCTCCACAACATTCATATTTGTACAGTAGTCTAATGACTGATTTTAAAATGAAATTGACGTTGTTTTGGAAGATCAGTAAAAAATACCATATAATGGACCGATTAGTTGTTTCTCTTGGCCTTCCATCATTTAGATTGTTCTTATTGCTGACAAATAGCCTTATTTGAATGAGTGCGATGCATAAAGTGCATGTCAGTGATGGTAATGGAGAGTGATGAACATATCTACAAATAGTAATATTCAGTTCATCATTTTACAAAAATCACCCTCCCCCTAAAGGAATAAACAAAAAACAAAAACAAATCAAAACAGAAACAAAAAAGGCTGGAAATGTCTGTCGTCTGCTCTCGATCTCTATATAATTCTTTACTTTAGAATTGTCAGGCTTATTTGGGCAATCCTGCATGGGACCTCATGCCACTTATATAAATTGCTGTTAACCTCTTTCGGATGTTATTGGCCTAGTCCTTGCTAGACCTCAAATTGTTGATAACTATGATAAGAAGTATTGCAATATGCATTGCAAATGGAAATGTATCAAACCATTAAATAAGTTAGCCAGGATCCACACTGTGCGTACAAACATATGATTTAATATGGTCCTACCCTTCACCATGGTATACGTCCACCAATTAGAGAGAAAAATCACTAACCTTGATAAAGATAGAGGTAAGACCATAAAAAGACCACTCAAAATCCTATATTTTTCAATCTTGCAAACAATCTATTATCAGTTTAATATCTTTCTGGCTACCCACTAGGCTCAAATCCCCTACAGTCTTGGGTAAAGCTACCTTACCTTGGTCAAATCCACATCAAGATGTCAAGCCATCCTGTACTTGTAGCAACTTACTATGCTTGCACTGTACACTTTCTGAAAAGCTTCCATTTATGGCTTGGTTGTTTCATGAGAAAACCCTTAGCACTAGGACTAGGAATATCTAATTCCTCAAGTGCAAGAAAAATAAAATTAGGGAACTCTTGTCCACTAAGAATCTTAATCTTCTAGGAAGAATTTTCTTGTTCAAGCAAGGAGTTGAGTCAGATTCCAATATACCAATGGTATCTAGTAGATACTACATACAACATGTCATCAGGTCTTTGCGGTTCTTCCTAAGTTGTGGCTTCAATGTTGTAGCTTAGATTAGATCAGGAAACCAACCAGAGATTAAAGTGGGGGTGCTTCAAATGCTGGTCTCCCTCTTCTCCACCCTTCTCTCTCTCTCTCTCTCTCTCTCTCTCTCTCTCTCTCTCTCTCTCTCTCTCTACGTATGTTAACTGAAGGCTGGAGCTGAAAGCTGGCAACCTACTAATTGGGTGCTGAGTTGAGTAAATGGAAAGTTTGTAACATAAGAAAATGAAAAAAAGAAAGAAATAAAATTAAATAATTTATATTTGCAGAGGTTGTTGCACTTGATAGAATGGACTGTCGAACATTCAAGGAGCTGAACACTTAGTGGGTTTAAAGCTTCACTGAATTGAGTAAACAAACTAGATGTAAATAAGAACGCAATTGTTTTTTTTTTTAAGAAAAAGGAATGATGAGATTGTGGATGATCTGGGTGAAATTGAACCATTTTTTTGAATGTGATATAAACTGATTAGAGAGGAGTGCATGGAGAAGCCAGAAAATGCCTATTCCCGTCGTCAAAAATTGTCTTTGAATAACAGTTATGAAGCTGGCATTCTTGAAATGCTGTATGTGTGTGTGTGTATGAATACATGCTCGTGTGCACTCAGCTAATTTGCTTATTTATCTTCAGATAATTCACACTTTGGGTACTAAATTTTACTACCTCACGTTTTATTTCAGCCCACATGGTATATTCCATCTGTCGGATCCAGGTGGTGTGTCTATAATCCGCAATTGTCAACAGCGTGGTTTTCATCCTCACGAGGAGCCTCTTGATGGTACCCCCATTTATGAGCACTGTTCTCATGTATATATGAACCCCAAGTTGAAGTTTGAGGTGGTTGATCTTCGGTGAGCCCGTGTTTTTTTTTTTTTCCCGAGTCTTACAAGATATTTATATGCCATTTTATTGGAAAATGTTTATATTAAATACCCAGTGTGTACACCCAAAGAAGAAAACAGTAAATATGTGTTCATCTGATGAGTCACATACTTGTGTAAATTCAATGGGATCCAAGGAATAGAGTTTTGATGGAGCTAGAGCACATTTGTATCTCCCCTTCTAATGCAGCCAAATAGAAATTCTAGCCATGGTCAATGGCTTCCTCTGCAACTCTGTTGGAGCTTTTTTGATATTCTATACATTATAAAAGCAATAGGGTGCAAATGCCCCAGTTATTGCGTTCTCTGTCAGTGGCATCTCTATGAAAAAAAATAAATGATCGAAGCTGTCAAAACAATCAATGACCAAAGCAGCTCCCTTCATATTAAAGGCAGTTCGAAGTTATTGCCGACTCTTGGGTCTTTGACCTCTCAATTTAGCACATTTATTGGCTTTAATAGAGTTGGTGGGAGAAACAAAATTTACACAGGAGAGCTTCAGTTTTGAAGCTGTGACTCAGAACGATTCGAGGAGAAGATTGCTTTGATGAAATTCTTAAAAAAGCCCCTTTTTCCGCACTTCGTGGCTGGGAAAGCTTTCTTTGTATGCCAAGAGGAATATATATATGTTATTTTAAATTGTTATAGAATGATAAAAATTTTAACATGTTTTTTAGTTTTTCAAAATTCGTATCAAGAGCATAGAAAGTAAAGAGCATTTTTTTTTAGCTGTGTAAAATAATTATTTATTTTTGTTTATAAATCTTAAAATTGTTACCAAAAGAGAACTTGTTTGTGAATTTTTTTTTTAAAGATTATATGAGATATGGAATCATGAATTTTGAACTAGGATTTGAATTTGTTTAGATTTTAAAAAAGGGACTTAATACAATTTTGTATTACATTTTGTCATTATACATATAAATCTAAATATAAGATTTGAATTTCATGCTCTCAAATAGTAATAATATAAAAATTTATAAAATAATGAAAAGCTATTTTTCAATTGTCATAGGTAAATTTAGAAAATTAAAAAATAAGGTAATATTTTTTTAATTATTTAAACACTTAAAAACAAAAATAAAGTTATTTTCACAAGCTGTCAAGAATCAGTTTTAATTTTTTTTATACAAATGTTAATTAGATGTTTTTTGTAATTAAAAAAAAAATTCAAATAGAAAATATAACTGTTTCTTTGCCTCTCTATATGCCAAACTTTGTAGACTACTTAAAATATTCATACAATTCTTGATACATGAATTAGGTGTTACTATTGGTATTACTGGTTAAACGAGTTTTAAAGTTTTTAGAATTTTTTTAAAAATTATAAATTTAAAACTTAGAAAAATAAGAAGTTTTTTTTTGACAAATTATTTTAGGACAGAACCATATCTGGCTTCTTGAACAGTGGCCTCCACTGCTGCCAACACCAAATCTCCCTTTGGATAATGATGAACCTAAGACTTGATCAATCACAAAGTAGGGTCACACACATCAGTAGTTCCAAAAAAATATGAATAAGAATCCCAAAGATACAATGGTTCCCAAGAGAGAACACATGTGGAGAGACTGAACACATCAAATAAGAAGGGAAATCACGCTAATGGACATCCTCATAATATCAAGATATCAGCCACAACTTCATCAACCAAAGAACCAAGTATCTGACCCTCAATCTCAACCCCAATCCCAAATGCTTCAACCTCAAAATCAACCCATCTTCCATGCTGGCTGCTCATGTCCTTTTCTACGAGCTCGTCGACCATACAATCACCCATGCTTCTCCACCCGGAGATCTCCTTGTACACTTCCTCTGCCAGCCAGTTGTTTCTTCTAACCACTGTCACCCCTTTCATCCATGTTCCACATCCCCCACCCACGAACCGCCTGCATCGCAGGTCCAAGCATTCGCTCACACAATCAAATAATACCTTTCTTCTCCTCCCAGATTCACCTTCGTTGATGTCCAACCCACCTTTTCGACTTTCCAACTGATCAAAGAGATGGGGATTTATGATCTCACGGGCTCTACCCAATGCAAAATCTTTGAACATCAATTCCACATTACAAAGTATCTCCTTCACATATTGTAGTTCCCATTTGTTTGATCTCGCATAATCTATTGTGGTTACTGTAGTTGCATGCTTTCTAACTGCAGTAGACGTTGAAGAAGCTGAATCTGATAACTCGGTATCTGTTTCCACTGAACAGAATTTCTTTGAAGAGCCCAAACCAATCACTTCCTGAGCTTGAACGGAAGAGCATGGCCTGCATCCTGTATGCAATTTGAAAATAGCTTAACACTCCTGTGATGTAAAGAAAACACAAGGAGATAGGGAAAAAAAATTAATTAAATACACATAGGATACGTTAGTTCTACCTTCTGTACTGTCAGTGCCTGCACTATCTGAAGAGTTGCCACTTTCGGATGGAAAAGGTTCAAGAATGGAGATTGGACTAGGGTGTCGACAGTCAAAGATCTGTAAGGCTTCAACAAGACCATTGTTACATTCGCCCACCTCTTCCGCTCCCTAAAAAAGAAGTTTTTAGTCATTTGTCATCAAACAGAACAGATTGTGTTTTTCTTAACTATGAAAGCCACAGTAGTACTTCCTGGTATCTTTTTCCCATATATTTAGTGATGCTTCTGGTTTAAATACTTATTTTCCAACTCACAAACTAAACAAGCTCAGTGCAATCCTTTAAGGGATATACTTCCAGAGTTGATTGCATCATTTATCGATTTCTAGAATTAAAAGAAGAAAAAAAAGTAACACGCACACAGAGGCTCCTGGAAAAAAGTAAACATAGCTTCAGTGCTTCTATGCGGCCATTACATCTTGGAAATAGAACCACTTTATTTCCATTACTCATTAGTATTAATATCCCAAGGATATGAACATGCAAAGTTGTTTGGCTATCCCATTCACTAGTTTATCAGATGAAGCTACAATCTTGGGGATGGGGGGATGGGAACAGTTTGTGCTCAGAGCAATAACTGCAGCAATTGGACGTATCAAGGAATAAGATACATATTGAAGTTATGTTTGTTGCACGGAATGCCTATTCCTAAAAATGTATTGCTTATAATATATTAGTTATCTGAAAAAATATAGTTATCATAAAGCAAATAAGAATGTGACACTTTCTATAAATCCATAACAAGGAATAGAAAATGAATAATTATTCTCAAGTTTCACATAGGAATGTCTATTCCTTTCTTATGAATCTTATCATATATTGGAAGAAAAAGTAAGGAATATACAAGGAATAGCTATCACCTCTATTTCCAAAATTTTTACTATATTCCATCTTATTTCAAGGAATAGCTATTCTACAAACTAAATGTAACCTGAGTGATTAACAGCTTGCCATGAGGAGTTAATTTAATTATTCAGCTTGCCATTTGCCATGAGGATTTAATTTAATCATTCAGCTGATTTCATTTAAGCATGCCTTGGAGCATATTAAACTTGTAATGTAAAGAAATTTTAATGTTGAAACTTATTTGCAATAACCATATCTTGAAACACATTAAGAAATGTAATCAAGTTTCAATGTTAAAAAAAAAAAAAAAAAAAAAAAACCAAAAGGAAAGAGAAAGATACCCACAACGTAAAATCAGTGACAACAGAGACATAAAGAGAACAAAAAGGATGAAAAAAGAAAACAGAAAGATAAAATATGGCATGAAAATTGCAGGCATCATAGAGAGAAATACCTGAAACTTGTATTTTTTCTGGAGTTCTGGTGGTTCACTTGAAGACGGGTCAGAATCAAAACGCCTACCATATTTGCCTGCTTGTAGCCCATGTTTGTCCCTTTTGTCATGCAACTTTGGCATGTCACCTACTGCATTAAGAGCAGGTAACAAATCCTCTAGGATTGATGCAGTATTAGAAGATGCTCCAGTTTTGATTGAATTATGGTGGGAAGGTTCAATTCCATAAGTTAATTCCTTTAATTTCTGTTCGAGAAGAACACTCAAAGCATCACCACCTAACACATTAAATCCCAGTGAAGATAACTTCCTGCCGTCTGAGTTGACTAGCACTTTTTTAACTTGGTGACCAGGGAAAAGGCCATTATTTTTCTCTGCCACTTGTCTAGATGGCTCAGAACCACATGTTGACCGTACCATTGGAGCTGTAAATGTAAAAGAAACAACATCCATGCCTTTCTTCCTGCTATCTTCAGCCCAGTCGAAGTGCCAGTCTGTTGCTGCATTAAATTGAATTGGCTTCTCATTTTTGTTAGCCAACACATTATTAACAACAGGATTTTTCTCAAGGTGGGAATCCCCATCTATAATTCGTTTCTTCCGTGGCAGATTCTTCATTCTAGAGTATGATACTTCCTGTTCACTGTCTGTAAGCTCTAAGCTTGACTTCCTTGATCCAATTTTAGGGTTCGCTGTGGATTTACTTGCATTTCTCTGTCGTCCAACAGAAGATTCCACGGAAACTGCTTTTCTTCCTTGCAAGTTAGAGACCGAGGGCTTTGAAGATGACTTGTCTTTATCTGTTATGCAATTTTGTTTTTGATTATTCTGCCTGAGCACAGCAGAAGCACTATGACTAGAAGATTTTTTATTTGTACTCTTCTGCATACTTGATTGGTTCTTGAATGGCTGGCTTGACTTAACCTCACTCTGTTCTTTAACCCTCTCTAAGCTTCTACTGCTGCTTGGGTTCAAGCCCTCTCGTTTCTGAACATTGACCTTTGCCTGAACTGCAAGTGAAATAGATTTCCCTTTATTCTTTAAACCAGATGAATTTTCTTCTGTCTCTCCAGACACCTTGAATGATGTATCTACTGATCCATTCCAGCTCTTGTTCAAAGACTGTCCCTTGAGATACTTGGCAGCATTGGATTCAATTGGCCTTCGAGGAGTTTCAGCAAGTCTGGATGGCCTCTGGGGAGCTTCCACTTTCTCTTTCAGATCCCTAACTTTCAAGGGAACTGATGACCCTATTGTAGATACTTTTGCCTTCGTAGTAGTTTGAGGTCCCTGCTCAATAATTTTAGCAGCAGCTTCCATTATATGCGTTGCATTCTTAGTTGGGACGAAACCAGGGCTCTTGATTGGTGACAACATTCTATGGTGTGTACTTGGAATTGATTTGGCTGACTTAGGAGGCAAAACTTCGGTTTGAAACTTCTCAATTGGCTTCGTTAGCTTTTGTGGCCTTAGCTCCATGTTGCTCCGAGCAGGGCCATCCACCTTTCCACGCAAATTGCGAGAATCCATGCCAGGACGGTTGTGGTGAAAATCAAGGTTTCTCCTGTGGGAGTGAGCTTCTCGAAGAGATTGTGATTCAAAAAATGGGGTAGAATATGGCTCAACTGAATTGAATGTGGGCAATGAATCCAATCCCATAAGCCTGGCAACCACCCCAGGGGCCTTGGCTCCAAATCCTTCATCATCAGTAACAGATGAAGCACAACTATAATCACTGCTTCCTTTTATACTCGAACCTGCTCCACTTTCATCCTCATCCACCTGGGGATATTTAAACAGGTGGAAAACTGACTTAAATTCAATCATCAAACAAAGGAATTCCTGACTACCAAGACTCTAATAAGAAAAAAATTATACCCACCAGATGAAGCCGTGTCATTGGAGAATTTGTATCGCCTCTCTTCCCCTGCTTTGATCTCTCTATAACAATGGCAGAAGAAAAAATGCATGACCAACCATGCCAAAAACAAATCATAACAATGTAATATGCATGCTCCCACAAACACAATGTAAGATCTATGGCCACGGAAAATAGTGAGCCAGTACCTGGTGAATCAGACTTGCTTGAGAACAATTTCTTACGAGATTTTGCATTCCAGTCAAACAACTGAAAGAAACCACCAACATAACTTCCTCCACCCTTTGAGCCGTGCTTCTCAACCCCCATTTCCTCATGTACAAATCAATACTACTTCAACATTTATAAATCAAAGAGCAAATGGAAAAGACAAACTTTGTCCAATATTATGAAGTCCATCTGCAGCTAACCAAATGCAAATAATTAATTCTGCAACTGCATTGCATTTTGAAGCACAAATCTAAAACTATTGACATAGACATCCAACACCCCCCCACCCCCACGCCATACGTCCACCCCAATTCCTTGTTCATTATTTAAAAAATGAAATAGAAAATTCTGCATTGCGATTATCTATCACCGCATGAGAATATGAGTTTTAATTTTTAAATGGTTTAGAATCACCCACTATGGTTGGTGAAGAATCACCCAATGTTTGAGCAAATGGGTTTGAACTTCAAGCCACTGAAGTTCAATTTTACAAATCAATTGGGAAGGTGTTTACAGATAAAAGAGGTATAATTGACAGATTATAAAGCCCCATGAACAAAAATAGCAATATTCTAAGACACCCTAATTTAAGTGAAAAAACTATATACATATGAAAGCTGTTTTCCTCATACTGAAATTTGGTGTTCAGCAAAGGAAGATAAAAATCATAAAATTAAGAAGACAAAAATTCCAAAATTAGATAAGCATTCCCCCACCCCTCCCTACCCACAAAACTCTATTCTTGGAAAATAAAATTATCCAAAACCCGTTACAACCCTTTCCTCCCGTTTTCTCAACAACCAAACAGAGGGTCAACTAAACCTGAGCTCAAACCTGAACTAATTCGAGCTAAATGAACACCCAGAAAGCTAAAACGAAGCAAACCAAACTCAAATGAGCAGCTCACTCTACCTAATCGCAGATCAAATATTCCAAAAAAAGAACAAATTTGTTTCCAAAAATAAAAAAAAAGAAGAAATCTGAAGCAAATTAAAACTTACAGGAATTAACGATGACTGAGATCTGAAGCGCCCCCGGATCTCCTTCTCCCCCTCCTTTAAATGCAGAGAAAGTCTGGGGTTTAGGGTTTCTGAATCGAAGAGAAGTGGTCGGAAGAGTAATGATCAGAGAGAAGAGAAGCTCTCTTGTGGACGCAGGCACAGACGACGCATAGTTGAAGCATTAAATGGGGTTTTATATTTTAATTTTTAAAACCCAAAAAACAAAAAACAAAGCGTTGTGATGTTTTTGAAAATTGCTTCCAGAAATTAAATTATTGTGAAAAAGGTGAAAAGTTTCTAACGTCTCTTTGGGAGAGGGAGGGATTTCAAATTACAAACGGGGCCTCTTAGGTTTGTCTTTTCGAAGAATGGATTTATGATACTCTGCGAGGCGGTGCATGCGGGAGATGCAGAGCTAGATGATAGGACAGCCACGTGTCCATCGGCCACCGACGTGGCACATGACATGGTTGATGCCGTGGGGAATCTCGTGGGCCGCAGGCCCAATCGCGTATATAAGTCGATGTGTTTTGGGCTTAGGCCTCCGCATACTGGGTCTCTGGTGTTTATTAACTTTTTAACCAAATTTGAACTTAGCAAAATTCAAATTAAAATTGATCTAAGTGTTATTCAAAATTCAACCCGATTTAAGCTGAATTTTAACGTATTTAAGCTTGTTGATTGAATCTTTGATCGAGTGCAATTTCGAGCCAAGCTGAAATTGAATTTGGATATATTTGTCTAGAAATGTTCATGAAAAAAAGATTGAGTTTACCTTAAATTCGCTAGTAAATTTTAGCTAATTCTAATTTAAAGTAAGTTTTTTTGTTTTTTTTGATAAATATTTGAAATTAAATATAAATAAATATAAACAAGACTAAGCTTTAGTGATACTGACTTGTGGGTAAGAGTTGAATGCGTTCATTCAAATTTTAACTAAATTTGAACTTGAACTGAACTCAAATTGAGGTAGATTAAAGTATTATCAAGTTTAACATGATTTAATTTGAATTTTACCTTAGTCAAGCTAATTGATTGAAATTTTGATCAAGTGTGACTTGGAGATTTACTTAAACTAAATTCAAAGATATTTGTTCAGATTTTTTTATTGAACTATTGATTGAGTTTGAGCAAAGCTTGAAGTACATATCAAATTTTGGATAGCTTTAATTTAAAGAATTTTGTTTTTGATAAATTTATAAACCAAACATATGTAAATATAAACATGAAGTATTGTTGTAGCAACACTAATGTCCCAACATCTTTCTATTTTAACAATTTAGCAACTTTTGGGGGTTAATAAGTTGACAACTTTTACATTTTAAACTCTTGATTCTCAAAGTTGGTATACAACAAAATTGGTAGTTTAGAGAAATAGGGAAGGAATAAAAGATGAAGACAGTGAGATAAGTGGAATACAAATTGTTATCTTTATTACTACTCTTATATTTGGATCTTTAAATGAGCCCATGCACTATCTTCTTAAGGAGCTGAATTTGAGCTCATAACCAATTTTGAATAAGCATGGAAAAAGATTGTTCACCAATTTATGTAAGTCAAGCTTAGTATTGCTTAAATAGCTAAACTCGACTCATTTATTAAATAAGCGTAAAAAATATACTTAAAAATTGTTTATTTATGTAAATGAATAATCTCAAATGAACCTTAACAAATTGAACTATCAACCTATCCACATACAATTTGATTCGTTTGTAGTCTTATAGTTTTAATTTAGAATGGTTAGGAAATATTTTACCTCTAGAATTTTAAGGGTTTTAAACAATTTTCAAGAAGATTATTGAACACTTAAAGCAATGAATTACGTTTGATGTTTTTGTTACAAAATGTCTAAAATATTGAAAGGCTAAGTAATATTTTCAAAAATTTTTATGTTAAACCAAACAAGCATAGTAAGCTACAAAAAATACACTTTAGAAAAGGAAAATAATTTAGGTCTTTGAAAGACTCATTGACAAAATATTTTATGTAATAAAAGGTAATTCAAATCAAAGAAGGAAAGCAATCTCATGATCCAAATGACTCTAAAAGTAAGTTGAGGACAATGAAAGTTATTAGTAATTAGACTAATCAAAATTTTAACATCAAAATTTGAGTTTTGAACTTTGCATTCACAGATTGCCAATTACTTGCAAAAAGAGGAAAGTGAAGATTGAGAGAGCCTCAGTGACCTTCGATGGATTTAATGCTCAAAGCTAGAATTATAATATATAACTATAGGAAATTTTAGTTGTAGCTAGTCATAATGATAATCATAGTATCTTAAAGAGCCCCTCCTTACATATATAAACTTTATCGCTATAGGTTAAAATGGCTTATGGGGCTCGTTATATGTTTCATCAATAGAGATTATATATATATACATGCAATTATGGGGGATTCTATAAGTTATATCTCCTTATATTTTTTATTTAATTTTTGGGAAACCAATAATATTATCCCTCTTGTTAAATAACCTTCGAGTTGTTGTGAAGAATGAAGTGACTTTTTACCAATGTATGTGATAAGGGTACTATTGATCATCCCTGTGACGACCCGATTTTTCTACCATTTTTTTAATAACAAAATTTGTCACACATCTATCAAATATCTCTATTAAGTATCTGTCAATTATCTCTGATACCATATATCAACACGACCCGACCTAAAGTGGGGTACCGGGTAATCAGTCCATCCAAACATACTAACCATGCAGCGAAACAAATATGCATACCATCCCCAAATACAATACCAGAGTGTTATAACCTCCATACATACACATATACATCCCCAAAAATCCTCAAAATACTCTCTACCACTTACCCTGAATACTAGGGTAACACGAACTCCTCTACCTCGGAGCTTGCTCCACTTGTTTGTCCTAATTTCCTGAAATGTTTAAATTTTGGGTGAGATGCCTCTCAGTAAGACGAAATAAATTATTGACAGTGTGTCGTAACATGAGTTTTAATATTTCATAACACATTCATTTAAATAAATATATCAACTAGGAAAAACATACAAATATGTACTCATAATCACACACACACACACACACACACACACACACACACACACACACACACACATATATATATATATATATATATATATATTCATAAGCTTTCATATTATTTCTCATAATCATATATCATATGCTTTCATAAGTTTTCATTTCTCATAATCATATATTGGCTCATATTCCCATAGGTTTTCATATCATTTCTCATGTTCATATTCTAGCTGGTGAGTATCCTCCAACATATAGAATAACACGTCTGTAACTCACGGCCGTTCATTCCTTATTTCGTTCCCCATATTCATATTCTAGCCCATAAGTAGTTACCAACACATAGCACTACGGATCTGTAACTCATGGTTGTTCATCATATCTGAGATATACAATTATCTTTCATTTTCACTTTTCATAAACAAGTTCTAGCTCATGAGCATCCACTAGTATATAACATAACGCGTTTGTAGCTCATGACTGTTTATCATATCTGTTATATAATTATCATGTTTGTAATGAGTAACCATCCTGAGGATATTCACATCACATCGTCATGTATTCATCCCACATGATCGGGTTGTGCGACCCGAAGGAGGGACCTAACTGTGGTTGGCCTACCAGGTTAGATCAAAACAATGCTCGCGTCTGTACGATTGGCCTACCCAATCCTGGTCTGGATCCTAAGGGATAACTCTACTCTTCTCGGGCCCAATCGACTGTCTCGCCACACTCTATTCAATATATGTAGTTGCACTAACACAATATCTAGCAATGGTACCATGCTTTCTATATAGTTATGGTCCATCAGGGTTCTCATTTCCACATTTCTGTATTTATATTTCATCATGTTTATACATCTCATCATATGTATATGATTCTCATCACTTTTGTACAATTCTCATCATTTCTATGTAATTCTCATTTCATCATATCTGCATAACACATATCTGTGTATATATCTCATCTCATATCTGTATATATGTCAATTCAACATTTCTGTATAAAACATCTCGGTGTATATCACATATCATTATTTTAGTATAAAAAATATATGTGTTTCTCATATCACCGTTTCAGTATAAAACATGTCTGTATTTCTCATTTCATCATTTTTGTAAAATGTTTTTGTATATCACATATTTCATCATTTCTTAGTAAAACATATCTGTATATCACATTTCATCATTTTCCAATAAAAATATATCTGTATCATAATATCATATCATCATATCAATACAAAACAATACCGGGTTTCTCATATCTTCATATCTGAATAAAACATTTCAATATATATCATAATATCATTTCTCAGTGTAAATCACATATTTTAGTTTCAATCACATTCCTAGTATAAATCTATTATTTCATATTCCTCATGCGACACAATTTTGTCTGTTATCATAATATAATAATCACAGGGAAAATATCCATATTCTCAATTTCACATACTTTAATCAACCAGTTAATTTCTCAAAAATATTTGTTATAATTTATTCCCCTTACCTGCTTACTGAGAGGGTGCTTGTTAGGATCTCTAAACCACGCCCACGGCATTCGGAACTCAAAACCCTGAAATCATATTTTCCTTAGTTCAATCTACTCAATCCTAGAATAATGATCACATTCACATTTTCTAAGGCCCATATACTCCAAATAACCAGTTAAACTGTAAAACAACTGATAATTCATCTCCCTTACCTCAGCTTTGGAGTGGTGCCTGGAAATCCCAAACCAATAATTTGCTTCGATTAACTTGCCAAGGGTCGCTCCTAGGACCCCATGGTGGTGTCTGATCGTTGAATTGGGCTGTAATCGGGGTGAAATTGAAGAGAGAAGGGAGAGGATTTTCGTAGGATTTTAGAGAGAGAGAGAGAGAGGTTTTAATTTTAATCACATGAAATGGCTTGTAGAAATTTATTTTATTCAGCATTGCCAGATGAAATCGTTAGCGGTTTCCTAAACTGTTGACGGTTTGAGATTTTAACCCTACTGTTTTTCACTGTTTTACAGTTACTAGGCCGCGGTTACACAAAACCATCGACGGTTTGGTCTACACCAAACCATCTTCCATATTTTCCTTGTTTTTCTTATTATTTAAATTTTTTTGGGTCTCTACATTCTCCCTTCCTTATAAAAAATTTCGTCCTCGAAATTTGTTATCTATCACTGGTTCTAACCTGCCTTTCACCTATTTCATCCTAATATAATGGAGATCGGCACCTCTGACCATACAATATTTCGTATGGTGCCATCCCAATGCTGGTTTGGTAGCTGTCATTATAAGAAAATTCAACTAATGGAAAAAACTGTATCCAACTTCCTCTAAAGTCTAGCACACAAGCTCGCAACATATCCTTCAGTATCTATGGTCCTCTTTGTCTATCCATCGGTCTGAGGATGAAATGCTGTGTTGAACATCAACTGAGAACCTATGGCTCCTTGCAAACTTCTTCAGAAATGAGATGTGAACTGTGGATCTTGATTTGATACTATGGACACTAGCATGCCATGCAATCTAACTATCTCTTGTATGTACAATTTCGCAAATCTACTCATGGAGTAGTTAACTCGAATTGGTAGAAAATGGGCAGTTTTCGCCAATCGGTCAATGACCACCCGGATGACGTCCTGTCCATGAAATTTTGGTTGTAATCCTGTAACAAAATCCATTGAAATATGCTCCCACTTCCATTTAGTGATGTGAAGTGGTTGCAATGACCTCGCTGGTCTCTGATGCTCAGCTTTCACCTGCTGGCATGTCAAACACTACTTTACATATTCAACGATTTCTTTCTTCATATTACTGCACCAAAAGGACTCCCAAAGATCCTTGTACATCTTAGTACATCCAGGGTGCACTGTTTAAAGGGATCGGTGCACTTCTTCCAGAATAATTTTCTTAATCTCAGCGTCAACCGATACACACAATCTAGTACGGAACTTCAAAGTTCCATCATCTAAGATATTAAACTCTGCTCCTTGACCATTTTGTATTTTCTCCATAATCTTTACTAATTACATATCTTTCATCTAGGCAGCTTTAATTCTTTCCTATAAGGTGGGCTGAAGTACCAGATTAGTAATGAGCACATACTGATTTCCCCCCTACTAGCTCCACACCAAGCCTTTCCAAATCCATCCTGATCAGATGCTGAATCACCATTGCTGATACTAATAAACCCATTGATTTTCTGCTCAAAGCATCAGCTACCACATTAGCTTTTCCTGAGTGGTAACTGATGGTGCAGTCATAATCTTTAATCAGTTCTAGCCACCTCCTCTACCTCATATTTAATTCTTTCTATGTGAAAAAGTACTTCAAACTCTTATGGTCTGTAAAAATCTCACACCTACCCCCATACAAATAATGTCTCCAAATTTTTAAGGCATAAACCACCGCTGCTAACTCCAGATCATGGGTAGGGTAATTCTTTTCATATTCTTTGAGCTACCGTGAAACATACACTACAACTCTCCTCTGCTGCACTAGAACACACCTGAGCCCTTTGTGTGACGCATCACTGTAAATTACAAAGCCTTCTTCTCTCGAAGGAATTGTTAGAACTAGTGTAGTGATGAGTTGTTGCTTTAATTCATGGAAACTCTGTTCACACTCATCTGTCCATTCAAATCTTGCATTCTTCCTAGTCAATCTGGTCAAAGGGACTGAAAGTTTAGAGAATCCCTCTACAAATCGATGATATTATCCTGCCAGTCCCAAGAAACTTCTAATTTTCTGCACATTTTTTGATCTTTCCCGATCCACTACCGCCTTAATCTTTCTTAGATCCACAGAGATGCCACCCCAGGATATCACATGTCCGAGGAAAGTGACATGCCTTATCCGGAACTCACATTTTTCGAATTTTGCATACAAATTTCTTTCTCTTAGCACCTGTAGCACTATCCTCAAATGTTTCTCGTGCTCTTCAGGGCTCTTTGAATACACCAAAATATCATCAATAAATACTACCATAAACCAATCCAGGTACTGATGAAAAACCCTATTCATCAGGTCTATAAACACAACAAGAGCATTTGTCAGTCCAAACGGCATAACCAGAAACTTATAATGGCTATACCGAGTTCTGAATGCTGTCTTTAGAACATCCTATGTCTCGACCTTTACTTGATGGTACCTAGATCGTATATCAATTTTGGAGAAAGTCTGTGTCTCCTGTAGTTGGTCAAACAAATCATCAATGTGGGGAAGCATGTATTTATTCTTAATTGTCACTTTATTTATCTCTCTATAGTCGATGCACATTTTCATCGACCCATCTTTCTTTTTCACAAACAATACCGCCGCTCCCCACGGTGACACACTGGGTTTGATAAACCCTTTGTCTAACAATTCTTGTAGTTGATCTTTTAACTCTTTTAGTTTCGCCGGTACCATTTTATACGTCGCTTTAGAAATCGACACTGTTCCCAAAGAAAAGTAAATAGTAAACTCTACCTCACGATCAGGAGGCATTCCTGGCAAATTCTCTGGAAACACATAAGGAAAATCCCTCACTATGGGATATCTTTCAACGTTAATTCCTCTTCCAATGCTTCCTTTACACATGACCTCCAATAACAACCTCCTCGCCTGAATGAATGATAATATCTATGGTGGGGTGCCCACACATGTCCCCACAATTCTGTACTCCTGTTTTCCTAGAGGTCTGAATACTACCTCTTTCTAATAATAGTCAATACTAGCATAGTTGGTAGCTAGCCAGTCCATCCCCATAATTACCTCAAAACCATGCATATTTAAGACTACCAAATTAGTTGGCAAGGACCTCCCTTGAATACAGATTGGACAGTCTCTGAGTACCTTCCTACACAACACTATGGTCCCGGTCGGTGTAGCCACTACTATACTAACATCTAGTGGCTGAGTTTCTAACCCACAAAACTTGATAAACTCCTAGGCTATGAAAGAGTGAGTCATCCCCGAATTAAATAAAAAAATGGCTCTATATGATAAAATTGAAATCATACCTGTCACTACATCACCTGCCGCCTCAGCGTCTCCTGGTGTCAGAGCATAGACTCGCGCTGGGGCGGTATTCCTCTACTAACTGCCTCAGGATGCTTGGTAATCTCCTCGGTACGGTCTAGGAGCAGGCGCATTAGCTGGAGGTGCTCAGCAGTCTCTTGCTATGAGGCCAGGTCGACTGCATCGATAGCAAATTACCTCTCTGACCTGACATTCTCTTGGATGTCTCCTGTGGTACCTAGGGCAGGGAGGGTGCAATAGTCTACCTTGTGCAGCTCGGTCTCTCATCCCCTGTCTCTGACCTCTTCTGTCACCATGCCTCCTCCAAGGCCCCTGGCTGGTACTTGCTTGAAAATTGGGAGGCGTCGGCCTTTTCCTCTGGCTCTGTGCTCTAGCGCCCCTCTGTAGGCTAGTCTCAATCACTATAGCTTTATCTACTAGTTTTGAAAAAGTTTGCACCTGAAATGCCACGACCTGCTTATAAATATTCTATCTCAGGCCCTTCTCGAATTTCCTCGCTTCTTTTCCTCTTTTGGCACCATGTATGGGGAAAATTGAGACAACTCTATAAATCTGGCTGCGTATTGTTGGACCGTTAGGTGCTCCTGGGTCAAATTTAAGAATTTCACCGCTTTTGTATTTCTGATGGTAGCAGGGAAATACCGCTCAAAAAATAATTCTCTAAAGTGGCTCTAGATCATGGCTATAGGCACATGCCTTTGCTTCTCTAGCAATCTCGTTGATCTCTACTAGCGTTTATCCTCTCTTGTCAACTTAAACGTAGCGAATGATACTTTTTGCTCCTTAGTGCATGGGAGAAATGCCAACATCTCCTCAATCTCTTGGACCCAGTTTTAAGCCACGAATGGGTTGGCCCCTTTAAAGAATGACGGGGGATTCATACGTGTAAACTGTTTAATCGTGCAATCCCATTCCCCTAAATTCTTGGCCATTTCTGCCATCATTTGCTGGGTGACACTACGTAGCACTGCATCAGAATCTCCGCCACCTATACTAGAAGGTCCTGCCTCATCACCACCACCAACATTCATATTGCCATCCCTAGGGTCCATCCCTAAAAATGGCATAAAACGTTTTAGAATTATATCATCATAACATGACTAATACACTTGTCTAACTAAGATCTATAATATATTCTCCTATAACCATTCATCTTAACGTCATCATATTTCCCAATTTAAAATTCAGTCTTACCACTCAGAAACAAGAATCGACGATAGTTTACTACGGCTTTCCTGAAATTATCACCCTAGGAAAATCACAGAAGCCACCATGAAATTTCCTGCCTCCAGGCTGCAAGATATAACCCTAAATTCCAATCTTATCCTTTAATAATAACTGACTCAAATCCCAATCTACCCATTTCCTACTCTCATTAAAACCCATTCCTATACTCTGGTATTGTATTCCGCTGAAGTCTGTAGAACCTAGCAACCTAGGCTCTGATACCAAACTGTGATGACCCAATTTTTCTACCATTTTTTTTATAACAATAATCTGTCACACATCTATCAAATATCTCTACCAAGTATCTGTCAATTATCTCTGATACCATATATCAACATGATCCGACCAGAAGTGGGGTACCGGGTAATCAGTCCATCCAAACATACTGACCATGCAGCGAAACAAATATGTATACCATCCCCAAATACAATACCAGAGTGTTATAACTGTAGACACCCCATTTTATTATTATTATTATTATTATTATTATTATTATTATTATTTCTATATATATATTTTTATTATTATTATTTTTTTATCATTATTACTTTTAGTATTTTTTATCATTATTGCAATTATTTTTACCTTGCTATGATTATTTTTTATTATTATTCATTATTATTTATTACTAGTAGTAGCATTATTATTATAATTATTATTTTACTATTATTATTATTATTATTATTTTATCATTCATACCCTATTAGTATTATACTTATATATATTATTACCATAAAGGTATATAAGGAAAAGGAAACATAAAAATAAAAAAATAAAAAAGAGAAGAGGGTGAGAGGCTGGGGGTGGAAACCCTAGCCGTTTCATCCTTCGGTTTTGCCTATATAGGCACAGGCTACACACGGGGAAGGCAGGCGCAGAGCACAGCCAAAAAGAAAAAACAAAACTCTGTTTTGCTTCTCTCTGGTTCACACGCACGGCAACAGCGGCAACTCTAGCCGCTGCTCTTCAACTTTTTCGTCTTCTTCTTCTTCTTCAATTTCTTCTTCTTCTCCCTCTGCTCTGCTGCCAGCCACACCTTTCTGCCACACACCATCTCCTCTGTTCCCACAAATCTGCAGCATCACCAGATGAATCCCAGCATAGCCACCACAGAAGCCGTGCCCTGCTGCTCTTCCTGTCTTCATCTTCCAGCAGCCTCCGGCCAACCACCAGAGAACTCCTAGCACCGTCATCACAGCGGCCAAACCTGCTGCAATCATCAAGATTCACTCGAGCCCGAGGCCCCCCAGCCTGCCAGCGGCTATCCGAGCAGCTCCCTCTGCAGCCCGAGCGCTCTCCAGCCACGCCAGCACTGCTGTGCGCAGAGCACAACCTTCCTCTGCTCCCGCCTGCTCCAGCAACCATCGCCGTCTTCGGCATCCTTCCCCGTTCCGTCAGCCCACGGTGAGTCCCCTGCCTTCATATGCCTGCACACACACACATACACACACACACTGTACATGGACAGAGCACACACGTACTGTCATACACATGCATTTTGTGTTATTTTTATTTACTTATTTTTATTTATTTATTTTACATCTTTACTTTTTTTGGTATATTTGACACACTAAAATTGTTGTTTATTTTTGCAGGCATACATGTATGTATATATATACGTATGTAGATAGATTCATTCAAGTCTGGATTTTTATTGTGTTTGCCATATATTTTAAAATACTGAATATTATTATTATTTTAGTTGTTCATGTTTGTGCAGGATTTTTTATTTTTATCGAATTTTATTGTACCTTTTTTTTTTATTCATTCTAGTTTAAAGTGTTTTATGGTATATAATAATGCATTTTAAGGAGTAGTTGTTTTTACAGTTCCTATTCATGTTAATATTTTTATTTTATTTTGTTATTATGGTATAAATTTTATTAACTTGTCTCAATATTTAAAGTGTAAATTTTTTTTTTGACATATAATATTATTTGGGGGATATTTTTATATAATATTTGTTAGTATCTAGGTTTATGTCTTTTATGTAGAGTTTTCATTATCAATGTATATTCAAGCTTAATTACTTTGAGTTACTATTGGTGTTATGTGCATATTTAAAGTGGTCATCGTGATTGTTAAATTTAACGTTCATATTAGGTTTTTTTTTTTTCTTTATCATCTTGGTTATATGTAATATTCATATTTAGGGTTTCTCATTGAGGTTATTGTGGCTTATTCAATGCATATTTGTTCATATTTAGGGTTTGATACTTTGTTGTTACATCGTACATTAGGGTTTCGGTCATTCTCATTAGTAATATGATAGTTTGTTATTAAGGTATTATCGTAAGTATTATTTATTATGGTAGTTTATTATTAAGGTATCATTATTATGTAGAAATTTACTATTGGATATATAATATTTACGTGGTTTAATGTGGTGTATTAGTGGTATATTTTCCCTTTCTATTTAGTCATTTGAAATTTTGGTGAAATATGAAAAAATATAAAAAAAATAAAAAAAAAATAAGGAGAAAATTCTTAGAATGTTTTGATTTGACTTTCACTTATTATCTCTTGTTATTTCAAAATTCAGCAAAATATGAAAGAAAATATAAAAATCAGAAAAGTAGAAAAGTCAAGAAAAATACTTCAAAACTTAAAAATCATTTTTTTTTTTTTAGATCCAAAAACCTCCCAACTAGTATTTTAACACTTAGAAAAAACCCTAAGAGATTTCCAAAATTTGGGAGTGTATTTTGTAAATTATTTTCGATTTTATCCCTATGATTTTATTGCGGGGGGTATTAGCCTTCGGGCTTCACGTACCTTTAAGCTCTGAGGGAATATATATGTATATATTTATTTATTTATTTATTTCTTTTTCATATGTATTTATAAATTCATAAAAAGGAGTAATTTAAAGACTTATTAGATTAACTTAGGGATAATTTCAAATTAATTAGGTACCGTTCGTAAGAACGGGCGCGTAGGGGGTGCTCATACCTTCCCCTCGCATAACCGAGCTCCCGAGCCTAACTCTGGTAACGTAGACCTATTTTACCCCTAATGGGGTAGTCATCACGTGTTCTAACCACACTAAAGGTTAGTGGCGACTCCGATATTCTTATTTTTAATGGAAAATTAAAATTAATTTTTATTTAGCCGCCTGGGGCACACGCGCTCCAGGGACGTCGCGATAGCCTGGTGACTCCACTGGGGACTCGTTTGGCAAGCACCATGGATGGGCCCGTCCAATGTCATATACAGGTGTGGAAATCTCCCATGGGTGCCATTGCTTGGCCCTTGGGGAGGGATAGTGTATGCGCCCCTTATGCTTAGAAGACAAATAGGGGCAACCCAGTTCACACCCATGACACACGGATTGGCTAATTCTCAATTCTCGTACGAAACAGGTGATGATCAAAGGCGAGTCCGAGAATTTACAGTGGCATGGAGACATGTGTATTTAATAGAATCAGGCCATCAAGGTTCAGGTACCCAAAGAAACTATGAACTATGGTTGGCTAACAGAGTGAATTCACAGGTCAAACAAATGGCGAGGGGTCCTGTAGCCCAAACAAAGGCACTAGCAGAAAACATACAGGCAAATTTGCAAAAAAGGCAACGCTTAGCAGAAGAAAAAGCCATACGGGTAGTAATGAAGGATCAACAAGAAAGGCAAAAAGAAGAGAAGTTGGTTGCATTCTATCGTAGGAAAATCAAGCGACAGAAAGCTCAGTGTTTACAATCAGAAAGGGAAATAATGGCATTAAGAAAGAAAAGACGCACACTCCAAGTAGCAGTGGACCAAAAATCTCAGATGTTAGAAGAAGCCAGAACTGAAAATGAAAGGAAGTCACTCTACATACAGGAACTCGAAAGTCAGTGGGATGAGCAGAGAGGAAAATATAACCAAGTGCTGGAAAAGATGGAGCCGTGCATAACAAAAGCTGGCTACTAGGAAGCCAAGTTCCGAGCTTTGCATAAGAACATGACACAGCAAGATGCAGAGGTTATGAAATCATGAGCAGATCTTTATTCAATATTCGATTGGATTATTTCTGAAAGTGTTGTAGGCAATAAAAATAAGGAACAGGGATGAATGACATATTGTATAAAAGGATCCTTTTAATGAAAAGCAGACTTTTTCTAGAATGATGATGATCTTTTCCATGAACCTTGGTTAAAGTACATTAGGTTGCATACATACGTTTCATATTTGTGAATGTCTTAAAAAGACCATCGCATCTCATGCATTGATACCTCCATAATTATGCATTCACGATTCTAAAAAGGGAAAGTTTTGGTTTGCAGCTCGTAGCCCCAGAAAATGTTTGAGCAAGCAACATTGAGACTATCACACATCAATACAATACCAGGAGAAGGGCAAAAGAAATGAGTGAACAGTTGGAAAGTTGAGTCCTGGGCATAGAGCAAGGACAAGAAGAATTGAATGAAAAAATGAGCAAGATCCTGGAATTATTGACGAACAAAGGAAAAGCAGTACAAAATGATCCGGAGACAGATATGGACCCCACTCATCCTCCAGGGTTTACCCCAGTGCATGGACAAACGTCAGCTCCACTACTTGGCGTCATGGAGGGTTCGATGCCAAGTATACCTCCGTTCATTCCTAATGTACCAGCACAGGGGTTCCCAGTGGTGGGGACTCCCCCATTAGTAGCTTCTGATCTGGGGATGAACAGATTTGAAACTGAACGTCGTTACGACGTACTAGAGGAACGCCTGAAAGCTATTGAGGGATCTAATACATTCGACTCTGTAGATCCCAATGACCTGTGCCTCGTGCCAAAGGTCACCCTACCACCGAAATTCAAAGTACCAGATTTTGAAAAATTTGATGGAACTAATTGTCCTCGAATTCACCTGCGCCTGTATTGCCAAAAAATGGCTGCACATTCCGATAATGAGAGACTAATGATGCATTGCTTTCAAGATAGCTTGACAGGGGCAGCTATCAAGTGGTATATTCAACAAGATCGAGCTCGGATCCACACATGGAAAGATCTGGCTAATTTTTTCATAGCTCAATACCGCCATGTTATAGAAATGGCACCTGATCGTATGACCTTGCAGAGTTTGCAAATGAAACCCACCGAAACATTTAGAGAATATGCATATAGGTGGAGGGACATGTCAGTCCAAGTAAATCCTCCGGTAGAAGATAGGGAGGCTATTTCCTTATTTGTGAATACGTTGAAAGATCCTTACTTCGGGCATCTCCTAGGGGCAACCCCCCATGATTTCATGGACATCGTTTCTACCGGAGAGAGGATTGAGATGGCCATCAAAGTCAGAAGAACTAAAAGTATCAGTGCAGAGACTGGTCTAGGCAAGAAGTGGACAAGCAAGAAGAAGGAAGAAGAGGTCCAGATGGTTCGAAGGCAACAATATCAAAGAGAGCAGGCCAAGGGACTAGGAGGAATTTCATTTTCGAACCCTCCGTGAATCAGACAGTTCATACAGGCGCAAGACCCCAAGTTGTTCCTTCCGGGACCATGCCCGCCCAACCGAATGTGCGAACACATGATAGAGGCATACAGAGAAATGTGAGAAGGATAGATCCTATTCCAATGACATACTCAGAATTATTCCCACACTGATGGCAAGGAACTTCGTTCAGTTATTCCGAGAACCGGTCGTTACGGCCACCTTTCCACCAGGTATGCCCTGAAACGCCCCAGGTGCGTATCCCGCTTCCCACTCCGGAACACTATTGCGCGTTGTTGGGCCTTCCACACTCAGTTTCCAAACACTAAGCGACAGCGGATGGCTAGCCTTGCTGCTCCACCCCCCGGATTCAAGGAACCTTTGCCCCCCTCCCTGGGGGTGGGTGGTAACATGTCGGGATGATCGAGGCAGGGACGCATGACGTGGAATTTTGACACAACTGTCTCTCGATTGGGTGTCCCTGCCTTATTGGGGCGGTCCAAATGGCACGAGGCGTTTTCCCTCCCCCTGCCTTGTTTCGTCGGCGTTCCCGCAGGACGCTCTGTGCCAACAGTGTGTAAACTTTAGAATGTTCTGCAAAAGATGGTGAGGCTACTAAGTACGTAAAAAAACGAGAGCGGTGTCCCGCACGAGTGGAGCGCTTGCAGGTCATTGGGGAAAGGGGAAAAACAGGGCCAGTATCTCATCAGTGCCCTAATCAAACATTCATACCCACCCATGAAAACCTGGCCCTCCCACGCAGGAACGCGCCAGCCGACCGCTGGTTGATCTTCTACTCCCAGGCCTCCCATACAAACGTAAACCAGCAGTACCTGGAAAATCTGAATGCGAAGCGCTGTCGCGAAGGCACCCACCCCCCTATAGCCGTGGTTACACGGATACCCCGCTGGTGGTCGGGGTTGTATCTGCCAGATTCTTCTAATAACTACCCCCTGCGGGCCACCAGACAGGGCCGGTGACAACGTCCCATATCCTGGAGCGGCCGAGCCTTCCCCCCTGCCGTATCCCAGCCTCGCAAATAAACCATGTGGGACAACAAAGAAAAACGCCGGCTCACATCTCTGTTTTGTCACTTCTACTAAATTCCCAGCCCCCTCGTGGAGGTGAGGCATTACTTAAAGTTTCTAAATCAAGCCTACATTCCCCAAGATATCGAGTCGATACAGTCATCATGTTGATCGGAAGTCTGGTAAGCCTCCAACTACATCCCTTTTCCTGCTGCCGCCATTCTGCCAGACGGGCCAGGGGCATAACCCCGGCGTGGCATATATCCACCCGATGTAAGGATCCCATGCTGTCTCGCGTCTTGATAGATTCCGGGTCATCCTCCATGTATGCCAATTATGCCTCCCCCTTGCACCGGTTCCCCCTTGATCCTTCTTATGTGGAAACCAACCAATTTGGTGGTGCGTTCCTTCGATGGCCCACGACGAGAGTCAGTAGGGGCGCTTGCATCCCTATTCCGCTTGGACAGTACCCCTTTCCCCTCTCACTTTAAGTCATGGCTCTATTCCACTTCCTTCCCGTTGTCTCTTGGGGAAGCGTGGATACTCCTCTCGGGGCCCAGTCCCCTCCTTTTGCCATCGCGCGTGCCTTTGTTAGTCGGGGATAACCTGGTCGGGTTTATGGCGCGATGCTATCCTGGTCCTAAACCCTTCTTCCCCTCCCTATGTGGCGCGCTGAAGAAGCCCTGCCGCTTCCTTCGAGCATTTGAGCTCCCTCCACGTCATTTACTTATAAATGGGGATCTCTTCTCCTCCCCTTGGATCTCTTCTTCCACAGTATGGTGGTGTTGCCCTGCCTCACTGGGGTTTGCCAGGCAACAGGGTGGGGGAAGTCGTCTCTCCGGGCCCTCCGTCTCCCTTGTCCCGCGGCCTGAATGCGCGCTCGGCCTCGGCTATACTCTACTTTCGCTGCCCCCTCAGCCGAGGCAGACGAGACCCGCATCCTCCGCATCCGCGGCGCCCCGGCGGCGTAAGTACACTGGGGTGGGGGTGGGGGGGGTCGAAGCCTCCCCAAGGACTCCGCCCTTTCGAAAAGGCCCTCCAGTTCATCTGAGGCGCAGCAAGTGACACAGATGCGCCTCTTGGCCTTGGAATCGAGGGCCACATGAGCTCCGTCGCTGGCTCTCCAACCCATGACTACAGGCGCCCGACCTCCCCGCTGCTTCTTTACTGACCCAATTGCACTTCATGTACTCGCTTTGCCTCCCCCCCCCCTTTTGATTCTTTTTGACATGTGGACCCATTCTCCTTGGCCCGGTTGTCTTTTCATCCCTCACACCAAGTCTGCAGTTCTTTTGGTCTTTATGCATCCTGGGATTCGTTGTTCACCCACTTTTTTTACCTTCGTTGTCTGGCAGGATAGGGAACATCATCCTACCAGTATTTAGGCGCCCGCCATGATGTTCCCTTTGCCACTTCCTCCGTCGCCTGCCCTAGCCGAGGCGGCCCACCCCCTTCTCCCTGACTTGCAACGCCTGTTGACCTCGCTGAGACCAACCCCCCCTTTCCCCCACGTAGTGACCCCCCAGTCCCCATCCCAACCAAATTGGGCAATGAGGCCCCCCCCCGCCGTCACACTCGGGGCCCGGTTGGGCGGACGCGCCAGCTGCGCCATGATTCCCCCTTTGCAGGCCTCCTCCGAGTTGTCCATGGTCATCTCCGGAAGCGGGTTTGGATACCAACTTAGTAACACATAAATACCCCTTTACAAGCTAGCACCTCGGTAACCCAGAAATGAGGAGCATGCCGCCCGCTCTGTTGACTCAACCTAACCGAACGGGACCGCAAGCGTTGAGGCTGGTTTTTTGAAGTCGCCCCCCTATCCAGCGTGGATGCCAAGGTAATTCCAATAATGAGAAAAATGACAACGTGCGAGTTTGTGTTGACTCTCGCGCCTGCCTACAGCTTAGGCCCACAGACTACTTTCCCATTCACCATCGATGTGCTGGTAGCCCCACTCCGGCGGGACATGCCCTGTTTTCATCATGGCTGGGATTTTCTGGCTATCCATCAAATTAGATGGCCCGGACGATGGGAAGTAAAGATAAGACCACGTTTCTCCACCCCTTATGGGGGACCTTTTGTTCCCGGTTCTGCCTTTCGGTTTCCAGCCTGCCAGGGGCCACCCTCTCAGCGCGCCATGGTCCCGTTATTCCCCGCTGTGATGCCTTCAAGGGCGCGCGAAGCTATGTGGCAGCCCATGCTCGTTACGTCTCGGGGATGCGTATGGATATGCTCTTCTCGCCCATGGTGCTGCCCTTACGGAGCTCTTTCCCCGGCCCTACGCCCCTGTCCACTGACCTTAACTCCAGCAACATGTACCTTCGGAGGCTTCGTCAGGCCATGTGGGGGATTGCTGTCCGTAGGAAGGGATTGAGGTCACGCAGTCACATACAAGGCTCTTCGAGCCATGCTCTAGTCCCCAACACCGCAAAAGCGGTCCGGGTTCCTCGGCCCCCCCCCCATTACCCTACGCCGATTGATCTCTCAGTTGCTGCTACTTGCCGGCCCCCCCTCGTTCAGTGCTAAAGACGGTAACCTGACCCAGGGACTGACAGCTTGTTTCGACCGCTTTGCGCCAATCAAGATATCTATTGACCACCCCTCATTTTGTTCCCCCCCTGTACTATTGCCGGCTATCCTATCTCCTTAGTCGTCTTCCGCGGAATCCCTTGGGGTGTGTGTTAGGACAACCGCTGCTGCGTCCGGACGCCGCCAGGGTGCGCCATCTCTTATCTACGCCACCAGTTCAGGAATAGAATCTAGGCACTTACCCTGGAGCATAACATGTTGCGGCTTTGGTTGTGGCGGTTAGCCCCGCTCAGGCAATAACTGCTGGTATACCACCCCGGGTGCTTTCTACAACTGGCTCCTTCCGTTGTTTGTGAGCGCCCTCCGTCGTACACCGGCCGGCGGGTCGTTGGCCCATGTTGTTGCCTGTCTATGCTATTCCATATGTCACGCGAACCCAAGGCCATCCCCCCCGGGGCCATTATAGCCCGAATATTGGGCTGATAGGGCTGTTCACTGCTTCCCCCCCATGGCGTTTGCCTCCCGGCCCAGATCGTGCTTCCCCTTGCTCCGCCAAAGGCCGAATGTGGGTGGCAGATGTCTTTGGCCGGGGCCACACCCCCCGTATGGGGGCATGGCCTAGGGGTGTACCCTCTCACAGAGGTCCATTCCCCAGTCCCCGCCAAACTCACCTTCCGTGTACCAAAATATAGCCTGAAGTATGAAGCAGGTGTATTGGGCTTCCAGCAGCTCTGCCCGGGCCTTCCCCCATTGATCGTCCACGGAGCTTCCGCTTGGTCATTCATCAGTTGACTGGAACGTGGGACCCCCGGGATTCCCAGTTCTACCAATCCGGAGTCATTCTTTCGGGAACTGATGCCGGCATCAGATACTATCAGTTTTTTGCCTTTACCGCGAGAGGAGTACTTTACTCCCTGATGCGCTACGCCACATTGGGCGACCTTTCTTTAAGGGTTGATTCCGGCGACTCGCGCTTGCCCCCCCTTGCCTAAGGCTGATAGGCGCCCGCCTCCTCTTTCTCCGTGCCGGCGAAGTGCTGGACGGCCCATGGTTTTATGCTATCCAACCCTACATTCCCTGGAAGGATCGTCTCCCCTAGGCGCCTCTAAAACGTACGGACGACCTTCGCGGCTCGTTATGGGTTGTCCTCGATGGGGCGATGCGGCTCCAACTCGGCCATGATCTGCCCCTCTCCGGGTGCCTGGAGTTGCAAGAGGCCCGACACTCATACAGGACGTACCTGACGGCCGTTTGTCGGGCCCCATGCGGGGAGGGTGCATCTTGGCCTGACCAATCCTAGGCGTGGATTCCTCTTGGATAACCATGCGAAGGGATTGTATAGAATATGTTCGAAAAGTGCCATAAGTGTCAAATCTATGGAGATCGCAATACAAGTCCCACCCACTCAACCTCCAGGTTTTATCTACACCTTGGCCTTTCTCAGCATGGGGCATGGATGTGATCGGACCGATAACCCCGAAGGCCATAATGGGCATCGATTCATTTTCGTGGCATTGATTACTTCACAAATGGGTAGAAGCGGCATCATACTCTAATGTCACTTCAAAGTGTAATCAATCATATTTATCAGGAGAGAAATTAATTTGCAGGTATGGGATCCCAGAAAGGATAAATTAGACAATGCCAAAACACTTGAACAATGAGGTCCATGACAAAATTAATGCAGTCAGTTCAAGGTCAACATCATAATTCAGCCCCTTATCGACCTCAAATGAATGGAGCGGTGAAGTTGGCTAATAAGAATATCAAGAGCATCTTGGAAAAAATGACAGAGCCTATATAGACTGGCATGAGAAGTTACCTTTCGCTTTATTGGCCTACCGGACCACTGTTCGAACATCCACGAGGGGCTTCCTTTCTCTTTGGTGTACGGAATGGAGGCCGTAACTCCAATAGAAGTTGAGATTCCATCGTTGCGAGTCTTAAAAGAAGCAGAGTTAACCGAAGCAGAATGGGTGCAATCAAGATATGACCAGTTGAATCTAATTGAAGAAAAAAGATTGACAGCTATAGTCCATGGACAATTATATCAAAGGAGAATGATAAGAGCCTTTAACAAGAAAGTGCGTCCTCGACGGTTTCAAGAAGGAGATCTAGTCTTAAAAAAGATTTTACCAATTCATAATGACCCTCGAGGAAAGTGGACCCCAAATTATGAAGGGCCGTATGTGGTAAAGAAAGCATTTTCAGGAGGTGCCCTATTGTTATCAGACATGGATGGAGCCGATCTGGTGCACCCCACGAACTCAGATGCGGTAAAGAAATATTTTTCTTAGAAACCCTGTAAACTCTCAAGGAAATTCAATAAGATGATGACTGTTCATTACTCATGTTTTGATCAAATGATAGATGACCATCATTGGCTGATCTGCTTTCCTGTAAAAGAACCAAATAATGATTTACCATTTGGTAACCAAGTTGAGCCTAAATGATAAACCAGTATTTTTTCAAAAGTCAGTTCACAAAATTTAACTTGGGTATTGGTCCTTTAGGGTCTGGCAAGTCATATGAGACAACAATTGGCTACCCGAAATGATGGCAGGCCATCTTTCTGCTACCCAAAAGAAACAAAAAGAGATCCCTTGCAAGCCTTTCTTGAGCCTGGAAAATTCAATTTTTGATTAACTCGTCAAAGGATCACACCCCACACTAGGGCAATTTTAAAAAGGATTAGTCCCAAATGAAGTCCAAACAAAATGACAGAATCCCCTCATGAAAGAGAAAAACAAAAGGGGAGCAGTAAAAGCAAATGGAAAGAGAAAGAGAAAGAGAAGAGAAAGGAAAATAAGGACCTACTACGCATGCGATCTTTGACCAAGTTACCCTTGATGAAAGTGATGATTTTGAGCCTTATTTAACTCTTTCTTTCTTTAACCCATACCCCTAGCCTATATTACAGTCCAAATGAAAGTCCTGACCAGATTGGTATACATTGTTGTCTCTAATGATTTGTCAGACTTAATGACGAGTATGAACTACGTAGTGACCTGATCCTGAAAAGGTACGTAGGCAGCTTGTTCAAAGGACAAGTTCGGTCAAAGCCAAAACAAAGTGCCTCAACTTAAACGAGGGCAGAAAATGTCAATATGGGTTGGGATTTTCGAGCCACAGTTTTTCTCTTCTTCAGAAAACCTATATTCCCAAGCCTACGTTTTGTCCCAAGTCTTAAAGACCATCTTGAGATCAAAACATGAACTGAACCTGAGGCAATAGTTCAACTTGAGAATTACAGGGGTTCACAACAGAATAAGGCGAAAGGAGGGAGAAATGTTTGGGGTCATCAATGAAAGGGGAAAAATCAGTCAAATAAGGATCAAGCTTGACAACTTAACATTCATGTGCTTCGACTTTTTGAATACTGGTATAAAGTTTTCCCTTTTGAACTGACATTTAAGCTTGGTAAACTAGTCATCTTGCACATATGATCTTTTGATGTAGCAAAGGGATGTCACAATTGCATGGTTGGATATTTCTCGCAAAAAAAAAAAAACCTTTTTCATAGTCTCGAGAATAGGGTAATCAAAAGAGTTCGCTAGTATGCTTCCTGTTTCAGGCATGATCAGCAAATATGACTTAAGATCCCATGTTCAGGAGCTTTCATGAAAATTGGAAATGTGGTGTACAATCGATAAATGAGGCAGAATTCGAGGAGGTTGTGGCCTTCATATGAAATTGAGAGCTTTTACCGATGCATTTTCAATGAGGCAATTGTCGTGTCAAATCCGGTCAGATGTCTCCCTATCCAATTGCAATAAGCAAACAGGGTTCATATCAGTTGTAGATCCATTTAACTGGGGCAGATTTTTATATTGAGTTTCCTTTTAGCCAAGTCAATCGTCTCCATGGTTGGATGAATTAAGAAAATTGAGCCAAGATCAGTTACAGATCTATTCAAATGTGGCAAGTATCAAAAACATGGCCAAGATGAAAGATGAGGTTATTGATCACAGACACATTAGGGGAAAAGATTAAGGCATTTCCTTCATTCATTACCATACATTTCATGCATTGCATAGAAACATGTAGCAACATATCCCCATGTTCTGGCACCACAGTAGACAGCATACATACAATACTGCATTCTAGTCATACTCCTCTTGTCATACATCTCTTTTGATCATTATCCAAACAACCTTTGTCCCACTAATGTTTGAGTTATTACTGTATACACTATAGCTTGGGTTCCTACACCCGGTGCGAGTCACCTCCCATGAACTATAGCTCGGGTTCCTACACCCGGTGCGAGTCACCTCTTATGAACTATAGCTCGGGTTCCTACACCCGGTGCGAGTCACCTCTCATGGACTATAGCTCGGGTTCCTACACCCGGTGCGAGTCACCTCCCATGAACTATAGCTCGGGTTCCTACACCCGATGCGAGTCACCTCCCATGAACTATAGCTCGGGTTCCTACACCCGGTGCGAGTCACCTCTCATGAACTATAGCTCGGGTTCCTACACCCGGTGCGAGTCACCTCTCATGAACTATATCTCGGGTTCCTATACCCGGTGCGAGTCACCTCCCATGAACTATAGCTCGGGTTCCTACACTCGGTGCAAGTCACCTCTTATGAACTATAGCTCGGGTTCCTACACTCGGTGCGAGTCACCTCTTATGAACTATAGCTCGGGTTCCTACACCCGGTGCGAGTCACCTCTCATGAACTATAGCTCGGGTTCCTACACCCGGTGCGAGTCACCTCTCATGAACTATAGCTCGGGTTCCTACACCCGGTGCGAGTCACCTCTCATGAACTATAGCTCGGGTTCCTACACCCGGTGCGAGTCACCTCTTATGAACTATAGCTCGGGTTCTTACACTCGGTGCGAGTCACCTCCCATGAACTATAGCTCGGGTTCCTACACCCGGTGCGAGTCACCTCTCATGAACTATAGCTCGGGTTCCTACACCCGGTGCGAGTCACCTCTTATGAACTATAGCTCGGGTTCCTACACCCGGTGCGAGTCACCTCTCATGAACTATAGCTCGGGTTCCTACACCCGGTGCGAGTCACCTCTCATGAACTATAGCTCGGGTTCTTACACCCGGTGCGAGTCACCTCTCATGAACTATAGTTCGGGTTCCTACACCCGATGCGAGTCTCCATCTGTGAACTATAGCACGGGTTCCTACACCCGGTACAAGTCACCTCTTATGTGCTCTCAATCGCAATGCAAATCGGTTTTCACGAATCATTTTGGTCTCTTTTGTTACATTCGGCCTAGTCCAAAATCGGCGTCTTTTATCTTTGCAGGTTTGTTGCTACAAATAACGTAGGAGAGTTCCTACTTTTATTTTGAAACAACAAGTCTACAAAGAGGGGCAGCTGTAGACATCCCATTTTTTACCCAAGCCCAATATTATTATTATTATATCACTATTATTATTATTATTTTCATTATTATTACCTTTGTTATTTTTAAATATTATTATTATTATTATTATTATTTTTATTAGTATTTTTATTTATTATTATTATTATTAATTATTTATTTTTGTTATTACTATTATTATTATTTTGTTTTCATTATTATTTTTAGTATTATTATTATTATTATTATTATTATTATTATTTCTATTATCTTTATTATTATTTTTATTATTTTTATCTTACTTTATTATTATTATTATTATTTCTATATATATTTTTTATTATTATTATTTCATTATCATTATTACTTTTAGTATTTTTTATCATTTTTGCTATTATTTTTACCTTGCTATGATTATTTTTATTATTATTCATTATTACTTATTACTAGTAGTAGCATTATTATTATAATTATTATTTTACTATTATTATTATTATTATTATTATTTTATCATTCATACCCTATTAGTATTATACTTATATATATTATTACCATAAAGGTATATAAGAAAAAGGAAACATAAAAATAAAAAAATAAAAAAGAGAAGAGGGTGAGAGGTTGGGGGCGGAAACCCTAGCCGTTTCATCCTTCGGTTTTGCCTATATAGGCACAGGCTACACACGGGGAAGGCAGGCGCAGAGCACAGCCAAAAAGAAAAAACAAAACTCTGTTTTGCTTCTCTCTGGTTCACACGCACGGCAGCAGCGGCAACTCTAGCCGCTGCTCTTCAACTTCTTCTTCTTCTTCTTCTTCTTCTTCAACTTCTTCTTCTTCTCCCTCTGCTCTGCTGCCGGCCACAACTTTCTGCCACATACCATCTCCTCTGTTCCCACAGATCTGCAGCATCACCAGATGAATCCCAGCATAGCCACCACAGAAGCCGTGCCTTGCTGCTCTTCCTGTCTTCATCTTCCAGCAGCCTCCGGCCAACCACCAGAGAACTCCTAGCACCGTCATCACAGCGGCCGAACCTGCTACAATAATCAAGATTCACCTGAGCCCGAGGCCCCCCAGCCTGCCAGCGGCTATCCGAGCAGCTCCCTCTGCAGCCCGAGCGCTCTCCAGCCACGCCAGCACTGCTGTGCGCAGAGCACAACCTTCCTCTGCTCCCGCCTGCTCCAGTAACCATCGCCATCTCTGGCATCCTTCCCCGTTCCGTCAGCCCACGGTGAGTCCCCTGCCTTCCTATACCTGCACACACACACACACACACACACACACACACACACACACACACTGTACATGGACAGAGCACACACGTACTGTCATACACATGCATTTTGTGTTATTTTTATTTACTTATTTTTTTTTTATTTTACATCTTTATTTGTTTTGGTATATTTGACACACTAAAATTGTTGTTTATTTTTGCAGGCATACATGTATGTATATATATACGTATGTAGATAGATTCATTCAAGTCTGGAATTTTATTGTGTTTGCCATATATTTTAAAATACTGAATATTATTATTATTTTAGTTGTTTATGTTTGTGCAGGATTTTTTATTTTTATTGAATTTTATTGTACCTTTTTTTTTTATTCATTCTAGTTTAAAGTGTTTTATGGTATATGATAATGCATTTGAAGGAGTAATTGTTTTTACAGTTCCTATTCATGTTAATATTTTTATTTTATTTTGTTATTATGGTATAAGTTTTATTAACTTGTCTCAATATTTAAAGTGTAAATTTTTTTTTTTGACATATAATATTATTTGGGGGATATTTTTATATAATATTTGTTAGTATCTAGGTTTATGTCTTTTATGTAGAGTTTTCATTATCAATGTATATTCAAGCTTAATTACTTTGAGTTACTATTGGTGTTATGTGCATATTTAAAGTGGTCATCGTGATTGTTAAATTTAACGTTCATATTAGGTTTTTTCTTTTTTTTCTTTATCATCTTGGTTATATGTAATATTCATATTTAGGGTTTGTCATTGAGGTTATTGTGGCTTATTCAATGCATATTTGTTCATATTTAGGGTTTGATACTTTGTTGTTACATCGTACATTAGAGTTTCGGTCATTCTCATTAGTAATATGATAGTTTGTTATTAAGGTATTATCGTAAGTATTATTTATTATGGTAGTTTATTATTAAGGTATCATTATTATGTAGAAATTTACTATTGGATATATAATATTTACGTGGTTTAATGTGGTGTATTAGTGGTATATTTTCCCTTTCTATTTAGTCATTTGAAATTTTGGTGAAATATGAAAAAATATAAAAAAAATAAAAAAAAATAAGGAGAAAATTCTTAGAATGTTTTGATTTGACTTTCACTTATTATCTCTTGTTATTTCAAAATTCAGCAAAATATGAAAGAAAATATAAAAATCAGAAAAGTAGAAAAGTCAAGAAAAATACTTCAAAACTTAAAAATTATTATTTTTTTGATCCAAAAACCTCCCAACTAGTATTTTAACACTTAGAAAAAACCCTAAGAGATTTCCAAAATTTGGGAATGTATTTTGTAAATTATTTTCAATTTTATCCCTATGATTTTATTGCGGGGGGTATTAGCCTTCGGGCTTCACGTACCTTTAAGCTCTGAGGGAATATATATGTATATATTTATTTATTTATTTATTTCTTTTTCATATGTATTTATAAATTCATAAAAAGGAGTAATTTAAAGACTTATTAGATTAACTTAGGGATAATTTCAAATTAATTAGGTACCGTTCGTAAGAACGGGCGCGTAGGGGGTGCTCGTACCTTCCCCTCGCGTAACCGAACTCCCGAGCCTAACTCTGGTAATGTAGACCTATTTTACCCCTAGCGGGGTAGTCATCACGTGTTCTAACCACACTAAAGGTTAGTGGCGACTCCGATATTCTTATTTTTAATGGAAAATTAAAATTGATTTTTATTTCGCCGCCCGGGGCACACGCGCTCCCGGGACGTCGCGACAATAACCTCCATACATACACATATACATCCCAAAAAAAAAAAAATCCTCAAAATTCTTTCCACCACTTACCCTGAATACTAGGGTACCACGAACTCCTTTACCTTGAAGCTCGCTTCACTCTTATGTCCTGATTTCTTGAAATGTTTAAATTCTGGTTGAGACGCCTCTTAGTAAGAAAAATAAATTATTGACAGTGTGTGGCAACATGAGTTTTAATATTTCATAACACATTCGTTTAAATGAATATATCAATTGGGAAAAATATACAGATATGTGCTCATAATCACACATATATATAAAACATAGTTTCATGCTTTCATATCATTTCTCATAATCATATATCATATGCTTTCATATGCTTTTGTTTCTCATAATCATAAACTAGCTCATATTCTCATAGGTTTTCATATCATTTCTTATGTTCATATTCTAGCTCATGAGTATCCTCCAACACATAGCATAACATGTTTGTAACTTATAGCCGTTCAATCCTCATTTCATTCCCTATATTCATATTCTAGCCCATGAGTATCCACCAGCATATAGCACTACGCGTCTGTAACTCATGGCTATTCATCATATCTAAGATATACAATTATCTTTTATTTTCATTTTTCATAAATAAGTTCTAGCTTATGAGCATCCACCAGTATATAACACAACGCGTTTGTAGCTCATGGCTGTTTATCATATCTGTCATATAATTATCACGTCTGTAATAAGTAACCATCCTGAGGATTTTCACATCACATCGTCATGTATTCATCCCACATGACCGGGTTGTGCAGCCCGAAGGCGGGACCTAACCATGGTTGGTCTACGAGGTTAGTTCAAAACTATGTTTGTGTCTATAGGCCTACCCAATCCTGGTCTGGATCCTAGGGAGTAACTCTACTCTTCTCAGGCCCAATTGACTATCTCTCCACACTCAATTCAAGACGTGTGGTTGCATTAACACAATATCTAGCAATGGTACCGTGCTCTCTGTATATCTATGGTCCATCAGGGTTCTCATTTCCACATTTCTGTATTCATACTTCATCATGTTTATACATCTCATCATATCTATATGATTCTCATCATTTCTGTATAATTCTCATAATTTATGTATAATTCTCATTTCATCATATCTGCATAACACATACCTGTGTATTTATCTCATCTCATATCTTTATATATGTCAATTCAACATTTTTGTATAAAACATCTTTGTGTATATCAAATATCATTATTTTAGTATAAAACATATATGTATTTCTCATATCATCGTTTCAATATAAAACATATCTGTATTTCTCATTTCATCATTTCTGTAAAACGTTTCTGTATATCATATATTTCATCATTTCTCAGTAAAACATATCTGTATATCACATTCCAACATTTCCCAATAAAAATATATCTGTATCATAATATCATATCATTAGATCAATGAAAAACAATACTGGATTTCCCATATCTTCATATCTGAATAAAACATTTTAATATATATCATAATATCATTTCTCAGTGCAAATCACATATTTCAGTTTCAATCACATTCCTAGTATAAATCTATTATTTCATATTCCTCATGCGACACAATTTTGTCTGATATCATAATATAATAATCATAGGGAAAATATCCATATTCTCAATTTCACATACTTTAATCAACCAGTTAATATTCCAAAAATATCTGTTATAATTTATTCCCCTTACCTGCTTATTGATAGGGTGCTTGCTAGGATCTTTAAACCACGCCCGCGGCGCTTGAACTCAAAACCCTAAAATTGTATTTTCCTCAGTTCAATTAACTCAATCCTAGAATAATGATCACATTCATATTTTCCAAGGCCTATATACTCCAAATAACTAGTTAAACTGTAAAACAACCGATAATTCATCTCCTTTTCCTCGACTTTGGAGTGTTGCCTGGAAATCTCAAACCAACAATCTGCTCCAATTAACTTGCTAAGGGTCGCTCCTAGGACCCCGTGGTGGTGTTTGATCATTGAATCAGGCTGTAATCGGAGTGAAATTGAAAAGAGAAGGGAGAGGATTTCTGCAAGATTTTAGAGAGAGAGAGAGAGAGAGAGAGAGAGAGAGAGAGAGAGAGAGATGTTTTAATTTTAATCACATGAAATGGCTTGTAGGATGTTGGAATTGGTGTATTCCCAAAGGGGGAGGGTGAATTGGAATTTTAAAACTTTCTTGGTTTTAATTAGAGTTCACAAGTAGTGTATTGCAACCAAGGGTCTTTCTAAATGGATTCCTATACCCACAATATTCAAAGCATGTGTGAAGAACGATCAAAGCAATAAGTAATTAAACATACATGTGCATATATCAAAGTGCGGAAATATAAAGAGTATAAGGGAAAGAGAGAATGACACATAGTATGATATCGAGGTTTGGCCAACACTGCTTACGTCCCCGCCTCAAGCTCACAAATAGGAGGATACACTACCTTTGCTCACTTACGGGTGGAGCAACACCGTTTACAATACCTTACCAGGATGGTGCACCTAATTCTTCTAACCGGGTCAGAACTAGTCTAGTGCTATCCTAACCAAGTCTGAACAAGTCTGAGACTATTCACAGGGCTAGTCTCCCTCTTCCGACCACAAGTCGGGAATACAACAGATTTTCAAATAAACTTTTGTGTACAAACAAATGTGCTTCTAAACTAAGCAGATGTGTACAAAAATATAGCTCAATGCACTCACAGATGATATGAACTAAAGCTCAATGTGAGAATGTGTATTTTTCACTAAAAAAATATTTCTCAATAAAGATCGAGTGTGAAAAATAATTTTCTTACTAACACAGAGTAAGAGACCTTCCAAACAAAGATATTAAAATAGGAATGTGCTCAAGATACTCTTTTCAATATGCGGAGGATTTTCCCAAAACAAGTTTTTCAAATAAAGCTTAAAGGAAGCAAAGGTTTTTGCTCTCAAATGAACTTGAAAAAATAATATGTGTGTGTGTAAGTACGATTGCAATAAGACTTTCCTAACACAAAATATATGTGCTCAAGTTTTTCAAAATAACCAATATAGATTTTCTTCTAATAATATTTATCAATACAATATATGGGAGATTCCAGAAGCTTACTCTAAAAAAGAATGATATTCAAAGTATGAATATTGAGAGTAAATGCTTTGAATAAAGATGCCCTAAATAAAACTTCTATTCCAAAATAGATTGTTCAAATGAAGAATGAAAAGAGAGTATGAGTAGTATGGTTTGAAAAGATTGAAAGAATTTGAGCAATAGGGGTATGAGTGTTAAAAAATCCAGAGAATTTTTCTTAATGATTTTTGCTAATCTTGTCCTAATTAAAACAAATGAAGGGGTATATATAGTTTTTCCAAAAAATATAACCGTTGGGGATGCAATGGGCATTTCTAAAATTTTTTAATTATGTTTAATGAAAAGTAACCCAATTTAACCATGGTAAAAATCTTGCCAACCTGAGAGGTTCGGTCGACCATATTCAAGGTTCATTCGACTATATTACTAAGTTCGGTCGATTGTGGCACTTTTGAACTGAGGATTTGGTTGACCGTCTCAAGGCGATTTTTAACCCCTTTGTGGGTTCGGTCAACCATGACAAGGTCGATTGACCATTACTATAGATTCGATCGACTAAGGCAAGGTTCGATCGACCGTGGCCAAAATGAACTATACATTTGGTCGGCTGAACGGTTGGGGTGTCAGACACATGTTGGTTCGGTCAACCGTGGACGATACATTCATTTTAGAATGGTCGACCATGTGAAGCCAACATGTTGACTTTTGACCAGTTTGTCGACCGTAGCATTCATACTACCACAGGTTCGGTCAACCCAGCCTAGTATAACTAGACTAGTTCTGTGACACTCCAATTTTCATACCATATTTTTTTCTCCAATAAATAATAAATATTAATCAAACATTTGCCACGTCAAAAACTCTGATACCATTCCAACATAACCTGACCCGAAATGGATACCGTGTAAGCAGTCAATCTCATGCAAACAAACCTAACAGTGGAAGTCAATAGTTACAAACCATCTATAATACAAATAACCAGAGTTTTATACATCCCTACACATCCCAAAAAAAATCCATAACATACTCTAGGGAATCATACATCCCAATACAAAACACTTACCCTAACTAATCAGGGTACCAACTCCCTTCTATCTTGGAGTTCTATCTACTGGTCTGTCACTGTTCCTTGAAATATTTAAATATTTGGATGAAACACCTCTCAATAAGACGGAATAAATTATTCACAGTGTGTGGCAGTATAAGTTCAGTTATATTATAATACACTCATTTAAATGAATATATCATTTGAGAAAATATATAGATATGTACTCATAATCATATAGATATAAAACATAGTTTCATAAGCTTTGACATCATTTCTCATATTCATATTTCATTAGCTTTCATAAGCTTTTTTTCACCTCAAATTCATATTCAATAGCTTTCATAAGCTTTCCTTTCTCAAATTCATATTCAATACTCTTTCATTTCTTAAATTCATTTTCACATTCTAGCTCATGAGTGTCCACCAGCATCAAATACACATTTTGTTTGTAACTCTTGCTGCCCTGAGGATATTCACATAGTCATGTATACACCCTCATGATCGAGTTGTGCAGTCTGAAGGCTGGACCTAACCGCGATTGGCCTACCCGATTAGATCAAAACAAGGAATCTATCTGCAGTATGATTAGCCTGCCCACTCCTGGTCTAGATGCCAGGTGGCAAAACTACCTTTCTCACTGGCTCAATCGACTGTCACACCACACTCTCCATCTGACCGTGTGGTTGCACTAAACACCTCACTAGCAATGGTACTGTACTCTCTATCCAACTCTAGTCTATCAAGGTTCTCATTTCCACATTTCAATATTCACATTTTAGTATTCACATTTCAGTATTCACATTTCAGTATGTTGGTACATTTCATCACATCAGTAATAATCTCATCATTTTCTGTATCATTTTCATCATTTCAGTTCTTATTTCATCTCATATTAGTATAATCAATTCAATATTTCTGTATAAAACATTTTTGTATCAACATATCTTTCAATCATATATTTCATCCTTTCAATAAAACACATATGTATCTCATATTTTATCATATCATTGTAAACATATCTTTATATCATATTTCATCATTTCCCAGTAAAAACATATCAAAGAGAGAGAAGGTAGAGAGCTTTCGTAGGGTTTCGAAAGAGAGAGAGAGAGAGAGAGAGAGAGAGAGAGAGATTTTTGTTTGTTTAATGAAATAAAGCTCGCAGCCCCCTTTAAAATCAGCATTGCAGATAAAATTGTCAACAATTTTCTATACCCCTTACAAAACCGCCGATGGTTTAAGTTTTTAACCCACCCTTTTAATCGTTTTACTTGCAATTGGCCAGCGGTAAATACAAAACCATCGATGGTTTTTATGGTCTCCCACCAAACCATCGATGGTTTGGTCTACACCAAACCAAAAATCCTCTTTTCTTTTATTTTCTCATTAATTCAATTTTCCGGGTCTCTACATTCTCTCCTCCTTACAAAAATTTCATCCTCAAAATTTTATTAATTACCCTTGCTTATGGCAGAGGAATAGCGTGGTTACAAAGGAGGGTTATGGGAGATTACAACCATTCAAATAAAATTCTCCCAAAACCATTCATAACCTAAAACCAAAAATACTATCTATCCTACCCTATACTATACAAGTCAAAATACATACACTGTCATTTACTTTTATTCTTACTAGTTCAGCTTTGAGCTCCACTAAACAAGTGTGGATATCTCTGGCGCATCTATTCCTCTAATTCCCATGAAGCCTCCTCAACTGCATGATTGCGCCATAGTACTTTTACTGGTGAAATTCTTTTCGTGTGTAGCTCCTGCTTTTTCTGATCCAAAATCTGCACTGTCACTTCTTCATAAGACAAGGCATCACCAAGCTCTAGTGTGTCATAAATGATCATATGGGAGGGATTTGGAATGTATTTTCTCAACATAGAAACATGAAATATGTCATGGATTCTGGACAACACCGGTGGTAACGCCAGCTTGTAGGCAATTGGACCCACTATTTCAAGAATCTCGAATGGTCCAATATACTTAGGTGTCAACTTATCCTTTCTCCTAAATCTCATAACCCCTTTCATTGGTGCCACTTTCAAAAACACATGATTCCTTGAGTCAAACTCCAACTCTTGCTGGCGAGCATCTACATAACTCTTCTGCTGACTCTGTGCTGTTCTGATCTTGTCCCTGATGAGTCTAACTTTATCATGAGTCTGCTGTACCAACTCTGGCCCCAAAATCTGTATTTCCCCAATATCATCCCAATATAACAGGGATCGGCACCTCCTGCCATATAGCACCTTATATGGTGCCATCCCAATGTTGTCTCGATAATTGTTATTATAAGAGAATTCAACTAGTGGCATAAACCATATCCAACTACCCCCGAAGTCTAGCACACAAGCTCGCAGCATATCCTCCAATATGTGAATGGTCCTTTCTATCTGTCCATCGGTCTGAGGATGAAATGCTGTACTGAATGACAACTGAGAACCCATAACCCTTTGCAAACTCCTACAAAACTGAGATGTAAACCGTGGGTCTCGGTTTGAAACTATAGACATTGGCATGCCATGGAGTCTAACTATCTCCTGTATATACAACTCTGCTAGTTGGCTTATGGAGTAGTTAACTCTGATAGGAAGGAAATGGGTAGTCTTCCTCAGTCGATCTAGGACTATCCAAATGGCGTCCTGTCCATGTAGTGCCGGCGGTAACCCTATAACTAAATCCATCGATAAATGCTCCCATTTCCACTCAGGAATGTGAAGTCGCTGCAATGATCCCTTTGATTTCTGATGCTCAACTTTCACCTGCTAACATGTCAAACATTGATTCAAAAATTCAACGATTTCTCTTTTCATACTACTTCACCGGAAAGACTCTCGAAGATCCCTATACATTTTAGTGCTACCAGGGTGTACAGTATACAGGGATTAGTGCGCTTCCTTCAGGATAATCCTTTTAATCTCAAGGTCGGCAGGTACGCATAACCTGGTATGGAAGTCATCTGAGATATTGAATTCTGCCTCTTAATCATCTTGTACTTTATCCATAATTTTCACTAATTCCTCGTCTTTCATTTGAGAACCTTTAATTCTTTCTTATAGAGTCAGTTATAGTACCAGATTGGCAATAAATGTCCGGTGATCACCCTCTATGAGTTCCACCTAAGTCTTTCTAGATCTATCTGAATCGGATGCTGAATCACCACTGCAGATACTGATAAATTTACTGATTTTCGACTCAAAGCATTAGCTACCACATTAGCTTTTCTCGGGTGGTAACTGATAGTGTAGTCGTAGTCTTTTATCAGCTATAGCCATCTCCTATGCCTCATGTTTAATTCTTTTTACGTGAAGAAGTACTTCAGGCTCTTATGATCAGTGAAAATATCACACCTATCCCAATATAGATAGTGTCTCCAAATTTTTAGCGCGTAGAACACTGCTGCTAACTCCAAATCATAGGTAGGGTAATTCTTCTTGTATTCTTTCATATGTTGAGAGACATATGCTACAACTCTCCCCTGCTGCATCAGAACACATGCGAGCCTTTTGTGTGACACATCACTGTAAATTATGAATCCCTCTTCTCCGGAAGGAATCATCAAAATTGGTGTAGTGATGAGCCGTTGCTTTAACTCTTAAAAACTCCATTCGCATTCATCAGACCACTTAAACTTGACACCTTTCCTGGTCAATCTAGTTAGTGGATCTGATGGTTTAGAAAAACCCTCAACAAATCTGCAGTAGTACCTAGCCAATCTCAGGAAGCTTCCGATCTCCTGCACATTCTTTGGTCGTACTCAATCTACTACCGCCTCAATCTTGCTCTGATCCACCGAAATACCACCCTTGGATACCATGTGTCCAAGGAATGTAACTTGCTCCAGCCAGAACTTGCACTTCTTGAATTTCGCATATAGCTTCCTTTCTCTCAGCACCTGAAGCACTATATTTAGATGTTCCTTATGTTCCTCTAGGCTATTTGAATACACCAGTATATCATCAATAAACACTACCACGAATTGGTCCAAATACTGGTGGAAGACCTTGTTCATCAGATCCATGAACATTGTAGGAGCATTTGTCAATCCAAATAACATAACTAGGAATTCATAATGGCCACACTAAATCCTGAATGCTATTTTCGAAACATATTTTGCCCTAACCTTCACTTGATAGTACCCAGACCGTAGATCTATATTCGAGAAAATCTATGTCCTCTATAACTGATCAAACAAATCATCAATGCAGGGAAGCGGGTACTTATTCTTGATAGTCACTTTATTAATTTCTCTGTAGTATATGCACATTCTCATCGATCCATCCTTTTTCCTCACAAAAAAAATCGGCACTCCCCAAGGTGACACGTTAGGCCAAATAAACCCCTTATCCAACATTTCTTGCAACTGTTCCTTCAATTCTGTCGGTGCCATTCTATACGTCGCTTTATAAATTGGTGCTGTTCTCGGAGCTAAGTCAATTGTAAACTCTACCTCATGATCAAGAGGTAGTCCTAGAAAATCCTTGGGGAATACATTAGGAAAATCTCTCACTACCGGGATATCTTCTAACCTTAACTCCCCTTCTGATACTTCCATTATGCAGGAAAAATATCCCGAACAACCCTTTAGCAACAACCTCCTCGCTTGAATGGTGGATAACATCTATGGTGGGGTGTGCACACATGACCCCACAAATTTGTACTCCTGTCTTCCTGGAGGTCTAAACACTACCTCTCTCTGATAACAGTCAATACTGGTGTAGTGGGCAACTAGCAGTCCATCCCTAAAATCACCTCGACCCCATGCATATCTAAAACCATTAGGTTAGCTAGTAAAGACCTCCCCTGAATATAGACTGGAAAATTCCTGAGTACCTTTCCATATAACACTACAACCCCAATCGGCATAGAAATTGACAAATTGATGTCTAGCAACTGAGTTTCTATCCCACAAAATTTAATGAACTCTCGGTCGATAAAAGAGTGAGTCACCTATGAATCAAACAAAGCAGTAGCTTTATATGAAAAAATTGAAATAGTACCTGTCACTACATCTCCAACCGCCTTAGCATCTATTGGTGTTAGCGCATAGACTCGTGTTGGGGAAGTATTCCTCTACTGACCTCCTCGAGGTTCTTGGTGACCTCCTTGTAATGGTATAGGAGCAGACGCAATAACTGGTAGTGCTCGGCAGCCTCTCGCCATGTGGCTAGGCTGATAGCATTGGTAACATATCATCTCTCTGACTCAACACTCTCCTGGATGGCTCCTATAACATTTGGGACAAAGAAAGGGCATCGGTCAGCCCTGTACCGCTCGATCTCCCATCCGCTGTCTCCGACCTCCTCTACTATCCTGCCTCCTCCAAGGTCCCTGGCTGGAACCTGCCTGGAAATCAAGACGTGTGGGCCTCTTTCTCTGGCTCTATGCTTCAACACCTCTCTGTAAGCTGGCATCAATCACTGTAACTTTATCTACCAGCTCTGAGAAGGTCTAGACTTGAAAGCCCACTACCTGCTCATACAAACCTTGTCTCAGGTCTTCCTCAAATTTTCTCGCATTCTTTTCCTCATCCGACACCATATATGGGGCAAATCGGGATAGGTTGATGAATCTAACGGCATACTGTTGTACCGTCGTCTGCCCTTATGTCAAGTACAAGAACCTAGTTGCCTTAGCATTTTTGATGGTAGTAGGGAAGTATCACTTGAAAAATAACTCCATAAAATGGATCCTGATCACCACTACAGTCTCAAGTCTCTGCTCCTCTAATAGTCTCACTGATCTCCACCAGCATTTTGCCTCCCCTGTTAACTTGATCGCAGCAAAGGAAACTTTATGCTCTCGGTACACGAGAGAACTTCCAACATTTCCTCTATATCTTGGACCCAATTCTCAGCCATGAATGGGTTGGCCCCACCAGAGAATGATGGGAGTCTTATACGCGTGAACTGCTTAATCGTTCAGTTTTGTCCCCCTAAATCCCTGGCCATCTCTGTCATCACCTACTGGGTGACGCTATGTAACACTGCCTCGGGGTCTCCACCGCATATACTAGAAGGCCTTGCCTCATCACCTCCTATATGTGCACTGCTACTACTAGGATTCATTATGAAAAAAGTACAAATCGGTCTTAGACCTCTATCATTATAACACAACTAATACACTCAACAAACTAGAACCTATTAAATATTCTTCTATAACCATTGATCTTAACATCCTCAATCCCAATTTTAAGATTTAGTCTTAGCACTCAGAAACAAGAACCAGCGATAGTTTACTATGGTTTTCTTGAAGTTGACACCCAAAGAAAATCACAGAAACAACCACGAAACTCCTGCCTCCAAGTCGCAATATAGTACCCTAAATTTCATTCCTATCCTCTAAAAATATCTAACTCACATCCCAGTCTACCCATTTCCTACTCTCATCAAAACCCATTCCTATACTCTGGTATTGTATTCCACTATTTACTAAAGTCTGTAAAACCTAGCAATTTAGGCTCTGATACCAAACTGTAACTTTGCCCATTTAACTTTGGGTGTGGCTACAACTAGTACCTATCAGAGCACTCACCTTTCTCAGTAAGGTCCCAGGCGGAGATTCTTGCTTCACCACAATCATTCACAAGCGAGAGTTCCCAAAGATAGGGAAGAGTATAGGCCCATACACTACACCTTCCCTCTGCTCTGATACCAAACTAAGACGCCCCGATTTTCATACTATATTTTTTTCACCAATAAATAATAAATATTAATCAAACATATGCCACATAAAATACTCAAATACCATTCCAACATAACCCGACCCGAAATGGGTACCTGGTAAACAGTCAATCTCATACAAACAAGCCTAACAACGAAAGTCAATATTTAAAAACCATCCACAATATAAATAACTAGAGTTTTATACATCCTTACACATCCCAAAAAAAAAAATCCACAACATACTCTAGGGAATCATACATCCCAATACAAAACACTTACCTTGACTAATTAGGGTACCAGCTCCTTTATATCTCGGAGCTCTATCTACTGGTCTGTCATGGTTCCCTGCAATATTTAAATATTTGGGTGAGACACCTCTCAGTAAGACGGAATAAATATTCACAGTGTGTGGTATTGTGAGTTTAGTTATATTATGATACACTCATTTAAATGATTATATCATCTGAGAAAATATACAGATATGTACTCATAATCACATAGATATAAAACATAGCTTCATAAGCTTTGATATCATTTCTCATATTCATATTTCAATAGCTTTCATAAGCTTTCCTTTCTCAAATTCATATTCAATAGCTTTCATAAGCTTTGCTTTCTTAAATTCATATTCTTTAGCTTTCATAAGCTTTCCTTTCTCAAATTCATATTCAATACTCTTTCATTTCTCATATTCATTTTCACATTCGAGCTCATGAGTGTCCACCAGTATCAAATAAACATTCTGTCTGTAACTCATGGTTGCCCTGAGGATATCATCATGTATACACCCCTATGATCAGGTTGTGTGACTCGAAGGCTGGACCTAACTGCGGTTGGCCTATCTGGTTAGATCAAAACAAGGAATCTGTCTATAGTACGATTGGCCTGCCCACTCTTGGTCCAAATGCTAGGTGGAAAAACTACCCTTCTCACTAGCTCAATCGACTGTCATGCCACACTCTCCATGAGACATTATGGTTGCACTAAACACCTCACTAGCAACGGTACCGTGCTCTCTATCCAACTCTAGTCCATCAGGGTTCTCATTTCCACATTTCAGTATTCACATTTCAGTATGTTGGTACATTTCATCACATCAATAATAATCTCATCATTTTCTGTATCATTTTCATCATTTCAATACATATTTCATCTCATATCAGTATAAAACTCAATTCAATATTCCTGTATAAAACATTTCTATATCAACATATCTTTATATCACACATTTCATATTTTCTATAAAAACACATCTGTATCTCATATTTGATCATATCATTATAAACATATCTTTATATCATATTTCATCATTTCCTAGTAAAAACTGTTAGCTTTACCATGATCCTAAGAGGGGGGGGGGGGGAGGGTGAATTGGTATTTTTAAAATTTAACCCTAGATTAATCTCCTAACACCAGTATATTCACAACCGTCTGGTCAATCTAGTGCAAGTAAAGTAAATGTATACCAGAATGTAAATAAAGCAATTTAATCAATCACACAAGCACCAGAAAGCAGTAAAGAGAGGGTGACACGTAGATATGTTATCAAGGTTCGGCCAATTGCCTACATCCCCGCCTTGGCTAATAAGCACAAGGATTACCACTATAACTTGCTCACTTAAATGGGTGGAGCGACATCTATACAAACCAGGTCAATTAGCACATGACTGACCTCAACCTTTACAACAATCCTTACCGGGCTGGATTACCACCCTCTCAAGCCATGCCTGGAATCACACAGATTTTTCAATCAAATGGTACAACAGAAAAGTGCTTTCATGTAAAGCAAATTTGTACCCAAATACGTTCAATCACATACACCACAAATGATTTAATATGTAAGCTTAGTGTGGTGAGAGTATCAACACCAATCTGTGTATCTCAAAATATTCAATCAAATGTATTCACACAGAATATCAAGTGAGTTTCAAGTATGTCAATGAGTAGGATGTCTCAATCACAAATATAGTGTATATGCTTGGTTTGTAAAAGCTATGCAATTTTTGTATTCAGCAAATGATATATACTTGAATAAATTTTGCCACAAAGATTAATATAACAAACAAAAATATCTCTTCGTAAATATATCAATATAGATTCCACAAGATTTTTGAGGAAGTTGAAAATATTTTTGCAAACCAAAAACAAATACAAGCTTCCTAAGATATTGCAATACGAATGTAACACTCAGAAGCTTAGGTAAGTCTTCTTAGGATAGGCTTATGAGCAAAGCCCCCTAAGATCACTTAGGTAATGCTCTCAAAAAAATCGATTCAAACAATCAAAAAAGGAGAGCAAACCTATCAATGCAATCACTCAATCAACTTACAAAGACTTTTGGCAATAGAAGAGGGCAAGTATAAGTGGTTTTTGAGAAAGTAGGAATAGTAGTGAGAGTTTTGCTTGAGAAAAAATATTTAGATTTTGTATGCTAATCAAGTTACTAATTTTCTAAATGAAGGGGTATATATAGACACTCCATGAATTATGACCCTTGGGGACATAGCCGGCATTATTAGAAAATATTAATGGCATTTTAATTAATTTAACCCTGTTTAAAACATTTTAAACCCGGTAAAAAATCAGGGCAACCCGAGAGGTCCGGTCGACCAGAAACCATTTTAGTCGACCGAAGTTCATATGGTTCGGTTGACGAGGACACTTTTAAACTGGAGACTCGGTTGACCGAAATTGCATGTCTGAAGGGTGATTTTCCATTTTACCGAGGTTCGGTCGACTGAGCTATTTTGAACTGAATGGTTTGGTCGACCAAACAGTTGAGATTTCTCTCAAGGACCCTCGGTCGATCAGATAGTTGCAATACAAATTTGGCTTGGTTGATCAGATGGTCAAAATGTTGACCCCTAAGAGGTTCGATCGACCAAGTATTTTGAACTAACCTGATTCGGTCAACCGGGCTGAGGTCAACTTGTTGACCCAGACCTGTTCGGTGGACCGGGGCAGAATGAACTGCCTTGGTCAGTCGATCGAAAGTGCACAAAGTGTGCATTTCGGTCCTATTTTGAATCACACAAACCATATTCAAGTGCCTAACATTCATAGGTGCAATGATGAGTGTCTTAAGGGTCATTTATGTCCAATTAAAGACACCGAAAAATCCAGTGTCAAAGGGTAAACCCTAAGGTCATTCTAAGATCATTTTTAGTTTACATTTGGTTTGAGTTTACCTATTAGATCATGCATGTGATGTGTGTGAGCTTATTACAAACCAATCCCTATTTACTATTACAGACCAATTACACAACTGAATATATATTACAATTGAAAACAAGAATTGGTCTTCAAGCTTTATTTGCTTTACGTGCATCTTGATCTTGACAATTGAGGTTCCTGCACATAATCTCGAATACCCATTAGATATAATGAGTATTTGTCATAATCAAAACCGGGCATGACCTATAAGGTCAACAAAAACATATCTATGTTTCATATTTCATCAATTCTATATATAAATCTCGTATCATCATACTTATATATATGCAAACATTACTAGGTTTCCATTTCTTCATATCTGTATAGAATATTTGAATATAATCATATCATAGTATCATTTCTTAGTACACTTCACATATTTCAATTTCAATCACAATCCCAATATTAAAAAATCATTTCATATTTCTCATGCCACACCATTTTAAACCATTACTCTTAATATAATAATATTCACAAAAATATTCATCTCATAATTTCCAAAACTATATACCATATTTGCATTTCACATACTTTAATCAGTCCTTTAATTTCCCAAAAAACTATTGTTATAATTTGTTCCCCTTACCTAACTTATTGAGAGGCCTGCTAAATCCCAAATCCTACGCCCGCGGCGTTCGAAACTCAAAATCTTGAAATTCAAAATTTCCCCTAATTAATCAACTCAACCCCCAGAATATTTTTTATTTAGCATTTAGTAGGCCCCATATACTCCAGATTAACAATTAAACCCTAAAATACCTTACTTACTCTGGTTTTGGGGTGGTGCCCAGAATCCCCAAATCAACTATCCGCTCCGATTAATTTGCAGAGAATCACCCCACAAACCTCGTGGTAGCTTTTGATTGTCAAAACAGGTTTAAACGGAGCGAGAATCGAAGAGAGAATGAAGAGAGCTTCGTAGGGTTCTGTGTGTGTGTGTGAGAGAGAGAGAGAGAGAGAGAGAGAGAGAGAGAGAGAGAGAGAGAGAGAGAGTTTGTTTGTTTAATGAAATGAAGCTCGTAGCCCCCTTTAAAATCGGCACTGCAGACAAAACCGTCGACGGTTTTCTGCACCCCTCACAAAACCATTGAAGGTTTGGGTTTTTAATTCGCCCTTTTTACTATTTTACCTATAACCGATCCGCAGTAAATACAAAACCGTCGATAATTTTTTTGGTCTCCCACCAAACTGTCGATGGTTTGGTCTACACCAGACCAAAAATCCTCTTTTTTTTTTTTTTAAATTTTCTTATTAATTCAATTTTTCGAGTCCCTTCCATTTTTCACTGTTTTACCATTACTGGGCCATGGTTACACAAAACCGTCGACGATTTTCTGGCCTCCCACCAAACTGTTGAAGGTTTGGTCTACACCAAACCATCTTCCATCTTCTCTTTGTTTTTCTTATTATTTAAATTTTTCTGGGTCTCTACAATCCCTATCTTAGTTAGTGAGAGATCAAAAAAGGTATCGCCGATGCCTATAAATTCCTCACAATAGAGGTCATTGCAAAATGAATAATCTCCTTATCAATGTTTGACATATGAAGGCTTAATCCACTATAATGCTAAAGCCTATAAAAGAAACCAAGAGGACATTTAATAAAATGATAATAGACATGCAATAAAGTCATATAATATAAGCCGTTCAATAAGCCACAAAAAAAATCAATATATAATTTCTATCAAGATAATTTTTGTAATCTAAAAAAATTAACATATTTCCTCATTTAAAATACTATCACAGTTTTAAACATTGCAACATTTTTATACCCTAAAATTGAGACTCGATTTCTAAGGTCATCAAGTATGTTTAAGAGTCATGTCTGAATGGATCATTAACTAAGTGAATAATATGTTGAATCATTAACTAAATGAATAATGATGATATTGCAGGTATTTAATTTGGATTGTGTTTATAGCCTTTTGTTGTGAATATACTCAAATTTTGCACAACGCAAGTTAAATGCAACAACCAATGAAGAACAAATATGGAACACACAAACGCAGTATATATGAAAGCAAGAACAATAATGCAAAGAATTACGTGGTTCGACAATGCCTACATCCACGGGAGCAATCGACAAAGTTTCACTATATAAGTGTCAAAGGACACAATACAATACTTCTTACAATGATCTTCTTATAAAAAAAAAAAAAAAAAAAAACTCAGACCAGTGTATAAATAAAGTTCCCTTCGGAGGTTTCCCCCCAAATACCAACCAACTTAACGTTCATATTCAAATTTTGAATTCGATCTCGCTACCCAAAACGAAATCGTTGACAGTTTCATAGAGCCATTGATGGTTGCTTCGACGGAAACATGAAGTAAGTCCAAGTAATGCTTGAAATTTTCAGTAGTAACCAATTTTGTCAAGATGTTTGCTACGTTTTTAGATGTGTGAATCTTCTCCAATACAAGTTCACCTGAAGTAGTCAATTCTTGGACCCTGTGGAACCTTATATCAATATGTTTGGTTCTAGCATGATACACTTGATTCTTTGCCAAGTAGATGACACTCTGACTGTCACAATGCAGCAGAACTCCACCTTACTGTATACCTAACTCCTTGACCAAATTGGTAAGCCATAAGGCTTCCTTTGCAGCTTTGGCAACTGCCATATATTCAGATTCAGTTGTAGACAATGCCACCAAGAATTGTACCATGAACCTCCAACATATAGGTCTTCCAACAAGGGTGTATACATAACCCATTGTAGACCTTATGTCATCCATATCCCCTGCATAATCAGCATCGACAAACCCCACAACTGATGGACTATCCTGTTGCTTGTCGAATATGATGCCATAACTAGAAGTACCCCATAAGTATATGAAAATTCATTTGACGGCTTCCTAGTGTTGTCTACCCGGATTAGAGAAAAACTTACTCACCACACTCACTGCATGTGCCAAGTCTGGTCTTGTACACACCATGACATACATTAAACTCCCCACGATGCTAGTAAAGGGGATCTTTGACATGTCCCGTATATCATCATCCGTACTTGGGCATTCAACAGTAGATAATTTAAAGTGACTCACTAGAGGTGTACATGCTGGTTTAGCATCAGCCATGCTGAACCTTTCCAACACCTTCTCCACATAACTTCCCTAAGATAACCACAACCTACCTACAGTTTTGTCCTAGCGAATCTCCAACCCAAGCATCTTCTTGACTGAACCAAGATCCTCCATGTCAAACTTTTTATGCAAAAAATATTTTAACCGATTTACCTCAGTTAAATCCTTGGCAACTATTAACATGTCATCGACATACAACAATAAGAAAATAAGAGAACCATCATCAAGCTTCGTTACATACATGCAACAGTCATACTCACATATTTTATAGCCTATCTTGGTCGTACAGGAATCAAATCTTTTGTACCATCGCCTTGGAGAATGTTTCAGCTCGTAAAAAGACTTCTTTAACTTGCAAACTAAGTGTTCTTTCTTGGGTTCATTGAATCCCTCTAGTTATACCATATAAATTTGTTCCTCCAAGTCACCATGAAGAAATGCCATCTTCACATCCATTTGTTCCAAATGCAGATCATAATAAGCTACTAACCCTAACATTACCCTAATGGAAGTGTGTCAGACCACAGATGAAAATATTTCATCATAATCTATTCCCTTTTTTTGTGAGTACCCCTTTGCCACTAACCGTGCCTTGAATTTCTCTCATTCCTTTTCTAAAATTGCTTCCTTCTTCTCATTTGGAAGCCCCCCCAACTCCCAAGTTTGATTCTTATGTAGCGATTCCATTTCCTCAATCATATCACCTATCCACTTACTTTTCTCCTGGTTGTGCATTATTTCTGAAAAATAGTTGGATCATTGCAATTGGTTGAAAGCATAAGATACTAACTCTTCAAACCCATACCTTGGAAGTGGTCTGATAGTGCGCCTAGATCTTCTTATAAGAATATTGCTGACTTGTTAGTCTTTTGAGTTAGAACCCCTTGCAACCGGGGGACCAAAAATCATTATTATTGTCCCTAGTTTCTAACTCCACTTGCACAATGTGTTTGTCTCTGCTCTAGTTTTTTGGCTCCAGTTTCTCTTCATCAATTTATTGAGTACGCTTCACCATAACTTTCTCATAAAAAATTACATCTCTGTTGATCACCACCTTGTTTTCCATTGGATCCCATAGCTTGAACCCTTTCACACCCTTTTGATATCCCAAAAAATGCAACGTCTAGACTTTGCGTCAAGATTCGATCTCTTCTCATTAGATATGTGAACATAGGTTGGACAACTAAATACCTTCAATCCAAAATAGTCTACCGTATTTCCTGTCCAAACCTTCTCTACCACTTTTCCCGCTAGTGATGCCCTTAGTGATCGGTTTACCAAGAAACAAGCCATACTAACTGCCTTGGCCCGTATGTTCTTCGGTAGCCCTACATTAAGCCTAAGACACCGAGTGTGATGCCTCGATTTTCATATCATTTTTTTTATAAACAATAATCAATAAGCCAATCATTCGCCACGTCACAAACTTTGATACCATATCAACATAACTCGACCCAAAATAGGGTACCGGGTAATCAGACCATCTCATACAAACATACCTAACAACGGAAGTCAAAATTTACATACCATCTAGACTATAGATATGAGAAAACTATCCATTCATATATACATATATCTATACACATCTCCAAAATCAACAACATACCTTAGGGAATTACACAAACACATCCCCAACACAAAACACTTACCCTGACTATCAGGGTACTGGCTCCCCTCTATCTCGGAGCTCTATTTCCAGGTCTGTCACAATTCCCTGAAATATTTATATATTTGGGTGAGACACCTCTCAGTAAGATGGAATAAATTATTTACAGTGTGTGGTACATGAGTTTAGTTGTATCATAATACACTCATTTTAATGATTATATCTTTTGAGAAAATATACAGATATGTACTCATAATCATATAGTTATAAAACATAATTTTATAAGCTTTGATACCATTTCTCATACTCATACATATACAAACAATATTTATCAGTGAAAGTACCTGAGGATAGGGGAGATTACACGCCCATACATGTAACGCCCCTCTACTTTGATATCATTTATAACCTTACACGATTAATTTGGGTGCGGCTACAACTGATACTTATTAGGGCACACACCTTACTCAATAAGCCCTCAGGCGGAGAGTTTTGCTTCGCCCTAATTATTTTTTCTAGTAAATTTACACTCTTTCGTTTCTCATTTTCATTTCATAATCTAGCTCATGAGTGTCATCCAATAACAAATACACATTCTTTCTATAACTTATGGCTGCTCTGAGGATATTCACATCGTCATGCTTCCCCCCATGACCAAGTTGTGCGGCCCAAAGGCTGGACCTAACCATGGTTGGCCTACCCGATTAGATCAAAACAAGGAATCTGTCTGTTGGTCGTACGATTGGCCTGCCCACTCCTGGTTTGGATGCTAGGTGGCAACACTACCCTTCTCATTTACTCAATCGACTGCCACGCCACACTCTCCATGAGACCATGTGGTTGCACTATCACCTCACTAGCAATGGTACCGTGCTCTCTATCCAACAATCGTCCATCAGGGTTCTCATTTCACATTTCAGTATTCACATTTCAATATTCACATTTCAGTATTCTTATTTCAGTATTCTCATTTCAGTATGTTGGTTCATCTCATCACATCAGTAATATTCTCAACATTTTCTGTTTCATTCTCATCATATCAGTACACATTCCATCTTATAGTAGTACATATCTTATTTCATGTATTTCAACATTTCTCAATAAAACATGTCGATATTTCTTATTTCATTATTTATCATAGAAAACATTTCTATACATGCATACATACATACATACATACATACATACATATATATATATATATATATATATATATATATATATATTCCATCCCTTTCCAGTAAAATACACATTGGTATATCACAATTTATCATTCTCAATAAAACAATTTTGTATTCCACTTTTCATCATTTCCCATATTTTAAAACCCATATCATCACAATTCAATATATAAAACATAACTAGGTTTAACCTTATCTTCATTTCTGCATAAAACATTTCAATAAAACATAATTGGGTTTCCCCTTTCTCTCGCCTGATCTAGATATCCTCTATTTCACCTCAAAAAGATTGATTGAATCATAAAAAAAAAAAAAAAAAATGGGAGCGTGAAGTACAATTAGATCCATTTTGGGGGGTATCCAGATTAATATTATTAATTTCAATTAAAATAATTTATGGTTTGCTTTGTTGGACCAATAAAATGAAGTATCCAGGCTCCGTTTATAAAAAACCCAATTGGTAATATACTATGATTACTATTTGTATCATAAACAATTCCTATTTATATTTCTAAATTTATATTTCTAATCTAATTATAATAGGAGTGATATAAAATTCTTAATCAATCAAATAATATAACGAATACGTCAAATATTTGGCGAAAGACATGAATGAAAGAAATGAATTGAAAAAAATAAATAAATAAAAAGAAGCCATAGTAAAGCAAAAAGAAGTGGTATTGGGGAAATTTGTCCTATATATGCAAATCGAAATTGGGCAGATCTTTACCCGGAGCAGAGCATAAACCTAAAAGAATTAAGGAGACCTGTTCGGGAGCAAGAAAATGACATCGTGATTTGGTCGATGAAACAACATATCAATGAGAAGTTAGTTTGATAAGTTTAGGAATTTTTTTTTTGTATTATTTATATTATGGTTTCTAGGGAAGGGGGCTAAAACTCATTTTTCTTGAAAGAAGAAAACTTCAATAGAGACGAGAAAGAACTCACTATGAAAAAAGAAGGAGGGTCGGAATCTACACATTGATTTTTTCACGATTTTTTTTGGCCCGTATGCATCAAAAGGTGCATGTACGGTTTCTAAGGAATACAATTTGATCCTCATCAATCAACTTTATCGAGAAAGATTTCTTTTTTTAGGCCAAGGGGTTGATAACGAAATCTCGAATCAACTTATTGGTCTTATGGTATATCTCAGTATAGAGGATGATACCAAAGATCTTTATTTATTTATAAACTCTCCTGGCGGATGGGTAATACCCGAAATAGCTATTTATGATACTATACAATTTGTGTGACCAAATGTACATACAATATGCACGGGGTTGGCCTTCAATGGGATCTTTTATCCTGGTCGGAGGAGAGATTACCAAACGTCTAGCATTCCCTCACGCTTAGCGCCAATGAGTTTTTTGTTTTGAGAGAAAAAAGAAAACTAGGCCTTCACCATTATGTATACCAAACCAGACCATTATGTATACGATTCAACATGCCAACTATTAAACAACTTATTAGAAACACAAGATAGCCAATCAGAAATGTCACGAAATCTCCCGCCCTTGAGGATGTCCTCAGCGTCGAGGAACATGTATTAGGGTGTATGTGCGACTCGTTCAGATTGTAGTCTGGGACAAAAGAAAGGGAGCAATTTTTCCAGTATTAATGATCGTACCAGTAAATAGGGTAAAATGGAAGAACTCCATTCACTATCTAAAAATAAAAAAAAATCTATTATAGCCCTTTATTTATTGTGTATGAAATTTGTGGTTTTCCATTGGTGAAAATCGAATCACCTCAATTTAAAGTGAGAAGCAATTCTCCATGGGTAGCAAATGGTTATTCCATTAAGCGGGGAAATCCTATTTTAATTTTAAAAAAGTAGAAAGATTATGCTCCCACTCTTGCAAGAACAAACTAACCGGGTCAACTACCTAGTTAACCTTCCTAATTAAATACCGTTACTATCTAGATAGATCTCATTGTGAAAAATCTAGTACTGGATAATTCATGGGTAGAGCTAAAGAATGCAAACTGTACTATATATATATATATATATATATATATATATATATATATATTATAGTCTCATTATTCTCAGTGCAAATCACATCACCCAGTTTCAAATACATTTTCAGTATAAATCATATGCCACACAATTTTATTTGGTATTCATATCATAATCATCATAAGCAAAATATCATATTCTCATTTTCACATATTTACTCAACGAGTCATTTCCAAAAAAAGAATGATTGTTATAATTTATTTCCCTTACCTAACTTACTAAAAAGCCTACTACCAACCCTAAATTCACGCCCCATGACATTTGAAGTTCAAAACCCTGAAATTCACATTTCCCCAACTCAATCAACTAAATCCTAGAATTATTTATTATTCAGTTTTTTCCTAGGCTCTAAATACTCTAAATTAACAATTAAACCCTAAAATACCTTACTCTGGTTTTGGAGTGGTGCCCAAGAACCCTAGATCAACAATCTGCTCTGATTAAGTTGTTGAGAATCACCCCTAGATCCTCGTAGTGGTTCCTGATCGTTGAATCGGGTTAAAATGGAGCCGAAATCGAAGAGAGAAAGTGGGCTAGCTGTAACCTAGAAAGAGAAAGTGAAGAAGGAATAAATTTCACGCTAAAAAATGATTTTAGCCTTTATATAGACAAGCTGTCCACTTGTACTCATCGACGAGTCAATGAAGACCGTTCGTTGACGAAATCAATGGGTTCATCGATGAGTCCCTCCTTATGCCCCTTTTAAATTTCCTTTTTCTTTCTTTTCTTTCTCTTTTCTATTTTCCTTTTATTATTTTCATGAATTAAATTTTTTGGGTCTCTACACCAAGCTTTTTCAGCTAGAGTTCGGATCATCCTTTTAGCCACACCATTTTGCTGAGGTGTCCGAAGAACAGTGAAATGTCTCTTGATGCCCTACTGCCCACAAAACTCTATGAACCTAGAATCAACATACTTGGTTCCATTGTCTGACCTGAGGCATTTGATTCTCCTCCCAGTCTGATTTTCCACTTCAACTTTCCATAACTTATACTTGGCAAACGTATCAGACTTGTGTCGCATAAAGTATACCCATACTTTTCGTGAGTAGTCATAAAAAAAACTCACAAAATAAACATGTCCTCCTCGTGATGCTACTTTAATAGGCCCCCAAACATTAGAATGTATATAATCAAGAATACCTTCCGTCTTGTGAATAACTTCTTTGAATTGTGCCTTATTTTGTTTCCTAAGAACACAAAACTTGAAAAAATTTAGCTTACATGTTTTCATACCTTTCAAGAGTTTCCTCTTGTGAAATTCTTTCATACCATGTTCACCTATATGCCCAAGCCACATATGCCACAAAATTGTTTCATCAAATTCATAATCTATGGCTGTAGCTCCACCTACAACAATAGTTCCCTACAGTGTATAAATATTTCCACTTAAATTTTGCCCTCTCATCACTATTGGATTACCTTTGCACACCTTTATAATCTCACTTTTAGATTTGTAATTGAATCCGTTACAATCCAAGGTGTCAAGTGAAATGAGACTCTTCCGTAGGTTCGATATGTGTCTTACATTACTCAAGGTTCTTACAGTACCATCAAACATTTTATTTCAAACACTTCCTATGCCAATGATTTTACAAGAAACATCATTGCCCATAAGAACTGAAACTGGATTTACCAACCTGTAAGTCCTAAACCACTCCTTATTTGGATTCATATAGTAAGAACATGCCGAGTCTAGGATCCATAAGTCTGTGAGGCGATCCGACCTTGATGAAACTGAAAGTATATCACCATCACACTAAACTGAATTTTCTTCTTGAACTACATTTGTTGATTTTGAAGTCCGTTCATGTTTTTCAGCGTTTCCTTTCTTCGAATTTGGACACTCCAATTTAATGTGCTCCTTTTTACCGCACTTATAACACTGAATACCCTTTTTCTTCTTGGATTGAGTTTGATATTTTTGACTTGATCCATTTCTGAATTTTCCTCTCCCACGATCATCGTTACCTTTCACCACAAGTCTTTCTCCATTTGAATTTTCATCGGAGACTTTCATCATTTGATGAAATACCAACAACACACTTGTCACCTCTTCCAAATTTAGGGTCTCTTTTCCCCATGTAAGAGTGGTAACTAGGTTCTCAAACATGTGAGTCACTGGCAAGGAATTCAATAGCATTAGCCCCTTATCATCCTCTTCGAATTTCATATCAACTTGCATTAAATCACTTATGATTTGATTAATTATGCTGATGTGTTGGTTCAAGTTTGAACCATCCACCATCTTAAGCCAATACAGACGTTGCCTAAGAAAAAAATTGTTAGTAAAAGATTTGGACATGTACCGACTTTCAAGCATTTGTCAAATAGTCGCAGGAAAATCTTCCTCCATGACGTGATAAAGCACTTTATCAGCCAAACACAATCGTATTGTAGCAACAACCTTTGCCTCTAATTCATTCCAACTAGCCTCATCCATACCTTCCAGTTGAACACCATACAAGGCCTTCACCATCCCTCATTGCACAAACAAATCTTTCACTCTTCTCTGCCACAAACTGAAGTTTCCAGTTTTATCAAATTTGACAACATCAAATTTCACAGATGAAGTGTCTGATGCCATAACAACAATTCTCTGATACCAATTGTTGTGAATAAATTTGGATTTTGCACAACAAAAATTAAATGCAGCAACCAATGGAGAACAAATATGGAACACACACATGCAGTATATATGAAAGCAAGAACAACAACGCGAAGAATTACGTGGTTTGGCAATGCCTACATGCACGTGAGAAATCGGTAAAGTTTCACTATATAAGTGTCAATGGACACAATACAATACTTCTTACAATGATCTTCTTATCAAAATACACTTAGACCAGTGTATAAATAAAGTTCCCTTCGGAGGTTTCCCCCAAATCCCAACCAACTTAACATTCATATTCAAAATTTGAATTCAGCCTCGCTGCCTAGAACCAAACTGTCAAACGGTTTTAGAGAGTCATCGACGGTTGCTTCGACGGAAAGATATCAAGAGTAGATAATTTTGGATTTTAGTCAAACCGTCGACGATATAGAGAAACCGTTGACGATTTTTCCCAGATTGTTGAAAATAACTATGTTTCTCCTCCTTGTGTATGTTACCTACTTTAGAAATGAGCCACCAAACACAACACCTTTATATTCTTTCTTTCTTATATATGGATAATCATGGATGGTTATGAGTAATTGAATAGTCAGAGCCATGTTTGCTCTTACTACTCTTTAAAAAGATTTTCTTTGAATTATACGCCCTACTATATTAATCTACATGCATGTAATACAAATAAACAATTGTGAAAACTAATTAGATGCCTTACATTTCTAATTTTTATCATATGACATATTTTCATAAAATAATAGTTAAAAGAACAAAACAAATGCATCACCATTAAAAGGTTTGGCTTAAGGTAACACAAAATATGGTAAGGAGATCATTCACTTTATTTGTTCCTTTCCCTATTTGCTATCCTCCACGCAAAATTAAAGTTTAATTATTTCTCTTCTTTTTGAATTAGAAGTTAAATATGACCTTTAGGAGACTTTTTGAAACTTTTGCAAAATTAAAATTAATGGTTTTTGTACTTTCAAAAGTTCCGAAATGCTTCCTTTTAAAAATCAATAGGAGCTTTATTTTTTTGCTTAAAGTATTATTTTGGTTAATTATGAAATTTTCAATAATTTTTTTATTAAATACTTGTTTTTATTTTCATTTATTATTAATTACCTTTTAATTAAATTGTTAAATGATTTAACAAAACCTTCTCAACGTCCTCTTCGTATTGATAATTTTTTCATGACTTGAAGTGTAATGCCCCCAAAATATGCCCTGATATAATAATAATAATAATAATAATAATAATAATAATAATAATAATAATAATAATAATAATAATAATAATAATAACGTCATCACATGACATCTCCGATACCATACTATCACGTCCCCATTTTTTTTTTCTCATTTTTCAATAATAATCATAAAATATATATTCATAATATTTCAAATATTACATTTGTATGCATCCATTGCATGCGGAAGCAAAAATAGATCTTCCCAACACTATCCATACCAGAGTACCACCTCCCAACCATTACAATACCATTTTCCCGAGTCAGAACTATAACCCAAAAATTACCAAAACCATCTATATATGCTGATTCATATCAGCACTTATCCTATTTGTAATATCTATACCCCAACCCTAAGCTTTTAGGTTTGCTTTCTTGGCGATCCTGAAATGTTGAAATATTTATAGGAGGTAAGACACCTTTTAGTAAGACGAAATAAATTATTATCAGTGTGTGGCAAATGAGTTCTAGTGTAACAACATTCATCCATTAATTAACTTTAAATGAAATAACATTTATAAACTGTACTCACACCTATATAATTGCATAACACATATTTCTTTTCAGTTCATAATTTGGCTCAAAAGCCCCATTCATAAAAATATCTACAAATTACATGATCTGTACATATCAAGCTCTTACTGAGATTGAGGCGTTTTGTATCGTCGTCCCCCAATTCAACAATTCATATTTAGCTCTCATTGAGATTGAGGCGTTTCGAATTGCCGTCCTCCAATTCAGCCATTCATTTCATGCATTTGTTGAGATTAAGGCATTTCGTATCACCATCCCCCAATTTAGCCATTCATATCATGCACTCGCTGAGATTGAGGCGTTTTGTATCGCCGTCCCCCAATTCAGCAAGCCATTGGGCTAAAATCCTGAGAATCGAGGCATTTTGTATCGCCGTCCCCATTTTCCTTTTTCCATAATTATCTTAACAACATCAGTATTTCCACAATTTCTAATCATTCATATAATCATATCGAACTACCAAATCCATAACTTGGTATCAAACCGTCATTATCACAACTTGGTATAAAAATCACATTTCTGTACATAATTACATCTCAGTATAAATTCTCAACTTTGCACATAATCATAACTTAGTATCATTTCATATGTCTACATATAATCATATCTCAATATTGAATCTCAACTCTGCATAAGATCACATTTCTTCATAAAATCACATTTTCTCTATATTATATCACAAAAGATATTCCAACCAATTTATTTCTGTGACCATTTATTCTCATGCCACACAATTTAAATGCTTAAATCATAATCTGATAAACTGTAATGACCCAAAAAATAATGGTATTTAAATAATAAAGAGGGAGGGAAATGGAAATAGTACAGTAGGAGGCAGCCGACTTTGTCGATGACGTTGCACTTTGGGATGCAATGACCAAGGAAATTTATCAGGCTCTCGCTGACGAACACAAGGGATTCATCGACGAGGGTACAAGAGGGCCTCGTCAACGAAGACAAGTTTCATCGACGAGAAGATACCAAGAGAGGATTTTTGGAAGTCTGAAATTCATTGATGAGGGTGCAGGTTTGTTGACGAACTTTCTATAGGACTCATCGACGAGGTGATGTGTCTCGTCGACGAATCCAGCCCTATAAATAGCAAAAACTTGGATTTTTAACGCAAAAAATCAGAAATCTCTCTCTCTCTCTCTCTCTCTCTCTCTCTCATCTCTCTTTGATTTTGGCTCCTTCGTTCATCGGATCGACAATCTAAGGCCACCACGACGCTCTTAGGGAAGTTCTCTCCAAATCTGCCGAAACAGATCGTTGGTGGAAACAAGTTGAAATTCATCCCTGAGTTGAGGTAAGACTTTTTCTTTGAAATTTGGTCTTTCCACAGTTGAAGAAAATGATGCACTCGAATAAATACTGAAGTTTAATTTTGGGAGTTATCATTTTCAGGGTACTGCTCAGGGTTTCCTACGGGCGTAAGACCTTATAGAGGGACTTTTCAGTTGCCAGGTAAGGGGATAAATTAAAACAATTATTTTCCATTGAAATTACTATTTTTTAATAGTAGAATAATTTTTAGAAAGCATATGATTATATATGAGTATAATTGAGAAAATGTAAGTTTGGGAAAATACTGCAATTGTACAGGAAATGTGTTTTCAGAACGGAATATATGGTTTCATTCAATTAGTGTGGCATGAATATTGTATATATATATATATATATATATATATATATATATATATATATTATACCATGTTAAGTTAGATTTACAAGATAAAGCATGTTGACAAATATTTTCAGGAATAACATGATAAACACAGTAAATTATGATTTCAGAATATATGATATGTTCGGCGTAAGGCTGTAATTGATGATCGGCGCAAGGCCGCAATTACTCATGTTATTCGGCGTAAGGCCGCATTTATTCATATTTTTGGCGCGAGGCCGTAATTATTATGTTAATGTAGGATTCATAAAATGCTATTATTTGATTTACGATAAATGGTATATGTTTATGTACTATAATTTATTAGAACTCGGATGTTAGTTTAGTACAGTTTCAGGAGCACGGTATCGTAACTTATAGGTCAGATATCTATGATTAGATTGGTGCTAACCACCCCACGAGGGGGTGGGAGATGGATAGTCAATGTGGCTTTCAATGTAGAGTTGTAGGCGTCCACCTGGCAGTTCGGACCAGGGTGTGGCGGGCCCATCGTACTTACAGATATTTTTGACTCTGCAGTGGTCGACTAGCCATTGTCGGGTCTCGCCTTCAAGCTACACAACCCGTCATGGGGGGTAATACATGACATCAGGTAGCTATGCATCCTGGGTAGTTTTCAGTATTATAGATTATACCAAATAATACATGATCAGTATGATTACTTGGAAATATGAAATTATATGTTTATCTAACCATATTACGATTTATATTTTATGGTATGTGAAATGTACGGTATATGTATTACAACATTAAATATTCATGTTGCCACATAGCTGATTTTAATTTATCTACCCTTACTAAGAGGTGTCTCACCCTATGTTTAAATTATTTTAGGAAACTCGAAGAGACCGGCAGGTCAGGGCCGCTGTTGAGTGAATTGAGCTTCCCTGCTAGAAGGGTAAGTTCTGATCAAGGATCAGGAGATTTTTGTTGTAAGATCCTCGGTTTATTTTGATGTTTTGAAGATTGTATATAAACACAGTATCTTTGGGAATACAGTAGACTTTGGAATTATGTAATTTATGGTTGATGAATGTAATTTACATTTACTGCTGCCTAGGTTCTGCTATGTATGACAGATGTCCTCGCTACCCATGAGTTTGGGTTGACTATTTAATTATTATGTTTTATTATATATTAAGATAAGCAGGACGTTACAGTTTGGTATCAGAGCAAAGAGGTAGTTACCCCCGATCCTTGGGAACTCTCGCTTATGAATGATTGTGGCGAAGTAAGACTCTCCGCCCGGGGGCTTGCTGAATTGAGAGACGGCAATATGTAACACCTCAATCTTAGTGAGTGCTCTGATAGGTACCTGTTGTTGCTATGGGTGCAAGGCCCATAAGGAAAGTGACAACGCTCGAAAGAGGGACGTTACATAAACTGTTCGGGAAAAATATATTTTGTTGAAAATAAAGGTATGATCATCTCCATAATTTTACTTAAACCCATAATATACATTTTCTCAGAAAAAAAATGAGTTGATTACCCTACTCACTTGGTTTCTTTTTCCCAAATACATATATAATAATCAGTTTCTATATGCCTAAATCATTCAAGAAATCATATACAACATTACCATACTCATATTCTCAGTTTAATCGGTTAAATTTTAAAAATAGGCTGACATAATTTATTCCCCTTATGAAGTGGTGCCTATGATGCCCAAACGATGAATCCACTCTAGTTAAAATGCCGAGGATCGACACTGGGACCCAGAAATGGTGTTTATTTATCAATTTAACTGAGAATTGGAGAGAAATTAGAGAGAGAGAGAGAGAGAGAGAGAGAGAGAGAGAGAGAGAGAGAGAGAGAGAGAGAGAGAGAGAGCATTCGCAGCCCTAGTGAGAGAGAGAAAGTTTTCCCCAAAAAAAGAGTTAAAGTCCTATTTATAGGCTGCTGTCCCTAAACAAAACCATCGACGGTTTGGCTTTTAACCAAACCGATTTTTACCGTTTTACCTTTACTAGCGCTTGGTAATATGAAACCGTCGACGGTTTGGCCCTGTACCAAACCAGTTTCCCTTTTATTATTATTATTATTATTATTATTATTATTATTATTATTATTATTATTATTATTATTATTTTGTCCGGATCTTTACATCCTCCCATCATAAAAATTTCATCCTCCAAATTTGTTCATTAGCACTTATCCCAACATCTGGAAATCACTGAAATATTACTCAACTCTAGAAAGAGTCGGCGGCCACTGACATTGCGGTCTCGTCCCAAAATTATTAATCACCCTCACTTATGGTTGAAGAATATCGTGGTTACAACATATGATCCTGGGAGGTTAATTAATCAGGTAAAACTCTCCCAAAATCACTCAAAACATAAACCATTATATATATTTACAACTAAATACATCCAACTAAACAACCTGTTCAAAACATGTTTACATTTAAAACCAAACACTTACCTGATTAGCATTGCACCTCATCAAATAACAGCGGGTATTTCTAGTGTAGCTCCTCTTTCAATTCCCATGAGGCTTCCTATACTGCATGATTATTCCAAAGTACTTTTACCAACGAAATTTTCTTATTACACAATTCTTGCTCCTTCCGATCTAGGATCTGAACTGACACTTCATCATATGATAAGGCGTCACTTACTTCCAGTGACTCGTAGCTTATCACATGTGAAGGATCTGAGACATATTTTATCATCATGGACACATGAAACACGTCGTGGATCCTAGATAATACTGGGGGTAAAGCTATTTTTTAGGCAACTGGACCAATCCTTTCCAGTATCTCGAATGACCCAATATACCTAGGGCTTAGCTTACCCTTCTTCCCAAATCTCATAACCCCTTTCATTAGAGCAATCCTCAAGAATATCATATCTCTTACATCAAACTCCAGTTCTTGTAGGCAAGTATTAGCATAACTCTTCTGCCGAATCTGAGTTGTTTTGATTCTATCCCATATAAGTTTGATCTTTTCAGAAGTCTGCTGAATAATTTCTGGCCCCAAAATTTGCTGTTCACCAACCTCATCCCAATACAGTGGAGATCGGCGCCTTCGGCCATGCAACGCTTCATACGACACCATTCCAATACTGGCTTGGTAGCTGTTATTGTAAAGATCCAAAAAATAATAATAAAGAAAAATGGAAAATCAATTTGGTGCAGGACCAAACCGTCGATGATTTTGGGGAGCTCAGGAAAATTGTCGACGGTTTCAAGTTATCGAGGCTCAGTAAATGTAATGCCCTGATTTTCATATCATTTTTTTTATAAACAATAATCAATAAGTTAATCATTTGCCATGTCACAAACTTGATACCATATCAATATTACCCGACTCGAAATAGGGTACCGGGTAATCAGACAATCTTATACAAACATACCTAATAGTGGAAGTCAAAATTTACATACCATCCAGAATACAGATACCAAAGAACTATCCATCCATATATACACGTATGTATACACATCTCCAAAATCAACAACATACCCTAGGGGATTACGCAACTACATCCCCAACACAAAACACTTACTCTGACTATCAGGGTACCATCTCCCCTCTATCTCAGAGCTCTATCTCTTGGTCTGTCGTGGTTTCCTGAAATATTTAAATATTTGGGTGAGACACCTCTCAGTAAGAAGAAATAAATTATTTATAGTGTGTGACACATGAGTTTAGTTATATCATAATAAACTCACTTTAATGATTATATCTTTTGAGAAAATATACAAATATGTACTCACGATCATATAGTTATAAAACATAATTTTATAAGCTATGATACCATTTCTATTACTAATACATATACAACCAATATTTATTAGCGAAAGTAATCGAGGATAGGGGAGATTACATGCTCATACATGTAACACCCCTCTGCTTTGATATCGTTTGTAACCTTACCCGATTAATTCGGGTGTGGCTAGAACTGATACTTATCAAGGTACTCACCTTACTTAATAAGCCCTCAGGTAGAGAGTTTTACTTCGCCCTAATTATTTTTTCCAGTAAATTTACACTCTTTCATTTCTCATTTTCATTTCACAATGTAACTCATCAGTGTCCACCATTAACAAATACATATTCTGTCTGTAACTCATGACTGCCCTGAGGATATTCACATTGTCATGCTTCCCCCCATGACCAGGTTGTGTGGCCCGAAGGCTGGACCTAATCGCGATTTGCCTACCCGGTTAGATCAAAATAAGGAATCTATCTATCTGTAGTACAATCAGCCTGCCCACTCCTTGTCTGGACGTTAGGTGGCAACACTAACCTTCTCACTGGCTCAATCGAATGCCACGCCACACTCTCCACGAGTCTATGTGGTTGCATTATCACCTCACTAGCAACGGTGTTGTGCTCTCTATCCAACTCCCGTCCAATAGGGTTCTTATTTCCACATTTCAGTATTCGCATTTTAGTATTCACATTTCAGTATTCAAATTTTAGTATTCACATTTTAGAATTCACATTTCATCATCACATAAGTAATATTCTCATCATTTTCAGTTTCATTCTCATCATATCAGTTCACATTCCATCTCATAATAATACATACCTCATTTCACATATTTCAACATTTCTCAATAAAACGTATTGATATTTCTTATTTCCTCGTTTATCATAGAAAATATTTTTATACATATATATATATATATATATATATATATCATATTCCATCATTTCCAGTAAAAAACACATTGATATATCACAACTCATCGTTCTCAATAAAACAATTCTATATTCCATTTTTCATCATTTCCTATATTTCAAATCTCATATCATCACAATTCAGTATATAAAACATAACTGGGTTTCTCCTTATGTTTATTTCTGCATAAAACATTTCAATATATATATATATATATATATATATATATCATAGTCTCATTATTCTCAATGCAAATCACATAACCTAGTTTCAAATGCATTTCCAATATAAATCATATGTCACACAATTTAATTTGATATTTGTATCATAATAATCACAGGCAAAATATCATATTCTCATTTTTCACGTATTTACTCAAGCAGAAATTTTTCAAAATGATTGTTATAATTTATTCCCCTTACTTGACTTATTAAGAGGCATGCTAACAACCCTAATTCCACACTTGCGGCGTTCAGAGCTCAAAACCCTTATCCCAGGAGTGGTGCCTACGACGCCCTAATCACGAATCCACTCTGGTGAAAATGTTGGTGGCCGAGAATGGAACCCAGTGGTATATTCCATTTTTCAATCAACCGAGTATCGGGAAAGATTTCAATCCTTCCTGATCGATTTATTTATTTTATATATATATATAATATTAATATATATTATTATTTTATTTAAATAATAATAATTTGTTTATTTAATTTTAATTTGAATTTGAATTTTATTTTTTATTCTTTATCACACTTACTCACATATTATTTTCGGGGTCGTTACAGTAAAGGTAAAACGATAAAAATTGGTTTGGTTAAAAACCAAACCGTCAACGGTTTCAGGAAAACCATCGACGGTTTTGGCTGGGACAATAGCCTATAAATAGGATTCTAATTCATTTTTCTTTGAAAAAAATTATACTCTCTCTCTCTCTCTCTCTCTCTCTCTCTCTCTCTCTCTCTCTCTCTCTCCCTCTCTCTTCAATTTTCCCTCCAATACTCAGCCAGATTGATAAATAAACTCCATATCTGGGTCTTAACTTTAGTTCTTAGCAGATTAACTAGAGTAGATTCGTTGTTTGAGGATCCTTGGCACCACTCTAGTAAAAAGGTAAGGGGAATAGATTATGTTAGGTATTTTAAAACATTTAACCGATTAAATTGTAATATGAGATTACAAGAAATATATATGTTTTTTTGGATATTTTGGTATATGAAAATGGGAATTTTCAATTATGATTATTATAGATATACATTTTTGGGAAAACGAGTATATTGAGTTGATTAAATCCTAGAAGATGATGATTCTTTTAATTTTCAGCAAAATATATATATTTTCCACGCAGTTATTAAATTATGAATTATCACCCAAATTGTGTGGCATGAGTATATACTGATTTTAGAAATGTTGTAAAAATTATGAAATTATGATATGAGTATAGACGACTGTGTGCCGAGTATAGATGACTGTGTGCTGAGTTATGAAATAATGGTTTTATAAAGAGTTATGAAATAATAGATTTTATACAGAATTGTGACTATATCAGATTTTATACAAATTTATGAAAATGTGATAATGTTATAGTTTGACTATATGAAATGTATTATATGGTAGTAGAACCCTGATGGATTGGTTTAGATTGAGAGCATGGTACCGTAGCTATTATGATAGTTAGTATAACCACACTACCAAAAAAGAGTGTTGGTAATGGAAGTCGATTTGGCCTGCGAAGAGATGTTGACCACCCCTGAGTTCAGACTAGGCTACAGTAGGCAAATTGTACTATAGACGGGTTTAAATTTGACTTAGCCTGATGGTAGGCCAGCCATGGCTAAGTCCCACCTTCGGGCTGCACAACTCGATCATGTGGGGTTATAACATGATGAAATATGATCGTCCATTCAGGGAAAATTCCTTATGTATATATGTATATGATGTTACAATTATTGTAGAGAATTATGTATTATGATACAATATGGTTTGAAAGGGAAATATGTGTTTTCAAATATATACATAAGTGTGAGTACAAATTTACTTGTTTTATTAGTTAAATTTAATTATTTAATGGATGTGTTTTTGGAATACTAAAACTTATGTTGCCACACAGTGCTAATAATCTATTCCATCTTACCGACATGTGTCTCACTCCTATCATTTCTAACATTTTAGGAAATTCCAGAAATCAGGCCTAGAGTGCTCCAGGGTAGGACTGATTAGGTTTTGTTTAGGGTAAGTTTTTGTGAGACATAGTTATGTAAATGGGTATACTTAGTGTTTCGAGGGATGTTTTTATGGACTTATGGTGAAATATATATGTATTTCGGGTAATGGTAGAACTCTGGTATTGTGTTTGGAGTTTGTACATTTATGTTTTACTATGTTGTGTGGGATGAGTTATGGATAGGTGTACTTGGTGCCCACTTCGGGTATCAAGTTATTATATTGCGGTATCAGAGATTGTATGGAGAATAGCACTTTGGGCCCCATAATGTTCGAGGCGCGGGCTCGTTTTTATGTTGTTATCATTTTATGGGTCATTACATTTGTGGTACCAGAGCATATTTATAGTAGAATTTCATAGGGCGTGACAGTTGTTGTTGGCGGACTCTACTAACGACAGATACCGAATCCAGCTTCCTTTGAATCCAACACATATGCCCGTAACATATCTTCTAAGATCTGGATTATTTTCTTTGATTGTCCATCAGTCTGGGGGTGAAATGCTGTACTAAAAGTCAGCTGAGATCCCAAGGCCCTTTATAAACTCTTCCAAAACTGTAAGGTAAATCGTGGGTCTTGATCTGATACGATGGATACTAGTACGCCATGGAGTCTAATTATCTCCCGTATATATAGTGAAAAGTAAGGTGTAGTTCCAAGAGAAGGGGGGGGGGGTGAATTGGATTATAAAAATTTCTTTTAATTCCTTTTAAGAATCCTTAACCTTATTTTATTTCTTTTAACCAATTCTTGACTTGTTTGTTTAATTTTTCAATCACACAAGAACTTAGTTTCCTTTATCCAATCAACAACACAATTAAACAACCAATCAATTAAGTACAATATTCAAACCAACAACCAATTAATTTCCCAAGTATAAGTTAACTGCAGCACTATTAGATTAATGGAAGTATGCAAGATTCAACACTCTTTGGAATATAAACACATTCAAACTTTAAACCATTCAGCCACAATATATCAATATATTAAATTCAGCCCTAGTTATAAATTTGAATTAAACCCTGTAGTGAATGATAATTTGTGTTTTCTGATGTGAAGCCTTGTATTAATTGATTTTCTTAATATGATATGTAATATAAAATCCAACACAATATTCACACTCTTCCTAATATTCAAAATTCAAATAAACTCTCAGATAATTTATCCTTGGGATGTTTAATCAAGTAACGTACTCCCGTATGGTTTCTATAAGATATGGCATAACCAAAGTACTCCCTTTTGGTTTCCGCAACCTAAATCAAAATTAAACTTTAAGTTGACTTGATTCCCAATATACGTAGTATATATGATTTTCAATTTAAGCCATCAACACAATTTAAATATGTACTAAAAATAAAAAGTAAGGGAAAGAGAGTGTTAGACGGAGATTTTTACGAGGTTCGGCTTATACCCAGCCCATGTCCTTGCCTTTGGCAAATCACCAAAGGATTCACTAAACCTATTCCTTTACCGGGTGGAACAAACCTTTACACACTCCTTCAACAGGCTAGAGCTTGCCTCTCCAAACGATGTACCCTCGTTCGGTCACTCCTTCAAATAGGCTAGAGTAGCCTCTCTAAGCAATATCCCCTTGCTTAGCCAATGATCCAAACAATCCTTGGAATCATCAATCTACAATAAATACAACCAAAATATATGTACAAAGAATGCTTACACAAAGAGTTGATTAGTACAAGTTAAATCTATGTACTTCAATCAAATTCACAGTATGAAAATATGAAGCTCAAGAAGATATCACCGTAAGCCTTCTTTCTAGGTTGAAAGAATTAATAGTAGACTCAGAATTTTCTTGATAAATTCACAGCAAATCTTAGCAGTGAAACTCAGAAATTGATTGCACAAGAGAGCTTTTGAGAGAGTTGGGAGATTTGAGAGCAAGAAAGCTTGTTTGCTGTATTTTCTTGGTGTAATTAATTCTTAGCCTTGGAGGGTTATTTATAGATGACAAATCAAGTCTATTTCGTGTTCCCTAAATTACTTGGAGTGTTTCCCAAGTTTATAGAAAGTTTGGAGCACAAGAAATATGAATTTGAATTTAAAAACTTTTAAAAAATATGACTGTAAGCAGTGTTCAGGCCCCTGAAGTATCGAGGTCAGTCGCCTGAAGTTTCAAAAAACTGTAATTTTCAAAGTCAATACATGTTCAGGCACCTGAACTCACAGGGTTAGTCACCTGAGGTTGTTCTGTCTGCTGTTTAGGCGCCTGAAGTTCTGCTGTGAACAGTATTCAGTTGGCTGATAGTTTCGACCTTACTTCAGTATTATGGTCATAACTTTTTCTATACAATTTCAAATTAGGTGTTCTTAGTGTCTAAAGAAAGATAAGATAAAATACTACAACTTTAATGTTGAACACTTTTTAAAATCAAAAACTTTGTATAGAGAAAAATGCACCTCAATGCGGATGTAGAAAAAATGACAGCATTTGGAAAAACCTCTTTTGGTGCTTTTCATTGCAAAAATAATTTTAACTTTTTTGAAATATATTTTGACCTTATAAAAATATTTTTTAAGTGTTTTAAAAGGTATCTAGGTCCAATAAATTAACTTAAGAGTTTCATGTATCCATATTGAAATTATTTGAAGTACTTACAAAGATTGTCTTGAAGACTCATTTGACTCTTGTTTGCTTTGAGTTCTCTTTGTTGCCAAGCTCCAATGATCCTGAATTTGATGTGAGTTTTCAAGATCTATCTCTCTTGATCTTTCAATATTACTTTAGATTTTGAGTTTCATTGATCTTTGAGCTTTCCATGTTGATCACTTGAACTTTCATTCTTGAAGCTTTTTCTTTTATATCAATGCTCTCATGATATTCAAGTTTTAATCAATGCCTCAAGTTTGATATAATCATCATTCTTTGAAGTACAAGCTTTCATGAATTCTTTAACCTTGCCTTCATCATTGAGTCATGAAAATACATCACTTAAACAAAGCATGTTAAGTTCTACTTGTTTGTTAACATCAAAATAAGATGTTAAGCCTTGTAAGGCCAACATATAGCTCTTCCAATCTATTCATATAATAGATGACTTTGATTGGAATGAAGTGTGTAGTATTTGCTAGATGGTTAATGATTACCCTAATGGCATTTTGTCCATGCAATGCTGACGGTAACCCCGTTACAAAATCCATGGTGATGGACTCCCACTTCCACTTAGGAATGTGGAGTGGTTGCAATGGCTTTGCTGGTCTCTAGTGTTCAGCTTTCACTTGCTGACACGTAAGACATTGTTCCATAAACTGGGCAATTTCCCTTTTCATATTGATCCACTAGAAGGACTTTCACAAATCTCGATACATTTTAGTGCTTCCTGGATGCACTATATAGAGAGAGTGATGAGCCTCTTTAAGAATTGTTCTTTTGATCTCTGTATCATCATGCACACATAATTGGGCGTGAAACCTTAAAACTCCATCATCTGTGATATTAAAATCTGCCCCCAGTCCACTTTGTACCTTATTTATAATTTTTACCAACTCTACATCATTCTTCTGTGCGACTTTAATTCATTCTAGAAGGGTCAGTTGGATCACCAAATTAGCAATAAAAGCTTGATGATTCCCTTCCACTATGTCCACACCACATCTTTCCAGATCCATCCTGATTTGATGTTAAGCTACCACTGCTGAGAATGCTGCTGTAGAGACCTAGAAAATAGCAATAATAAAAATAGCAATAAAAAGAGAAATTTGGTTTGGTGTAGGACCAAACCGTTGATGGTTTGAGGAGTCTTAAGAAAACTGCCGACGGTTTTGTGTGTGTGTGGTTTGGTGAGACCAAACTGTTGACGGTATTCACAAGCTCAAGAAAATTGTCGACGATTTCGATTTATTGAGGGCCATTAAGGGTAAATATGTGGTTAAACGGTTCGATTAAAGACCAAACCGTCGACAATTTCAGGAAAACCGTCAACAATTTTGGCCTGGGCAGCAACCTATAAATAGGCTTTAAGTCATTTTTTTTAAGAAAAACTCTCTCTCTAGGGCTGTGACACTCACTCTCTCTCGCCTCAATTTCTCTTAAATCTTCATCCAAATTAGCAGATAAACACCATTTCAGGATCCCAGCTTTGATCCTCTGCAATTTAACCGGAGTGGAGTTATCGTTTGGGGATCTTAGGCACCACTCTAGGGTTAAGGTAAGGGGAATATATTATGTTAGCTATTTTTGGAATTAACCGATTAAAATGAAGTATGTGATTACAAAAATGTTATTTATGATTTTCTGAATAATTGGGCATATGAAAATGATGATTTTGGGTTTATTATATAAATATATGTGTATTTGGGAAAAACTAAAGTGAGTAAGGGTAATCATCTCCTTTTTCCAATTAAACCTATATTATGAGTTGAATAAAATTTTGGAGATGATCATGCCCCTGTTTTTAGCAAAGTATATTTTTCCCGGACAATTTATCATATTATAAACTATCACTCAAATTGAGTGGCATGAGATTGGCTATTATTACATAACTAAATCTGTTGTTTTTATAGTACTATATAGACACTGACTTACTCTAAAAATGAGTAGTTCGGAAGCTATCCCAAGTATAGGAGTTCGGTAGTGTAATAATTAGCCCAAGGGCCAGATTGTCTCCTCAGGGAATGCATTTTAGTTCTAAAGTTTGTTTAATCCCAAAAGAAATTAAGAAAGGAAAAGTTTATTGAACATGGTTCAGATTCAGTTCGTGGGGTTTTTGAGATTTTGGTGATGAAATTAAACTTCAACTAAAAATATAACACACATAAAATAATTGAATAAAAGCCAAACTCAATACCAGGATAACGAAAGAAATAAACCATGCAATCATTTCAACTGAATAAAAACCAATTATGCAAAATAATAAAATTCAACTAAATATAAATACCAGATTTAATGTTGAGATCAAGCAAAATTAAACTCTCGCAAAAATACTGAATAAAAATGCAAACTTTATTAATAGAATGTCGAAAGAAGTTGTTTGAATCCTAAAACATGGTATTTAAATGAGATGAAGAGAAGCTAAATTAAACAGTCCCAAACAAATTTAAAGAAACAATAATTAATTAAAGCAGAAAAAAAAAAATTAAAACTTGCTGTTGTTAAAAAAAATTAAACTTTAAAAATACTTCAAGAAAAATAAAAATAAAGCAAAGTAATAAGAGAGAGAGATATGGAAGAAGGAGAGGCCATGGGGATGTGTTTCGCACAGCAGCCTTGCTGCTGCTTTTCTTCTTTGCTACGGCTGCCTGCTGCTTCTCCTCCCCAAAGCTAAATAGAAAAACCTACTAAAAAGCTGCTGCCCAAAAAAACTAAAGAAAAACCTAAAGGAAACCCTACCTAAAGCTAAAAGTAAAAACCCCCCTTTACATTAAATGCCAAATTCCAATTCAAAATCCCTCTTAAGTCGGCTACTTCTTGCACACTCAAAGGCATGTGCATAGGCTGATTAGCATGTGGTCACATCAAGCTCCTTTTTTTTTTTTTTTTTGCTTTTCTTGTTTCTTCTTTTTTTGTTTCCCAATGCACGAGCCCGATTTTGACCTGATAAATGTCCAGATTAGAAAAAAGCTATTTCACAATGAATTGTTGATATCTTAGTAAGCTGCCACTTGAATCACACCAATCTGATATTAGATGAGAGAGTTATGATTAAAATATACGTTCATGCTATCTCCTAGAGAATTTTGGACTTGGATTGCTGCCCACTTTTCATTGCACACAGATTCATATGCATGAAGCCCACGTTGTCTTCTCACACACAAGCACGCACAACTTCCAATTTGCATAAGCTCCATGAGAAATGCATGGCCTCTTCACGGGCTCAAGCTCACGCATGCATGACTCAGTTTCTCTCACGCACGACCCACACACATTTTAATTTCGACTTTAATTTTGAAAAAATTATCCTACAATAATAAAACACAAATGCTTGTAAATTTTTGAAAAAATAAGATAATTATTTAAAAATTATCGATTGAGCTCATTGATTAAAATATGAGACATAATTAAGTATTTAATTAAAATAGTGACATTTAATTAATGCATTTAAATACTTAATTATGCAATTTTGATGCGTAATCAGACACAGATATGATTTTATTTAGAGTTATAATGTGGTAAATCTATACAGAGTTATAGTATGAAAGTTTTATATAGAGTTATAACATGACAGTTTAATATAGAGTTATGGCATGACAGTTTTATACAAAGTTATAGCATGACGATTTTAGATCGAATCGTGAAAATGAAATCTTGTTACTGTACTATTTTAGAAATTGCATTATATGGTTTAAGAATCCTGATGAACCAAAGATAAGTTCAGTATCGTAGCTATAGAGATATACTAGTGCAGCCACACTATTGTGAAAGTGTAGGTGGTATACAGTTGATTTGGCCAGAGAAGAGTAGAGTACCCTCTGGAGTCCGGATCAGCTGGGTAGGCAAATCGTACTTACGGATCGATATAGTATGCTGACTTAGCTTGGTGGTAGGCTATCCATGGCTAAGTCTAGTCTTTGGACCGCACAACTCGATCATGTGGGGTTAATACATGATGTTATATGATTATTCATTCAGGGAAGTTCTCTTATGCGTATATGTGAATTTACGTACATAGGGAATTTTATTAAGCCAGAGCATATTTTTGACAAGAAAGTAAGTATTTTCAAATATATAGATGTGAGTACAGTTTTACATGATTTCTTAATTAAAGTTAATTTAAATAATGGATGTGTTTTTACTAAACTAAAACTCATGTAGTCACACACTGATAATAATGTATTCCACCTTACTAAGAAGTATCTCACCCCAATAATTTTTAATATTTCAAGATATCCAGGTAGCCGAGCTTAGGGGGATTCGGGGCGGTATTAGATAGTTTTTGTTTAAAGTAAGTGATTGTATGACACCGATATATATAATTTTGTATATTTTGGAATGTAATATATTCATTGGGGAATACTAATGTAAAGGCGATGATTTAGAGCTCTGGTACAGCTTTTGAGGTTAATGTATTTCTATTGCATGTATTATATTAAGTTATGGACAAGTGTGACCAGTGCCCACTTCAGGTATCGGGATATATTGTTATGGTATCAGAGATGTATGCATAGAGAATAGCTCTCTAGGCCCCACTAGGTTCGGGGAGCTACATATTCCCTAACTTCCGACTCAATGCATCAACAACCGCATTTGCTTTCCATGGGTGGTAGTTAATGGTACAATCATAATATTTTATCAGTTCTAGCCATCTCCTCTTTCTCAAATTCAACTCCTTTTGCGTAAAGATGTTGTTAAGACTTTTATGATCTGTATAAATCTCACACCTCTCACCATACAAGTAGTGTCTCCAAATTTTCAGTAGGAGAATCCTTGTTGCTAATTCCAAATCATGCGTTGGGTAATTCTTATCGTACTCTTTGAGTTTTCAAGAAGCGTACGGAATAACATTTCCTTGTTGCATCAGTATGCACCCAAGCCCTTTTTGAAGTGCATCACTATAAATCACAAACCACCTTCTCTTGAAGGAATTGTCAGTACCGGCACAGTGATGAGCCGTTGCTTTAACTCCTGGAAGCTCTGTTTATATTCATCTATCCACTCATATTTTACATTCTTCCTTGTAAACTTGGTTACTGGACTTGATAATTTAGAAAAACCTTCCACAAATTGGCGGTAATATCCTACCAGACCTAAGAAACTCCTAACCTCCTGAACATTCTTTGGTCTCGCCCAATCCACTACCCCCTCTATCTTACTCGGATCTATAGAAACACCATCCCTGGATATCATATGTCCAAGGAATGTAACTTTTTCTAGCCAAAATTCATATTTCTTAAATTTAGCATACAACCTCCTTTCCCTTAACACCTGAAGTACTATCCTTAAATGATTTTCATGCTCCTCAGGAATCCTTGAGTAAACCAGAATGTCATCAATGAACACCACCACAAACTGATCTAGATATTCATGAAAAACCCTATTCATCATATCCATAAATGCAGTAGGAGCATTAGTTAGTCGGAAACACATAACCAAGAACTAATAGTGGCCATACCTGGTTCGGAACGTAGTCTTTGGAACATTCTCTGATTTAATTTTTACCTGATGACACCCTGATTGGAGATCAATCTTAAAGAACACTCGTGCTCTCTGGAGTTGGTCAAACAAATAATCTATACAGGGAAGTGGATACTTGTTCTTAATAGTCACCTTCTTTATTTCTCGATAATTGATGCACATTCTCATTGACCCATCTTTTTTTTTTTTTTTTTAACAAATAACATTGGTGCTCCCTATGGTGACACACTAGGTCTAATAAATCCTTTGTCCAATAACTCCTGTAACTGTTCTTTCAATTCCTTCAATTCTGCTGGAGCCATTCTGTACGGAGCCCTAGAGATTTGTGCTGTTCCTAGAAGTAGATCAATGGTAAATTCAACTTCACTGTTGGGAGGCAACCCAGGAAAGTTATTTGGAAATTCATCAAGGAAATCCCTCACTGTTGGGATATCCTTGAGCTTTACTTCTTCCTCTGGTGCCTTTTTCACACAAGCTAAGGATCCCTGACAATAATCCAGGAGTAGCCTTTTTTCTTGAATAGCTGACAGTATTTTTGGCGAGGCACGCACACATGACCTAAAAAATCTGTACCCCTGCTCCCCTGGAGGTCTGAACACCATTTCCTTCTTATAACAGTCAATATTGGCATAACTGGAGGCTAGCCAGTCCATCCCTAGAATCACGTCAAATCCATGCATATAAAAAACCACTAGATTAGCGGGTAACGTTCTCCCCTAAATACTGATTGGATAGTCCATAAGAACCCTCCTACACACCACCACGGTCCCCATCGGTGTGACCACCGATAAATCTGTATCTAGCAATTAAGCTTCTATTCCACATAATTTGATATACTCTCGAGATATAAATGAGTGTGTTATCTTTGAATCAAATAATATGACAACTTTATTTGATAATAATAAAATATTATGTAGTGATCCTAAAAAAATAAAAAATAAAAAAATAAAAAAATAAAAAAATAAAAAAAATTTAAAATTAAAATTAAATTAAATTGAATTAAATAATTAACTAAATTAAGTAATTAATTAAATAATGATAATCATTAATTAAATTATATAACATAACATATTAATATATATTAATATAATATATATATAAATGGGATAACTTTCCTAAAGCTTCTAAGCTTCAAGAGATGAAGTTGTTTTTTTACAAAGACTCACGCCCCCCAAGGAAATTCTCATGCATAGCTCTCGTCATTCTCCTCCGTCTACGTCCCTCTTTTCTCAATTTCTCGGCAGATACTTGACTAATCGGGAAACGGAAAGTGTTGTTGGATTCCTAACTCTACCACCGACATTTCTATTCGAGTAGATTTGTCGTGGGAACGACTTAGGTTTTACTTCTGGGGAAAGGTAACTTTTCCCCATATTCCCAATTTCTCTGTAAATATGCGGTTAAATCGACGATCAGGCACCACCGCGTGGTCCTAGTCACGATTGTCGTCATCTTGACGTGGGTAAATTTTCAATTGGGGTTTTCTAGGCCCCACTCCAAAGTGAGAGTGGGATTTGGAAAATTTGGCAAAATGGTTATATTTGTGGGTATAACTATTTATCTGAAAATTATGGCCCTAGGAAATATTTAAATAGTATTTTATTTAGGAATAATTAAATGAAGCTAAGGTTTTTGAATTAGGGTCCGGGTGAGCGCCGCTGCGGACATCTCTGTGGGATTCTTGTCGGTGTAGTTCGAGAATTCAGGTAAGGGGAAATTATATATTAAATCAGAATTTATGAAATTAAAATTAATAATTTACTTTATATTATATGTATATTTTGGTTTGAATTATTAAAATGCCAACCATGTAAAACTATGATTTCTAAGCCTAGGACCACTTAATTAGGTATGTATTTGTGGAAATGAACTGAAGAAAGTGGAAGGAATTTTTTGGATAATTATGTAAGAAATGAAAATTGTATTTTCAACATATAAATGTTAAATGTGGGTTGACCTATTTTACAAGAATATGTATGAATTTTCACTGTTAAATTGTGTGGCATGAGATTCTGTGCAAATATATGTTAAATGTATGAGATGCAGACTAAGTAAGTAAGACATTATGAAAAAAATGTGATATGGATAATGTTGCCTGTGTATGTTAAATGTAACCATGTAAATGTAAGACAGCTGAAAGACAGTCATGTTAGCAGATTTAGCTCATTTCTATGTGGACTAACTGATGACAGCTAAAATGAGTTGTGTTAGCAGATTCTAGTGCATTTCTATGTGGACTAATTGATGATGGCTAAAACCAGCTATAGTACGAAGGAATGAAATGAAAACGTTATGCAATGAAATGACAATGGAATGACAATGTAATGAAATGAAATGTGAAACGTGAATGATACAAATGGGAAAGTGTCACTTAAAGTGAAATGCAATGCAATGTTAAGTTATGAATATGAACAGATGTGTATGATTGAATAATGATAGAAAGAATGATGTGTTATGATATTAGAAGTATGTATGTACGCAAAACATGTTACGATTGGGCGAGGTGTACCTTTCATCTGAGGGTTTTCTGAGTAAGGCAAGTGCACTAGCAGTTACAGATGTGGCAGTAGTCGTATAACGTACTAGGGCAGAGGGAACCTACTTGTATGGGTGGGTAGAATTCCCTATCCTTAGGGCCTTTTCCAGTAAACTATTGTTGAATGCGTGAGTAAGAGATTAAGTTAACACTTGAGGGCTCACTGAGTAAGGTGTGTGCCCTGGTATGCTTTAGTTGTGACCTTAGGGTTACCTAAGTATCAGAGCAGAGGGGACTTGTATGGGTGGGTAATCACCCCTATCCTTGGGTAATCTCGTGGGCTAAATCTCTGCATATGTTTGATTAGGTTCAGAAAATGATTTCAGGGTTGTGATAATGATTTGCAAATGTATTTGAAATGATATCTATATACCTTATGTTAGCCACACGCTGTGTTTAATATATTGTTTCTTCCCTTACTGAGATGTGTCTCACCCGAATATGAATTTATTTTTTTCAGGATTTCCTCGAGATCGAGCTTTGAAAGCTCGAGGTTTTTATAGCATTATTGGGAAATAGAAAAAGAAAAGGGTGTATTTCTATGCTAATTATGGGGAATATAAATATTTATGTTTTATGTCTTTATGTTTTAAAGCTATTGAGTAAGGAATGATTGTGAAAATACTAAAATGTTTTGGGAGTCATGTAGATTTATGGAAATGCAGGTGATGGATGATTTATTATGGATTATAGTTAGAATTAGTAAACTCTGGTATTATGTTATATGGAGATTATGTTTATGTTTTCCGCTGCGTATATATTAATTTATGGATTATTAGGGATTTTATCATGTATAACGCACTAGACTCAGGATTAAGGGTTTCGGGGCGTTACATATTACCTGTCACCACGTCCCTTGCATTTTATGCTTCTCCTAGTGTAAGAGAATAGACCTACGTCGGGACGGTGTTCCTCTGATGGCTACCTTGGGATGCTTGTCTGTCTCCCTGGAATTGATTAATAGGGGGTGCATTGATCGGTTGCCCACGACAGTCTTGTGCAATGTGGCCGGGCCAACTGCATCGACAACAGACGTTCGTCCTAGCTTGACATTCCCCCCAAATGTCTCCCATTACACCTGGGACAAGGAGGGCATAACAGATTACTCTTCCCCACTCGATTCCCTATTTTATATCTCTGGCCCACATTATTTCAATTTCCTCTCCATGTACTCTGACTCATACCGGCTTGAAAACCAAGAGGCACGAGCGTCTTCCTCTGATTAGACATCCCCACACTCCTCTGCAAACTGGTATCCAATACCGTGACTTTATCTACTAGCTTTGAGAAATTCTGTACTTGAAAAGCCACTACCTACTCGTAGATTTCCTATCTCAAGCCTTTCTTAAACCTTCTCGCCTTCCTTACCTCATCTGGAACCATATACGGGGCGAAGCGTGGCATCTCAACAAGCTTGGTCGCATACTGTTGTACAGTCAAATGCCCCTGAGTCAAGTTCATAAACTCCTCCACCTTAGTATCCTTGATGGCAGCGGGGAAGTATCTATCAAAGAGGATCTCCTTGAAATGGTTCCAAGTCATAGCCGTGGGTTTTGGTCTCTGCTTCTCAAGCAACTTTACTAATTTCCCCCATCACTTGGTCTCCCCGACCAATTTAAAAGTAGCATACTGAACTTTTTGTTCCTTTATGCAGCGCAGGACTACAAGAAGCTCGTCCATCTCCTGAACCCAGTTCTCTTCCTGAAGCGGATTAGTTCCTTTCGCAAAAGTCGGGGGGATTCATACCAATAAATTGTTTGATAGTGCATCCCTGGTCTACATTCTGCCCCCTAGAATCCCGCCTAATCTCCGCCATAACCTGCCGGGCTAAACCTCGCTAAATAGCAGAGGTATCAATGTCCTCCTCGCTTGAAGCCCCAAACTGTTACTTTCCCCAACATCCACATTCTTGTCTCTAGAGCCCATCCATAAAAAAACAGGAGAACTAATTTTAGAATCCCCATGTCGTAACACAATTAACAAAGAAACTATAAAATACACTATATCCTCATACTAAAACACTTAAACTCTCCTTTATAGACTTTACTCGCACAAATAATCAATATAACCTCCAAATTCCCAATTTTAGGTTCAATCTTACTATTTAGAAATAAAACCATTGATGGTATGCCATAATTTTCCTGAAACCGTCGCTTCATGAAAATCATAGAAGACCATAATGAAATTTCTGCCTCCAGGCTGCGAGACAAATCTCAAAATTTCAATTTGCTTAAAATATTCCCCTTTGCTATACATCCTTTACCCAATCCACCATACAACACATAGCCTATCCCATTTCTACTCCCATCACCACTCATTCCTATACTCTGGTAGTATTATCCACTAAAGTCCGCAGAACCTAGCAACCTAGGCTTTGATACCACAGTTGTAATGCTCCCAAAATATGCCCTAATATAATAATAATAATAATAATAATAATAATAATAATAATAATAATAATAATAATAATAATGTCATCACATGACATCTCTGATACTATACTGTCACGTCCCCATTTTTTTATATTTTTCAATAATAATCATAAAACATATATTCATAATATTTCAGATATTACATTTGTATCCATCCACTTCCCGCGGAAGCAAAAATAGACCTTTCCAACACTATAGCAAAAATAGACCTTTCCAACACTATCCATACCAGAGTACTACCTCCTAACCATTACTATACCATTTTCCCAAGTCAGAACTATAACCCAAAAATTACCAAAAACATCTATATATGCCGATTCATATAAGCACTTACCCTATATGTAATATCTACACCCTGACCCTGAGCTTCTAGGCTTGCTTTCCTCACGATCTTGAAATGTTGAAATATTTATTAGGGTGAGACACCTCTTAGTAAGATGAAATAAATTATTATCAGTGTGTGAAAAATGAGTTCTAGTGTAACAACATTCATCCATTAATTAAATTTAAATGAAATAGCATTTATAAATTGTACTCACACCTATATATTTGCATAACACATAGTTCTTTTCAGTTTATAATTTGGCTCAAAATCCCCATTCATAAAAATATCTACAAATTACATGATCCGTGCATATCAAGCCCTCGCTAAGATTGAGGCATTTCGTATCGTCGTCCCCCAATTCAGCAATTCATATCTAGCTCTCGCTGAGATTGAGGCGTTTCGTATCGCCGTCCCCCAATTCAGCCGTTCATATCATACATTCCTTGAGATTGAGGCATTTCGTATCGCCATCCCCCAATTTAGCCATTCATATCATGCACTCGCTGAGATTAAGGAATTTCACATCATCGTCCCCCAATTCAGTAAGCCCTCGGGCTAAAATCCCGAGAGTTGGGGCGTTTCGTATCAACGTCCCCCTTTTCCTTTTTCCATAATTATCTTTACAACATTAGTATTTCCAAAATTTCTAATCATTCATGTACTCGTATCAAACTATCAAATCCATAACTTGGTATCAAACCTCATTCTCACAACTTGGTATAAAAATCACATTTCTGTACATAATTACATCTCAGTATAAATTCTTAACTTTGCACATAATCATAACTCAGTATCATTTCACATGTCTACGTATAATCATATCTCAGTATAGAATCTCAACCCTGCATAAGATCACATTTCTGCATAAAATCTCCTTTTCTCTATATTATATCACAAAAGATATTCCAACTGATTTATTTATGCGACCATTTGTTCTCATGCCACACAATGTAAATGCTTAAATCATAATCTAATAAATTATCCGGGAAAAATATATTTTTTTGAAAACAAGGGTGTGATCATCTCCACAATTTTACTTAAACCCATAATATACATTTTTCAGAAAAAAATGAGATGATTACCCTACTCACTTGGTTTCTTTTCCCCAAATACATATATAATAATCAATTTCCATATGCCTAAATCATTCAGAAAATCATATAAAACATTACCGTACTCATATTCTCAGTTTAATTGGTTAAATTTTAAAAACAAGCTGACACAATTTATTCCTCTTACCTTAACCATGGAGTGGTGCCTACGATGCCTAAACAATGAATCTACTCCGGTTAAAATGCGGAAGATCAACACTGAGACCTAGAAATGATGTTTATTTATTAATTTAGTTGAGAATTGGAGAGAAATCAAGGAGGGAGGGAGGGAGGGAGAGAGAGAGAGAGAGAGAGAGAGAGAGAGAGAGAGAGAGTGTTCCCCCCCCCCCAAAAGAGTTAAAGTCCTATTTATAGGCTGCTACCCCCGGACAAAATCGTCGATGGGTTGACTTTTATCCAAACCGATTTTTACCATTTTACCTTATCAGCCCTCGATAATATGAAACCATTGATGGTTTTCCCAAGCTCCACCAAACCGTCGACGGTTTGGTCCTGTACCAAACCAGTTTTCCCTTTTTATTTTTATTTTTTTTTATTATTTTGTCTGGGTCTCTACACGAAGGTGGAACAATTAACCCGTAATTTAGAACGAGTGATCGAATTTCCCCCCTCCTTAATGAAGACAATGTTTTTTAAATACAAGTTTTATTATTAATGTGACTTAATGTTACACATAAAGTCACATAGATTTATGTATACTTATTAGGTGGTAAAATTAATTATTATTAGAAATTCCTCTAAAATTTGCACCATCACCTATAAGATTTATACCATCAATGAGAAGGCATAAGGGAATTTTATATTGAAAACTTAGAACTTAAATGATAAAGGTTATGTTTGAGTTGCAGAATCCCTATTCCTAACAATATGTTAGTTTTAGTAGGTTAGTAATAATTAGTTATATAAGAAATTATATTGTTATTTTAAACCATACAATAATGTGAAATATTTTATGAGTTCATAATAAAGAATAGATAAGGAATGATTATTCTCAAATTTTATGATGGCGATGTCTATTCCTTCTTGATTACATGTAAAATGAGATAATTTGGAAATATATGAGAAATAACTATTCCCTTGGTTATCAAAATTCAAACTATATTCCCTCTTATTCCAATGAATAACTATTTTACCGAACCAAACGAGCCATAATAGTTGGAAGTTTTAGTATCTTTGTTTTTCTACATATAAATATATACAAGCTATAATACCTTACATGTTGATCTCATTTATTAGTTGCAGGCTAGGCTTAATTTAATTTTTTATTTTGACAAATCACCTATTTATAACTTGACCGGTAGAGTTAAAAGGTTAATCTTTTTTATATATAAATATAATTTGGAGATCTAGATTGATCTATCAGACATAAGTAACATGGAAAATTTTTAAGATGACTTCAAGTATTGCTTGAGAAAGGACATAATTATAACTATACCCAAACTCTCTCTCTTCCTAAAATACTATAACATAAATAAGACAAAATATTTTCATCATAGATATCTCATTCTAAAAAATAAAGTCAAAATAAAGTTCTTGAAAATGTCAATTTAAGAGAATGCTTTTCATTTCGTGGAAGAACAAATGACACATATTGATTTGAGCAAAATATATATAAATAAATAGTAAGCAAAAGGTCATCGTTTAATTTGGAGATTTAGATTGGTCTATTAGGCCTATTAATTTTGAAGTAACATGAAAAATTTTCAAGATGGCTTATAGTATTGCCAGAGAAAACGCTTTTATTGTAACTGTACTGAAAATTAAATGATTCATCCAAACTCTCTCTCTCTTTCTGAAATCCTGCAATATAAACTAAATAAAAATACATTCATCACATACATTTCATTGTCAAAATAAAATTGTCAAAATGTCATGTTTTTCATTTCGTGAAGAAACAAATGACACCTACTGTTTTGAACTTAATAGAAACAAATAAGTATAGAGAATAGGCATAGGCGGCCTATGTGTTTGTGGGATTTCTCATCACATATGTCAAAATTGCAAGTTGGGATGGGCCGGCCTATGCCTCCCGCGGGCCAAAACATAGACTACTAAATTAATGTTTGATGACAACTTTGATCTCTCTAATTAATTATTACCCTTACCAACTATCACGTATATACAATTGAAGAGAAATTTAGCCAACAATCAATAGTGGCATTGATCATCATGTTAAGAGAACTACTTTTATTTTATTTATTATTGATTATGTGTTTATCTTAAATTCGCACGATTCATATTAATATAACATTTAAATTGTAGAATAAAATGGAATGAAATACAAATTTAGATCAAGGGAAAAAAACAAAGCGAACGATAGTTTTATTTTTATTGTGCCTCGATTTTATTTAGTTTTTAAAAGCCAAATATATGTGTAGCAAGTGCGGCAGAAAATTATTGTAAAGTAGAATTAAATTAATTCATATCTTTAAAACAAAATGACATGATATTTTATAAAGCTTGCTAGTGCCCTTGATTAGGACTCTTACTAACAAAAAGAGAGTAGCCATTGCAGTTGATAGGGTAGGATTAGGATTTTCAAAGAGTGATAGTGAATCAAACATTGGATGATTTAATTAATAAAAATTGACCTTTCTTTTAATTTGGAAGATGAAGATGAATTATTAAAAACAAGGGGTAGGAAAAGCTGATGAGGCCATTAGTTGGATGTTGAATGGACCACCTAATGGGTTCATTCATCTCCCTTTGAAGTAAAAGTTGTTTTCTCATTGCCCAATTTTCAAAGGACATGTCCAATCAATTTCTTTCTTCTTCTTCTTCTTCTCTTTTTTTTTTTTTTTAATTTTTTATTTCTTGTTGGATAGGACCCCCCAAACAAGCAAAACAATAGTTCTAATTTATCAATTTTCCAAATAATATGAAGTTTAGTGTCACAAATTTTTAATTGGATTATAATTTTGTATGTAATTGGTAAATTAAGAGGGGATCTTGCAACCCGGCCCCTTCGATTTCGTAAATTCAAAATTTTAATTAGTTAGGATTTGAGTAGTTTAATGTTGCGATTTTTCAATTGAGATTATAATTTAGTATGTATTTCGTAAATTAAGAGAGGTTCGTTAATTAGATGGATGGACTTACATTAATTATATCTATGTAGTTAAAGGGTCTTGGCCTGTTACCATTCTGTCAAACAAAAATGTTTTATGTATATAAAAAATTGCAAAAAATCTATGATACATTATGTTATTTGAAAATATATTAATTTCATACTTATTATGCATTTGAGAACATGAATTTGAAATTTTTATTTGGATTTATGTGGATTTGGATAAAATATAATATGAAATTGTATTGAATTTCTTTTAAATCTACACAAAATTCAAATGCAAGTCTTGAAATTCATGTTTTCAAGCATTATTTAAAGAAAACATGCCAAAAGTTTATGATAGACATGCCCTCAAGGGAGTATGTATCGCATACAATAGAGTCGAACCAATTAGAAAATTAATTTAGCTACGAGAGTTAGCAAACTCAACTCTAGAATATTGCATGCGATACGATACGATATGTATATATGTACAAATATTCAACCATGAACATCTAACTGGGAATGATCTATTCCAATCAAATGGATTATTGAGTAGTTAAGAAATAATTTTAGTAAATTTTGAGCTTTACTCAAGAAAGGCACAAATATTAATCATCTCCTTCAATTCCTATTTCAATTCCAAGTTGATGGTTACTCGTATAGAAATTAACTTTGATCTGAAGGGGATGCTTCTTAAGTTTTGTGTTGCCTCAATTAACTAATTAAGAAATAATGTGGGATGGTGCAAAAAAGCTTCAGTAATTAATGTTGTGCAAAAATGCCAATGCTTAGAGGAAATACAAATTGATTGGATCATGTAGCAGCAATGAACAATAAATAATACAGAAACACAATCACACATAGGTAATTATCAAAGCAATAAAACACATGACACAAAAATTTACGTGGTTTGGCAATGTGCCTACATCCACGAGAGCAAGCGGCTGAATTTCACTATCAAATTTCAAACTAGGATTACAGTATTGTTTAAATGCTAACCCTACACATACAAAGGACTTAGGAAGTTCCTAAAGTACCCCTATAACAATCGTTGGAGGTTTTTCCTCCAAATCCCCATCCTACTAATCTTCCCAATTCAAAATTTGAAATCAGCGCTGAATAAGATCATTGATGATTTCAACAAATCGTCAACGGTTTAATACCGAGACTGAAATACTAAGACTAAGACCGTTGACGGTTTCAGGCAAACCGTAGATAGTTTTCTCTCGAGGGTAAACCATTGATGTAACCGTAGACAGTTTCTTCCTACAACTCAGCTTCCTTGTTTTTGCTCACCATGCTTTCCTTGTGCATGTATTCCACTCAATATGAGCCACATACTCCAACAATCTCCCCCTTAGCTAATTCACCCCTTAGGAGAAATACGAAAGGGATAGTAGGTTGGGAGGCCTCTCATCTAGCAACTGGAGACGTTGATCAAGTCCAAGCAATGCTTGACCTTGTCCATGGTAATATGCTTTGTCAACATGTCTGCTGCATTCTCAGGCATGTGAACTTTCTTAAGCAGTAGTTCACCAGAAATAACCAATTCCTTGATCCTATGAAATCACACATCTATTTGCCTAGTCCTCACATGATACACTTGGTTCTTCACCAAATAGATGACACTTTGACTATCACAATGCAGCAGAACTCCATCTTACTAAATATCTAGCTCCTTGACTGATGGGGATCAACATACCTTACCCCTTTCTTTTGCAGATATGGTAACATGTGGACGACCTCTCGATGTACACTCTTTTGCCAACATGATGACATGTGGATGACCTCCCAATGTTCACTTTTGTTCTTAACTATTTTGTAGGTACACATGGAGTATTTGAAGATTTTTTGATTAAAGACTTTGTTGGAGATTTTATAATTCTGTTGACTTTATATGAATATGTTATTTGAAGAACACATGGATTATCTTGAAGACCCAAATGAAGTATTGAAGCAAGTTCGAGTTCAAGACTCATGTGGGCCCCACACGGCTCCAATGGGCCCCATACGGATTTGACCTCCGTTTGACTTATGTTTTACATCTAAGTTGTAATATTGCAAAACACTTAAGCTTAGCTTGCATGTGAGAGTGTTTAATGTGTGAGTTAGTAAGTTGTGTTAGTCTTTAATATGTTAGGATTTAGTGAGCATTTACTTTTTGTGTCTCCCATGCTTATGTGGGAAGTGTAGGTTGTTTGATGTTTTGTCCCCCACGCTAGCTTAGCTAGTTAATGTTTTGTCTCCCCCTTTTTCCCATGTTAACTTATATATCTTCATTGTAAGAACTGAAAATGTAGCTAAGATTTGATATTGAATATTGAAAGGAGTTTCCTTTGCTAAAGCTTGAAAGCTTTATCCAATCAACTTGATTGTGTAGTCTGAGGCTACGCATTCTCTCCAGAAATCAAGTGGTTGGAAACCACTATTCTATTGAATGACTCCATTTCCACCTCCCCTCCCTAAGCCCCACGGCCTCCCCTCAAACACATCCACATGGCCACCACAACATACACCTCCACGATCACCTACACTGCACTCCATTACTGCGTTCGTCTTGGTGAATGGAAGCTTGTTCAAAGGACCTACGGTGTGATCTATTTACATGTGGAAAAACTTCAAGTTATCCAAACAATTCTCTTGGTAATTTCAGCACTTGTGTTTGAATCCTTGCTATATTTTGTGAGCCCTTGCTAGTAGATTCAATTACATCTTTGAATAACCCTTTTGCATCCACAGATTGCAACATTGGTACTTGCTAGCTTTAAATCAATTAGATGAATATTAGTCTACTAACATATAACTTATATTCTTGAATATTTGAAATAACAACTTTTTAGCATATAACTTGATTACTTTGTGAAAGAACCAATTGGGACTTAATTGCTGGACAAGTCATATACTTTTTCAAAATCCTTGAACATGTGAAATACTGCATAACTTATGGTGTTTATATTTAGTTAATTGAATTCTTAATTTAAAGTGTTTCGAGTGTATGTGTTTGTGCCATAGGACTAGGTTGATCCATCCCATCCTACATCATTGACCAATCCTGTAAGCCACAACTCTTCATTGGGAGCTTCAGCCACTGCCATATACTCCAATTCAGAAGTAGATGAAGTAATAAGTGACTGCACCATGGACCTCCAACAAATATACCCTCCCACAAGGGTGAATAGGTACCCTGTGGTAGACCTTTCATCATTCAAGTCCCCTGCATAGTCAGCATCCACATATCCTACCACTGAAGGATCACCCTGTTGTCTGTTGAACATAATACCATAGCCTGTAGTATCCTTTGTTGGAATTGGTGTATGCCCAAGAGGGGGGAGGGGTGAATTGGGTATTTAAAAATTCTTCCTAACTTTAGCTAAGCTAGCAACAGTAATACACAACCTAGGGTCTGTCTAAGTATAGCCTAATATCACAAATGTTCATATTTAATCAATTTAAAGCAATATTAGTGTATCAAACATTCAAAGCAATAAGTATTAACATACAGGTGCATAAATTAAATTGAAAAAAATAAAGCTGACACCAGATGTGTTATCGGGGTTCGGCCAATACTGCTTATGTCCCTGCCTCAGCTCGCAAGCCTGAGAGTTTCACTAATGCTCACTTAGGGGGTGGAGCGGCACCAGTTACAACCAAGTTAAATTACTAGGGCTAACCTCAACCTTTACATACAATTCTTCCAAGTTAGATTATCACCCCTTCAGGCCACACCTGGAATACAATAAGTAAACAATACAAATTTTGTGTACAAAATATGTGCTTCTCCAACAAGAAGATTTGTACCAGTATAATCAATGCACAACAACCAGATAAGAACTATAAACTCAGTGCAAATATGTGAAATAACACTCTAGGTAATGTCAATAATCAATCAAGTGTGAGAGTGTATTATCAATCTATCTTTGAAATAATATATAAATATATATCAACCACAAATAGGGTTTCAAAGATTTCCAAAGATATAACCAAAATATCTTAAAATAATTTTCTTAAAGTTTAAGCACAAGAGATATTTTCAAAACAAGCTTGTCAAAAAGTTTTCTACAACACACAAGACAAGCTTAAGAGTCTTGCAATAAACAATGCAAAGACTCACAAACTAATAAAAGTTTTCCCCACAAAATGAATATTGATTAACTCAAGGGGGAAAGCTTTTGGGCTTAATTCTTAATAAAAAATCAAAAAGCAATTTCTGAGTATGAGAGTTTGAGCAATAGTAAGACTTGTAGGATCACTTAAAATACTCTCACTAAAAAATATTCTGCAATAGGATGAGCAAGGGAAGAGAATATGACTTATGTGTGAAGAAAATGCTCTCAAAAATTCAGAGGAATTTTTTCTTAATCAAATTGCTAATTGGGGTGTTAATCTTTGCAAATGAACACATATATATAGCTTAACCCAAAAAAAATAATTGTTGGGATACAGAGGGGATTATTAAATTGTTTTAAACCAATTTAACCTTAATAACCCCATGTTATTGCAGTTAAAAATATAGCAACCCAAGAGTTTCGGTTGACTATATTTATAAGTTCGGTTGACCGAACCACTTTTGAACTACAAAATATAGTCGGCTGAATCAGGGCGATTTTGGAACCTTTCAAGGTTCGGTCGGCTGTATCTAAGTTCAGTCTGCTATTCATCTAGTTCAATTGACTTAATCAAAAATGAACTTGGAAGTTCAGTCAGCTGAACCGTTGGGTGTCAAACACGAGCGAGTTTGGTTAACTGAGGAAGACATGTTCAAAAAAGATATAGTCGACCAAACCTAAGTCAACAAGTTGACTATTGGTTAGTTCAGTCGACCGAGGCGTATATAACGCACTGCATTCGGTCTACTGAAACTTGTTTACACTTAGGATAATTGTCCTGATTTTGAGTGTTGTTAAATGCAAGGGCCTAGGGTCTATCTAAGGTCGAGGCATTTTAATTTAGCCTAAAAAACCTAGCGTTTGTCGATTGAATTTTCTATGGTCATTGGGCTTTTAGTCCTATCATTTATGTGATGCAGATATTACAAACCATATTAAATATTACTGTTGGCGTGATATGTCATACTCGATTTTGATAATGACAAATACTCTTGGTATTTGATGACTTTTGAGTTTGTGTGTAGATTTATATTAGCAAATCAAGTAATGACACATGAAAGCAAAACATGAAGACCCTGAAGATTATTTCTTGTTATAATTTATATTATATGGGTCTGTAATAGTAATATAGGATCGGTCTGTAATAATCTCTGCATGTCATGCCCATAGGTAATTGTAAGCTCAAAATAATCGTAGAATGACCATAGGGGCTAAATGACCTTAGGTCACCCTTTGGTGGACTGAAGGTTGACCAATGCCGAATTTTTGGGACTATCTCAAAACGGCCATTGAAAAGACCTTAGTGTAACTCTAGGTCCCAACACTCACACACATATCATGTAATATATAAGAGTGTTAAATCTGTGCTGAAATTGAATATTATTAGGAATTTTGTGAGAGCTCGGGCGACCGAACCCTAGGTGTTCAAAACACCTCGGGTGCCTGGACCGCTGAGAAGTCAGCGGGTTGACTAGGTTTTGGGCAACTGAACCAGAAATGAGCGCATTTCCTTTGGGCGACCGAACCCATCTCAGAGTGCTTTTCACCAACCCGGGCACCCGAACCTTTTAGTTCAAAATGAGCCCCGAGCGACCGAACCTATGATCAGGCACCCGAATTTATGAACAAAGGCTATTGACTTTGTTTCGAGCTGTCGAAGCACGACATAGGTGACCGAACCTATTTAAATACCTTTATACCTGTGTCTGTTTGGGTGACCGAACCATGGTTTAGCCACCCGAACCTCGGTGGGTTAAAATTAATTTAACCACTGTAAATTAGGGTTAAGTTGGGTTAATGGTGTTTTAACTATTTGAAACTTTTTTAATTGTTGACTCTACAAGTCCAATTTTGTTTTGATAATGAAAAATCACTTGGTATTTGATCTGTGTATTGAGTTTGTGTACATGACCTATATTAACCATGCACGAAAAGATAACAAGTTATGGATGCATTCAAGTAAAGCCTACAAATTGTGGAAAGCATCTTGGAACTTAAAGAGTATGAGAATCAAGATGCAAGCGGCAAAGTTCAAGAAACTCTTGGGAATGGGTATTTAGAGCTTATGTATTTACATTGGCATATGATTTATTTTGAAGCTCATTATAACTTAGAATAGTTTTAAGACTCATGCAATTCATGCACATCATTAGGAAACTCTCATGGACCTTGAAATGCTTTCAAAATCATGAAAAATATATTTTATGAAAGACCCAAGAAAAGAAGCCAAGCAGATTTTTAGTTAGAAATGAAAATTTGAGAGAATGGTGAGTTCGGTCGCCTGAACTCAAACCTCAGTAGCTTGAAAAATTTCTTCGGTTGCCTGAAAATTAAGTTCAGTCACCTGAAGAATTAAATAGAGAAGACAGAACCTGTCTGAGGCTCTTCGGTCACCTGACCTTGGAACCTCAGGCGCCTGAAGTTGACACTTCAGGAGCCTGAAGTCGAGTTCGGTTGCTGAACTCGCGGGAAAGCCTAAAAGATTAGCTCTTTGTTAAAAAGAAACGTGAAGTATATTATTAATCCAATGGCTGAGATTAATTCTAAGGGTAATATAATATATCTTATGAATATCTAAACCCTAGAACATAAGCTAAGGGACACAACAAGAAATACATACTTCTCAATGCAAGATTTGAACCCTAGAGCCGGTTTTGTGCACTTCAATCTTCTTCCATATTTGTTTGAGAAAATCTCTACTGAAATCAAAAGAGCATTCATTCATCCAACTAAACTTTGATCTAGTATTAAGGTTTGATCTGTCAAGTTATCATTTTTTCAAGAATCTCTCATCTCTTTACTTGTTCATCGTTTGAAAGAAGTTTTGATCTTGAGTGTGTATTCACATATAAAACTGAATTTCGGGAAGATCATGTTTTGAGAAAATCTTGTTAGCTTGGTTGATTGATTTGAACTTCAAGAAGTAGATAAACACATATTCATATATATTGTTCATTGAGCTTCTTATTGAAAAACCTATTTTGATTAAATACAAATTTGTGTGTTGACACATAACATACATCAAACGATTTTATCGTTTTTCATACATTCTTGAGCTTCAAGTTTTATCATGTGTTAATGTACTAGGAAATTGAATTGTACTCACCAGCTTTTGTTTAGAAGCATTGTTTTGAGTGTTATTTTCAGATTTCATTGTAAACAAGGTTCGGGTCGTGAACCGAGTGTGAGGAGGAAGCTGTACCTCTTGTGAGTAGCGGATAAGGAGGGAGCTGTACCTCTTGTAAGCAGCGGTTTGTAAGGGAAGCTCCGTCCCACTTTAAGGAGCAAGGTTATTAGTGAATCCTTAAGTGGTTGCTCAAGGCGAGGACGTAGGCCAAGTCGGCTGAACCTCGTAAAATCACGTTTGTCATCTCTCTCCTTTTTACTCTTTTTTTTCCGCATTGTATTTAAATTGAGAATATTGCATGCGTAGATAGGATTGCCACACTCACACAAAATCGAGCAACTAGAAGCATTTGGTGAACTTATAAGAAGTGTGTGAAAGAATATTAAGTGGTTTATTTTTTTTTAATATCCAATTCACCCTCCCTTTTGGGACTACACCTTAATCAACATTTGGTATCAGAGCAGGTGTACATAGACGTAATTGTTAATTTGTAAAACGATCACATGGCACACATTGGTGTAACTCTATTTGGTGAGGGACACTCATCCACTAGACCACTCATTTTCTATGGTGTAAATTACACCTATTGGAAACGTAGGATGAGCATATATCTACTGAACGTAGATTGAAAGGTTTGGAAAATTGTGACTAAGGGAAATGACATTCCCATGAAAGTAATTGATAAGATTAATGTACCTAAAACTAAAGATGAATATACTGAAGAGGATTGGAAGTCAGTTCAAATTAATGCCACTGCCATGAATATACTCTTCTGTGCACTAGATGTCAATGAATTTAATAGGGTAATGGCATGTAACTCAGTAAAAGAAATTTGGGAAAAATTAGAAGTTACATATGAAGGCACTAAGGAAGTAAAGGATAGCAGAATAGACATGCTTACTAGTGAATATGAAGCATTTAAAATGACGATTGATGAATCCATACAATCCATGTACACTAAATTCACACACATCATTAACTCTTTAAATGCTCTTGGAAAAACTTATCCCTCTTATGAGTTGATCAGGAAAATACTTAGGGGATTACCTCCAGTGTGGGAAGCAATAGCTACTGCAATAGCTGAAGGGAGAAATCTCAAGGAGATTTCGGTGGACGAACTCATTGGATCACTCATCACCTATGAGCTGGCGATAAACGAGAGGAAAAATGAACAAAGCAAAGCTAAGAAGGTCACTGCACTTAAGGCATCATCAAGCTACTCAAGTAAAGGAAGCGATTCCGAAACAGATGATGACATGGCCTTGCTAACAAAGAAGTTCGGAAAGTTCTTAAAGAAGAACAAAAAGTTCAACAGAAAATTTCGGAACTCTAAATTAGAAAGAGGAGAGCAAAGCATGAAGAAAAAGAAGGAGGATCCACCAACATGCTACAATTGCCGAGAAGTTGGACACATCAAGCCCGAGTGCCCTAAACTCATGAAAGTTTCAAGGAAAAAGAAGAAGGTGCAGAAAGTCAGCTGGGATACAGACAGCACTAGTAGCTTAGAATATGAATCCAGCGATGACGAGGTTGCCATTCTGTGTCTAATGGCACATGATGACTTTGAGGTACTATCATCTCGTTCATCATCTTCATACTACTCTAGTGAATCTGAATTTGAAAATGATATGATGTCATATGATGAACTAAAACAAGAATACCTATACACTATTAAAATACTTGAGAAGAAAACAAAGAAAATTTCTGAGTTGAGAAGCCAAGTCAAAGAACTTTCAAATCTTGTTGAACACCAAAATGAATCCCATGCATCTTCCATGAAGGATAAAGAGCTGAAAATTGAGGAATTAGAAAAGGACTTAAGAGACAAATTTGAAATTATTTGTAAATTTACCAAAGGACAAACCAACTTTGAAAAGCTTTTAGGATCTTAAAGAAATTCTTTAGAAAAAGAAGGGTTCGGTTTTAATGGTAAAGAAAATATAAGGAAAAGACAACTTTACATACGGTATTTCACAAAAGAATCAAAGTCATTTGTTCTAACTAAGAATCATTATAGATATACTACATGCTTCAAATGTAGAAGGTTGGGTTACATACAATTTGACTGCCCATTCAAAAACAAAGATGTAAAAATTAGGAAAGTATGGAAGATTAAGGGTGAACCTAGCACTAACCCTCCTGGACCCAAGACAATCTGGGTACCAAAGCTAGTTGTTTAATTGTATCTTGCAGATTTGCTTAAGAACCACTTCTTCAAAAGATAGATGGTATATGGACAGCGGATGCTCACATCACATGATCGGAGACAAATCAAAATTCACATCCTTCACACTCAAGGATGAAGGGTTTGTTAATTTTGGAAATAATGCTAAGGGAAGGATCACAGGTGTCGGTAATGATTCCACACTCATTATTGATGATGTTTTATTAGTTGAAGGTCTAAAGCACAATTTATTGAGCATAAGTCAACTATGTGATAAAGGGTACAAAGTATCATTTGAACATGACAAGTGCATAGTTGAACACAAAACTGATAATAAGATACTGTTCATTGCTAAACGACATGAAAACGTATACACCACAAGTTTTGATAACCTAACTTCACAAAGTGTAACATGCTTATCTACTATGAATGAAATAAGTTGGATTTGGCATAGGAGATTAGGACACGCAAACATGGATTTAATTTCAAAATTAGTTAAGAAAGAATTAGTTAAGGGACTGCCCAAGACAAAATTTGTGAAAGATAAAATCTGTGATGCATGCCAAATAGGAAAACAAGCAAGAACAAGCTTTAAGAAGAAGAAAGAGATCTCTACTACTAGGCCACTTCAAATGCTGCACTTAGACTTATTTGGACCAAACCAAATTCAGAGTTTAGGAGGAAAATCATATGCTTTTGTCATAGTTGATGACTTCTCAAGATACACATGGGTACTATTTTTAGGTCATAAAGATGAAGCATGTGAAAATTTTATTAATCTGTGCAAGAGAGTACAAAATGAAAAGGGATACACAATTACCAAAATTCGAAGTGATAGGGGTAGAGAGTTTAAAAATCAAGGCATGGAAGACTATTGCAACTTATTAGGAATTGGCCATAATTTTTCAGCTCCTAGAACACCACAACAAAATGGCGTAGTTGAAAGAAAGAATAGATCTATACAAAAAATGGCTAGAACTATGCTTAACGAACATAGATTACCCAAATACTTCTGGGCCGAGGCTGTGAATACAGCCTATTATGTACTAAATAGAGTTCTAATTAGGCCATCACTTAATAAGACTCCTTACGAGTTATGGAATGGCAATAGACCAAACATATCATATTTTCATGTTTTTGGCTGTAAGTGTTTTGTGCTCAGAGACAATGAACATTTAGGAAAATTCGATGTAAAATCTGATGAAGGTATCTTCCTAGGGTATGCCTTAGATAGTAAAGCCTATAGAGTATATAATAATCGAACATTAACGGTCATAGAATCTATTCATGTAGTGTTCGATGAGACAAATCCCTTCTCCAAAAGAATTGATGAAGATGAACCTGAATTAAACAAGGAACTAAAAGAACTATCAATTGAGAATGATTCAGAAAAGAAACTTGAACTTAGAGAACCATTCATTGAAATTGAAGAAACTACAGCTGAGGTAAATGAACCACCCAGAGAATGGAAATACATAAAGAATCATCCCATAGATCAAATAATAGGTGAACCATTACGTGGAGTATCCACTCGCTCCTCTCTTAGGAACATGATGAGTCATTGTGCATTTTTATCACAAGAAGAACCTAAGAATGTGAGTGAAGCTATAGAGGATGAATCTTGGGTTCTATCCATGCAAGAGGAATTAAATCAATTTGAAAGAAATAGAGTATGGACGTTAGTTCCCAGACCAGAGGATAAGTCAATCATAGGGACCAAATGGATATATAAGAATAGGAAAGATGAAAATGGAATAGTTGTGAGAAATAAGGCTAGATTAGTAGCTCAAGGATATAACCAAGAAGAAGGTATAGATTTTGAAGAAACATTTGCCCCTGTAGCTAGCATGGAAGCCATACAAATGTTATTAGCATAAGCAGCTTTTAAGGATTTCAAGCTATATCAAATGGATGTGAAAAGCGCATTTTTAAATGGCTACATAAATGAGGAAGTGTATGTAGAACAACCCCCTGGATTTGAAAACCATAAGAACTCAGATCATGTTTATAAACTAAAAAAGGCCTTGTACGGTTTAAAGCAAGCTCCTAGAGCTTGGTATGAAAGGCTAAGCGGTTTTCTATTAGAAAATGGATTTATAAGAGGAAAGATAGATACAACCCTGTTCATAAAGGCCAAGAAAGATGATATTCTCCTAGTGCAAGTATATGTAGATGACATCATTTTTGGCACTACCGATAAAGAATTGTGTAATGAATTTGCCAATACAATGCAAAATGAATTTGAGATGAGCATGATGGGTGAACTAAATTTCTTCCTAGGACTTCAGATTAAACAAGCAAATCGTGGAATATTCATAAATCAATCAAAGTATATTAGAGACCTACTCAAAAAGTTTAACATGGAAGACGGAAAATACTAGGTACACCTATGAGCACTTCATTGAAATTAGATAAAGATGAACAAGGTATACTAGTAGATTTCAAACTATATCGTGGAATGATAGGTAGCTTGTTATACCTAACTGCCAGTAGACCAGATATAATGTTTAGCATATGTTTGTGTGCAAGATTTCAGTCTGCTCCAAAAGAGTCTCACTTGCTAGCTGTTAAACGTATACTTAGATATTTGATAGGAACCGTGGACATTGGGTTATGGTATCCTAAACACACATCATTTGAGATTCTTAGTTATTCAGATGCTGATTATGCAGGTAGTAAAGTGGATAGGAAGAGCACTAGTGGTACTTGTCACTTCTTAGGACACTCCTTGGTCTCTTGGTTTTCCAAGAAACAAATGCAGTCGTTCTTTCCACAGCTGAAGCTGAATACATAGCGGTAGGTAGTTGTTGTGCTCAAACGCTTTACATGAAGCAACAACTGAAAGATTTTGGATTAAGCTATGAAACAATTCCCATAAGATGCGATAATACGAGTGCAATAAATATCTCAAAGAATCCCATATTACATTCACGAACTAAGCACATAGAAATACGACATCATTTTCTTCTTGACCATGTACAAAAAGGGGATGTAAGACTTGAATTTATATTCACAGATGAACAATGGGCCGATATATTCACGAAACCATTTTCAGAGGATAAATTTATACAAATTAGGCGTGAATTAGGTCTCATGCATAGTCGAGAGGTTGCTTAGAATCGTGTTAGATGATATAATTCAGGGGGAGCAACATTTCTTACGACTAAATCACTTGGAAGTGCATATTATTAATATTTGGTATCAACATTTTGACACATTCAAAACCTTAAGATCTCTAAACACCTTGTGTATGAACATGAGCATATTGTCATTCGTTGAATATTTGATGCATTAATTGAGGGGGAGCCTTTAGTTGGGTGTAACCCGTTATATATTTTTGCTCGTGCATTTGTCATCATCAAAAAGGAGGAGATTGTTGACTCTACAAGTCCAATCTTGTTTTGATAATGACAAATCACTTGGTATTTGATCTATGCATTGAGTTTGTGTACATGACCTATATTAACTATGCATGGAAAGATAACAAGTTATGGATGCATTCAAGTAAAGCCGACAAATCGTGGAAAGCATCTTGGAACTTAAAGAGTATGAGAATCAAGATGCAAGCGGCAAAGTTCAAGAAACTCTTGGGAATGGGTATTTAGAGCTTATGTATTTACATTGGCATATGATTTATTTTGAAGCTCATTATAACTTAGAATAGTTTTAAGACTCATGCATTTCATGCACATCATTAGGAAACTCTCATGGACCTTGAAATGCTTTCAAAATCATGAAAAATATATTTTATGAAAGACCCAAGAAAAGAAGCCAAGCAGATTTTTGGTTAGAAATGAAAATTTGAGAGAATGGTGAGTTCGGTCGCCTGAACTCAAACCTCAGTAGCCTGAAGAATTTCTTCGGTTGCCTGAAGATTAAGTTCAGTCGCCTAAAGAATTAAATAGAGAAGACAGAACCTGTCTGAGGCTCTTCGGTTGCCTGACCTCGGAACCTCAGGTGCCTAAAGTTGACACTTTAAGAGCCTGAAGTCGAGTTCGGTTGCCTGAACTCGCGGGAAAGCCTAAAAAATCATCTCTTTGTTAAAAAGACACGCGAAGTATATTATTGATCCAATGGATAAGATTAATTCTAAGGGTAATATAATATATCTTATGAATATCTAAACCCTAGAACATAAGCTAAGGGACACAACAAGAAATACATACTTCTCAATGCAAGATTTGAACCCTAGAGCCGGTTTTGTGCACTTCAATCTTCTTCCATATTTGTTTGAGAAAATCTCTACTGAAATCAAAAGAGCATTTATTCATCCAACTAAACTTTGATCCAGTATTAAGGTTTGATCTGTCAAGTTATCATTTTTTCAAGAATCTTTCATCTCTTTACTTGTTCATCGTTTGAAAGAAGTTTTGATCTTGAGTGTGTATTCACATATAAAACTGAATTTCGGGAAGATCATGTTTTGAGAAAATCTTGTTAGCTTGGTTGATTGATTTGAACTTCAAGAAGTAGATAAACACAGATTCATATATATTGTTCATTGAGCTTCTTATTGAAAAACCTATTTTGATTAAATACAAATTTGTGTGTTGACACATAGCATACATCAAACGATTTTATCGTTTTTCATACATTCTTGAGTTTCAAGTTTTATCATATGTTAATGTACTAGGAAATTGAATTGTACTCACAAACTTTTGTTTAGAAGCATTGTTTTGAGTGTTATTTTCAGATTTCATTGTAAACACGGTTCGGGTTGTGAACCAGGTGTGAGGAGGAAGCTGTACCTCTTGTGAGCAGTGGATAAGGAGGGAGCTGTACCTCTTGTAAGCAGCGGTTTGTAAGGAAGCTCCGTCCCACTTTAAGGAGCAGGGTTATTAGTGAATCCTTGAGTGGTTGCTCAAGGCGAGGACGTAGGCTAAGTTGGCTGAACCTCGTAAAATCGCGTTTGTCATCTCTCTCCCTTTTACTCTTTATTTTCCGCATTGTAGTTAAATTGAGGATATTGCATGCATAGATAGGATTGCCACACTCACACAAGATCAAGCAACTAGAAGAATTTGGTGAACTTATAAGAAGTGTGTGAAAGAATATTAAGTGGTTTATTTTATTTTTAATATCCAATTCACCCCCCCTCTTGGGACTACACCTTAATCAACATTAATAATTCCCAAAAAGTCCCTAACGGTTATAATTTTACTCCTGCCTATAAATATGGGTTCATTTGTGAGGATTAGTAAGAGATTAAGAAAAATCATTAGCCAAAATTCTCTCAAACCCAAAATCCCATTTTGCGTATAATACTTCCAAACACTCTCATACCTTTATTCCATTGATTAATCTTAGATTTGTGAGAGTTCTTGCTTGGGTAATTGCTTAGTATTATTGCTCATAATCCCATTACTTTGCTTGGTTGATTGGTATTGATTTTAGGGAGTTAAGCAAGGTTTTCCCACTGATTTTATTTTATAAATCTTGTGTTGGGAAAAACCTAGTAGCTTAAGGAGCTTTGCATTGTCATTGCAAAGATTCCTATAGCTTGATTTTGGTGTGCAAAATATTTTTCTACAAGCTAGAATATTTTCAAACTACTTTTGTGCTCATTACATTGAAGGAAAATCTTTTAAGCTAGTTTGAATACTTGATTAACATCTTTGAAACCCTGATTTGCTATTGAGATTTCATTTAGTTTGTTTCAAAGATACAACTTGTTTAGAACACTCTTGAGCATATTAGTGATCATATCTTGTTGAGTGTGTATTGCACAAAAATACACATCATTGAGCTTACATTTACCTACATTGTTGATGTGTATGTGATTGTGCGTATTGAGTACATATCTGCTTTACATGAAAGCACAATGTTGTACCAACTTGATTGAGAAAAATACTATTGTATTTCCAGGCATGGGCCTGAAGTGGAAGACTTGTCCTGTGAAATAATCTTGGATTAGCTTAGACCCGCTTAGGAAAGCTAGATTTACCATCCTGGTAAGGTGTAAGTTGAGGTTAGCCCCGCTAATTAACCTTTTTGTAAAGGTTGATGTCAGTCCTATGCTAATTGACCTGGTTGTATTAGGTGCCGCTCCACTCGTTAAGTGAGCCATTAGTGGAATCTTCGGGCTTGCAAGCTAGAGGTGGGGACATAGGCGCAGTTGACCGAACCCCGATAACATATCGTGTGTCTGTTTATATTTTCGCACTTTATATTTACCGCACGTGTGTGTTATTATGTGAATGATGCGCATGATATAAATTTTGCATATTATACTTATCTGTGCATTTGGGTAGATAGACCTAGGTTGTGAATGTATTTTTGCTGAACTAGTTTAACCTAGGATAGAACTTTTAAAATACCAATTCACCCCCTCTTGGGAATACACCAAAGCTAACAATTGGTATCAGAGCCTAGTGGCATTGATTTAAAGTTTTTTGCTAAAAGATCGAGATGACTCTCATTGGTGTATCCCCATTCGGAGAGGGACAGTCACCTACCAGTCCTCCATTGTTTTGTGGTGTTGATTGCACCGCCTATAAAATTAGAATGTGCATATTTTTAAAATCTATGATTGGGGGGCCTGGCAGGTGATTGATAAAAGAATTTGTATGCCTATAGAAAATGATATTAATTTGATGCATGCAAATTCATATGCCATGGACATGTTATATCTTGCATTATATTCTAATATTTTTGTTGAGTTTGTGGCATGTCGGACTGCAAAAGAAATCTTAGATGAGCTAGAAAACAAATATGGAGGGACCCAGGAAAAGGAGGTAAATCATAAGCTATTAATCAGCGATGAGGTATATGATTCTCTCTCTAACTCGATTGATGATTCTGTTGCTGAATTCTGTGATATATCATATGCTGAATCATCTATTGAATATAATGACAGTTCTGGTGATAATGTGTGTGATGATTCTTGTGAAAAGCATTACAGCATATCGTATGGTGAATCATTTGATAATCTTTGTGATAATCTTGTTGAACATGCATGCAATGATTTATATGAAAACTATTGTGTATCTTATGATGAATCATGTATTGAATTGAATAATAAAAGCATGCTGTCATTTGAAAAACTAGAAAAGACTCTATTGAAAATGAATAAATTTATAGTTAAGATATCTAAGCAAAAATCATTTTTGAAAATTGAGAATAAGGGGATAGCTATACAATTAAAAGAATACAGACCCAAAATAATAATTGAAAATACAATAAAGAGAGAGGTCTTCAATATTTTGCTACTTCAGATGCCATATATGAATATGTTGGGAGTATGTGCTCTTTAAGGTCTTTCTGGCATCCATTTCACTTTCATGTGTGTGATCTAAAAGATTAAACTGTTCAATTACTTAGGCACACACATTAGTAACTTGTGGTTTGTCATTATCAAAACCAAGGATCGGACTCAAAAAGTCAACACCCCTTAAGTATTTGAAATTCCACTTGACTACATCCCAATGTTGTCGACTTGGATTTAAAAAGAACTTGCTCACCACATTGACAAATTGTGTCAGGTACGGTCTTGTACATACCATAACATACATTAAACACTCCACTGCATGGGCATAGAGGACCTTTGACATGTTACGAACGTCATCGTCTCTTTGTAGGCACTGGGCGGTTGACAACCTAATGATTCGCTAACGGTGTACTCACCAGTGTGTGGCAACATAAGTATTTTCGTGTTATACATAATATCAGTACATAAATCATATATGGTAAAAACTATTGATGTCGTATTTGAATAAAACAAGATACCTCATAACATGATATAACATACTAAATTACTATATATGAAAATCATATTATATAACTGTACGATACATGAATAATACCTAATATGGATAGTTAGCTGATGTCGTGTATTACCCCCATATGACTGGGTTGTGCGGCCTAAAGGCGGTACCTAGTAATGGCTGGCCGACCACGCTAAGTCAAACATGAGTCTGTAAGTACAATGGTTCTGCTCCATCCAAACTGCTAGGGGAGCACTTGCACTACCATAAAGCCACATCGACTTCCATCTCCCACACTCTACATAAGATGTGTGGTAGCATGATCATGAACTTGTACTTGAACTTGAACTTGAAGTTGAACTTGTATCTATGGTACCGTGGTTAGGAAATCAAAATTAAACCATCAGGGTTTTGATAACATATAGTACGTGTTAGCTTTGGTGTATTCCTAAGAGGTGGGGGGTGAATTGGAATTTAAAACTTTTTCTCCTAGGTTAAACTAGTTCAGCAACAGTATATTCACATCCTAGGTCTATCTACCCAAATGCGCAGATAAGTATAATATGCATAATTTAAATCATGCGCATCATTCACATAATAACATACACGTGCGGTAAATATAAAGTGTAGAAATATAAACAGACACACGATATTGTATCGAGGTTCGGCCAACTGTGCCTATGTCCTCGCCTCTGGCTCACAAGCCCGAGAATTCCACTAATGACTCACTTAACGGGTGGAGCGGCACCTAATATAACCAAGTTAATTCAAGGGACTAACCTCAACCAACACGCCTTAATAGGATGGCACAGCTAGCTTTCCTAATCTGGTCTAAGCCAATCCGGGACTATTTCACAAGGCTAGTCTCCCTCTTCAGGCCCGTGCCTGGAAATACAACAGTATTTTTCTCAATCAAGTTGTACAGTGATTATGCTTTCATGCAAAGCAGAAATGTACCCAAATACGCGCAGTATTCTGAATCAATCACATACACATCAATAATGTAGGAAATGTAAGCTCAGTGATGTGTATTTTTGTGCAAGCTACACTCAACAAGATATGATCGCTAATTTGCTCAAGAGTGTTCTAAACAAGCTGTATCTTTGAAACAAGCTAAATGAAATCTCAATAGCAAATCAGGGATTCAAAGAAGTTAATCAAGTATTCGAACTAGCTTAAAAAATTTTCCTTCAATGTAATATGCTCAAGAGTAGTTTGAAAAAATATTATAGCTTGTAGAAAATGTTTTTGCACAACAAAAACAAGCTATAGGAATCTTTGCAATGACAATGCAAAGATCCTTAAGCTAATGAGTTTTTCCAAACAATAGATTCGTCAAATAAAAATCTGTGGGAAAACTCTTGCTTGACTCCCTAAAAATAATGTCAAACAATCAAGCAAAGCAATGGGAGTATAAGCAATCCTACTATACACTAGCATAACTAATATACTCTCACACTATCAAGATGTATCAAGGGAGTGAATATTTGAGAGTATTTTGGGCAAAATGTGATTTTGAGATAGAGAGGATTTTTGCTAATGATTTTGGCTAATCTCCTACTAATCCTCACAAATGAACCCATATTTATAAGCCGGGATAAAAATATAACCATTTGGGACTTGTTGGGAATTATTAGAAAAGATTCAAAATGTTTAAACACACTTAACCCAACTTAACCCAATTTTACCGCAGTTAAAATAGTTTTAACCCGCCGAGGTTCAGGTGGCTGAACCGAGGTTCGGTTGCCCGACTAGACTCAGTAATAAAAGCCACTCTTGAAGGTTCGGGTGCTCGTGTTAGGGCTCGGTTGGTTGAACTAAAGTCAGAAAGTTTTGGTGCGCGGTTCGGGTGCCCGAAGATACGTTCGGTTAACCGAACTGAGGAATTCGGTCGCCCAAGGCCTGTTTTGAACTGAAAAGCTTGGCAGCCCGAGTTAGTGAAAAGTGACCTTCTAAGGGTTCGGTCGCCCGAGGGTGATAGGGTCATTTTAGGTTCGGTCGCCCGAAGCGTGGAAGCGTGGTCAAACTATTGACTTCTCAACAATTCGGGCGCTTGAGGAGTTTTGAACTTCTAGGGTTCGATCGCCTGACCTCTCACATATTTGCCTATTATATTCAATTTAATTTCAATCTGATCCCCTGATTGAGCAAGTGATTATGGGGACTTTCTTATGTGCAAGTGCTAGGATCTATGGTTAGTCTATGGCATTTCCAAGCTTACAAATCCTACATGCATGACATGCAGAGATTATTACAGACCGATATAAATTATTACAAACCCAAATAATATAAATTACAACAATAAGTCTTCGAGGTCTTTAGTCTTCAAGTCTTCTCATGTGCCAGCATATGATTTGATAATATAAACCTGCACGCAAACTAGATAGACATTAAATACTAGAGTATTTGTCATTATCGAAACCGGGTGTGACCTATAAGGTCAATAGTACGTTTCATTTACTGGTACACAAGTGTTTCATAATCATAATAATGTTTGACATGTTAATATTTCATGAAATCTTGCATACCATACATAATAATGACATTTGAGCCAACATGAATCACAGTATTTGTGTCGGCATATCATAACATGAAAATCATGGCATTTGCGTGGCGTATTATAACATACTGAACATGAAATTCTTGTACTGATTTACATAGTATCTGTAAAACATGGTATCTGTACTGTTTAATAATTTTCCTAAAAACTGAGAAAAACATGCTTATTTTGGGGAAATCATAATATTATGATATAACATAATTTCATGAAAATTATACTCATGCCACACAAATATGGATAATGTTTCAAGCATAAAACTTGATCTGAAAACATATTTCCTGATAAATAACATTAAATCCATTTTCCTGTTCTGCAGTATTCCCAAACATTGTGCTAATACATAGATAATTTCTGAAATTAAATTCTATAGTACAGTAAATAATTTCATGAAAAATACTGACTTAATTTATAATTTCTAAAATTAAATATTGTAGTATGGTAAATAATTTTATGAAAAATACTAACTTAATTTATCCCCTTACCTGTCTTATTGAAAAGCCCACCAATTACTCCAAAACCACACCCGTGGTGTTCCTAGCTCAACACCCTGAAATTTACATTTTCTCAACAAGACTTCAGTATAAACCCATCTAATACCTTTCCTCGGTCCAGAAATACCAACTACCTTAATAAAACTTAAAATAATCAACTTACCCAAATTTTGGGTTGGTACCCAAGTTAGCCTAACTGACGATCTACTAATCTTCCCAGGAGTAGTATGGCAGCTTCCGATCGTTGAATTGGAGAAGGAAGGAGCCGGAATCGAAGAGATAAAGTGAGAGAGTCATAGAAGAGGGAGAGGGAGAGAGAGGGAGAGGGAGAGAGAGAGAGAGAGAGAGAGAGAGAGAGAGAGAGAGAGGGTTTCTAAAAATTTTCTCGCAGGAAAAATGAATTCTTGACCTTATATAGAATTGTTGTCCACGTGGCCTCATCGATGAGTCACATCTCCTCGTTGACGAGTCCAAGAATTTGTGTTGTCAAAGAACACCTTCTTCTCGTCAACAAGTTTCAAGCTTTGGAAGAAGTTCTCACGGTAATTTCTCATCAACAAAGCATGAGTTCCTGTCGACGAGCCGAACAACCCTGCTCATTGACGAGCACTTCTTTATTCATCGACGAAACTTGTCTTTGTTGATGAGGCCCTCTCGTACCCTTGTCAATGAGGACCTGATAAATTTTCTTGGGTCATTGCATCCCAAAGTGAAACGTCGACGATGAATGCAAAGCGTTCGTCGACGAAGTCGGTTGTCTCCTTCTGTTATTGTTTCCATTTCCTTTCCTCTCTATTTAAATACCATTATTATTCGTGTCATTACAAAAACCACCCAACCTAGCCCAACTCACCTGAGCCCAACTTGACCTAACCTAACCCTAACCATAACCCTAACCTAACCTGAGCCTAACCCTAACCTTAACTTAACCTGGGTTGATACCCATGTCAATAGCCCCAACCCACTTGCTTGGCTCACGAGAAAGTGTGAGAAAAAAAAAAGCAAAAAAATGCAAGCAAACATGTACAAAAGAAAGAAGAAAGAAATAGAAAGTGGAAAGGGGGAGGGTTGAGTGTGATTACTTGGAGCTTCAGATCCACAAGAAAGAGAGTGGCAGAGAGCTTAGAGCTCTCTGCCTTTGAGTGTTTTCATCTAACTTGCAAGAGATAAAACCGAGAGGGTGAGATGTAGATTAGAGAGAGATCAAAGAGAAAAAAAAAAAAAAAAAAGAGTGAAGATTTTAGAGAGAGGCTTATCTAGGGGCATTAGAGGTTGCCGGAGGCGGCACAAGTTGTCCTGCCCCAAACCCGATAGGGCCCGGAGTGCTATTTCCTACTCATATATCTCTGATACCATGATCATAAGAAACCGAACCCAAACAGGGGGTTTCGGGTGTCCCTGTCCATAACTCAAAATAAACATGCAGTGGAAGATAATTAAACCTCAAAACATTTTACTAGAGTTCTAACCATCCCAATTAACCATATGTGTCTCTATGTTATATATTACATCCCAAAATAAAACATAAACATAGTAACCTAGTGTCTCTCTTACACTTATAATAACTCGAAAATCTAACCCCAGCCCCGTAGCATGCTAGGCTTGATTCCTCATAGGAGGACTCGAAAAATGAGTTGGATATTGGGGGGAGGCACTTCTTAGTAAGACAGATTATATTAGCATCAATGTGTGACTATCATGAGTTTTAGTGTGATCATAAAACATTTATATATTTAACTTTAACTGAAATGGCATTGGAAAACTGTCCTCACACCTGTATAACTGAAAATACATAATTTTCTTGATAACATATTTTCGGCTCCTTATAGCCCATTTTTCATAAATAACATATATGCATAGAGAACCCTCCTGATTGGACTATCATGTAACATCATATAACATCATGTATAAACCCCCATGATTGGGTTGTGCGGTCCAAAGACTGGACTTTGTTTTGGCTGGCCTACCACCAAGCTAAGTCAACATGATTCATCTGCAAGTACGTCTGTAGGAACAATTTTCCTTACCACATCTTGGTCTAGACTCAGGAGGGTACCTCAACTCTTCGCAGGTCAAATCGTCTATCTACCGCCTACACTTCTACTACAGTGTGGCTGCACTAGTCTTTCTTACTAGCTACGATACCAAGCTTCCATAGTATTGAGCCCCTCAAGGTTCACAAACCATTTATATAATTTACATAGTAAAAACAATAACATGATCTCGTTTTCATAATTCAGTATAAAACCATCATATTCATAATTCAGTATAGAACTTGTTATTTTCATAAATTGGTACAAAATCGTTATATCATAACTCTCGGTATAAAACTGGCATATCATAACTCTCAGTATAAAACTAGCATATCATAACTCTGGGTATAAAAACCGTCATTTCATAGATCCACATTATTCTTAACATTTCCTAAGATCAGTATAAAATCATATCTTTCACTGTGCAATACCATAAAAACATAAAGTTTAATTATACAATAATAATGAACATTCTCATGCCACACATTCTAAGTGATACATCATAATATCATAACTTGTCTGGGGAAAATATACTTTGCTAAAAATAAAGGTATAATCATCTCTAGGGTTTAATTTAACTCAAATATAGGATTTATGGGAAAAAAGAGATGATTACCCTACTCACTTTAGTTTTCCCTAAATACGTATAAAAACCAAAATCGACATTTTCATGTACCTGATTTATTTAGAAAATCATATATAGTATTCCTGTAATCATATACTTTAGTTTAATCGATTCACATTTTAAAAAAAAAATGACATAATCTAATAACCTTATTTGTTCCTGAAAATATGCCTACTGCGTTTGGAGGAAAACCTAGCTTCTCAACCTCCTGAGTAGAGAGAACTAGCAAGCTGAGAGGAGGGAAAGAGGACCAGAGAGTATGTGTGGAGAGATTCTAGGCTAGAGAGAGAGTGAGAGAGTGAAACCCTAATTTGGAGAGAGAGAGAGAGAGAGAGAGAGAGAGAGATATGAAAGATATGAAAATTTAAGCTTACATCTCACTTAAGTAAGCTCAGAACAGGGGAAACCATCAATGGTTTTCTTGATATTTCTGAAATCGTCGACCGTTTTCCTAAGCTTCCTGAAACCGTCGACGGTTTGGTCCTGTACCAAACCAACTTTTCCTTTTTCTTCCTCTTTTCTTTTCTTTTTCTCAATTTGAGTTCCTACATCCTTCTATCCTTATAAGAATTTCGTCCTTGAAATTTTCTAACTAAAACTTATCACATCGTTTGGAATTTCTTTAAATGGTAACCTAGCTCTACAGAAGATCCGGTAGCCACTCACATGGCAACTCCATTCCAAATTTATTAATCGCCCTCCCTTATGGTGGAGGAATACCATGATTACATAAAAGCTTTTGGGAGATTACAAGTAGCAAAACAAAATTCTCCCAAAAACCACTCTTAATCGAAAACCAGAAACATGCAGTTTAAACTAACAAATGTGCTCTAAATAACCTACTATAAAAAATCCATAAACACAACCAAACACTTACTTGAACTATCACCCTTACCTGTCTAGCATTGGGCCTCATTGAACAACTGTGGATACCTCTGTAATATTTCCTCCTCTAATTCCCATGAAACTTCCTCAACTGCGTGGTTACAACAGAGTACTTTTACTAACTGAATTTTTTGTTATGTAGTTCCTATTCCTTACGGTCCAAAATCTGAACTGGCACTTCATCATATGATAATGTGTCTCTAACTTTCAAGGACTTGTAGCTTATCACGTGCGAAGGATCTGGGACGTAATTTTTCAACATAGACGTGAAACATGTCAAGGATTCTAGACAATGTCGGGGGTAACGCTATCTTGTAAGCAATTGGACCAACCCTCTCTAGTATCTCGAATGGCTTGATGTACCTAGGGCTTAGCTTACCATTCTTTCCAAATATCATAACTCCCTTCATTAGAGCAATCCTAAAAAATATCTTATCCCCTACCTCAAACTCTAGCTCTCGTCAGTGTATGTCAGCGTAACTCTTCTGTCGACTCTAAGCTGTTTTAATTCTATCCCAGATAAGTTTGATCTTTTTAGAAGTCTGTTGTATAATTTTTGGTCCTAAAATTTTCCGTTCACCAACCTTGTCCCAATACAATGGAGATCGGCACCTCTGACCATATAATGCTTCATGAGGTGCCATCTCGATACTGGCTTGATAGCTATTGTTGTAGGCAAACTCCACTAATGGCAAATACTGAATCTAACCACCTTCGAAATCCAGCACACAAGCCCGCAACATATCCTCTAATATATGAATTGTTCTCTTTGATTTTACTTCAGTCTAAGGGTGAAACGCTATGCTAAAGGTCAGTTGAGATCCCAAAGCTTTCTACAAACTCTTCCAAAACTAGGAAGTAAACCGTGGGTCCCTGTTTGAAATGATGGACACATGTACGTCGTGTAGTCTAACTATCTCCTAAACATACAACACTGCCAGTCTATTCATAGAGTAGTTAACTTTAATTGAAACAAAGTGGGCAGTCTTTATCAATCGATCAACGACTACCCAGATGCGGTTTTGCTTATGAAGTGCCGGTGGTAACCCCGTAACGAAATCCATGGAAATGTGCTCCCACTTCCACTCAGGAATGAGAAGTTGTTGCAATTGTCTGGCTGGTCTTTGATGCTCAGCCTTCACTTGCTGACATGTCAGGCATTACTCCACTAATTGGGAAATTTCTCTCTCCATGTTATTCCACTAGAAAGATTCTTGTAAATCCTGGTAGATGTTGGTGCTTCTTGGATGCACTATATAAAGAGAGCAATGTGCCTATTCCAGAATGGTTCTTTTGATCTTAGCATCATTGGGTACACATAACCTAGTGTAAAACCTCAAAACCCCATCATTTGAGATGTTAAAATCTGCCCTGAGTCCACTCTACACTTTATCCACAATTTTCACTAACTCTGCATCTTTCATCTGAGCGGCCTTAATTCTCTCCCACAAGGTTAGTTGAATTATTAAATTGGCAATGAATGCCTGGTGATTCCCCTCCACTAATTCCACACCAAATCTTTCCAGATCCATTCTGATATGATGTTGAGCTACCACTGCTAATACTGATGCACTCACTGGCTTTCGACTTAACACATCAGCTATCGTATTAGCTTTCCCTGGGTGGTAACTGATAGCACAATCATAGTTCTTTATTAGCTCTAGTCATCTCCTTTGTCTCATATTCAGTTCCTTCTACATGAAGAAGTATTTAAGCCTTTTGTGGTCTGTAAAGATCTCACATCTTTCACCATACAAGTAGTGCCTTCAGATTTTCAATGCATACACTACTGCCGCCAACTTTATATCATGCATGGGATAGTTCTTCTTGTATTCCTTGAGTTGACGGGAAGAATAGGTGATGACCTTCCCCTGTTGCAATAAAACGCACCCAAACCCTTTCTAAGACGCATCCCTGTAAATCACAAAACCACCATCTCCTGATGGAATGGTCAAAATCGGAGCAGTGACGAGTCGTTGTTTCAATTCTTGAAAACTCTTCTCACAATTGTCAGTCCATTCATACTTCACATTCTTGCTTGTCAACCATGTTAGAGGATCGGATAGTTTAGAAAACCCTTCCACGAACCGATGATAATACCCTGTCAGACCCAAGAAACTTCTAACCTCGTGAACATTCTTCGGTCTCGCCTAATTTACTACTGCATCTATCTTACTTGAGTCCACTAAAATACTGCCCCTAGATATCATAAGTCCTAGAAATGCTACTTGTTCCAACCAGAATTTGAATTTATTGAATTTCACACATAGTTTCCTTTCTTTAAGCACCTGATGTACCAGCCTCAAATAAGTCTTATGCTTCTCCGGACTCCTTAAATAAACCAAAATTTCATCAATGAACACCACCATAAACTGATTCAGATACTTATGGAAGACCCTGTTCATTAAGTCCATAAATGTAGCAGGAGCCTTTTTTAATCCGAATGGCATAACCAAGAACTCATAGTGGCCATACCTAGTTCGAAAAGCAATCTTTGGTACATCCTCTGAATTTACCTTCACCTGATGATACCCAGATTAGAGATCGATCTTAGAGAAGACATGAATTCTCTGAAGTTGGTCAAACAGATCATCAATATGAGGTAGTGGGTACTTGTTCTTAATCGTCAGTTTATTTATTTCCTAGTAGTCGATACATATCCTCATCAACTTGTCTTTCTTTTTCACAAACAACACTGGTGCTCCCCAGGGTGATATGCTAGGTATGATGAATCCCTTGTCTAGTAGTTCCTGTAACTGCTCCTTTAATTCCTTCAAATCAGCTGGAGTCATTCTATACAGAGCCTCAAAGATTGGTGTCTTACTTGGAAGTAAGTCAATAGCAATCCACTTCACGATCGGGAGGTAACCCAGGTAAGTCCTCTGGAAAAACATCTGAGAACTCTCTTACTGCTGGGATATCCTCCAGCTTTAGTTCTTCCATTGGTGCTTCTTTCACACATGATAGATACCCCTTACATCCCTCCAAGAGTAGCCTCTTTGCCTGAATAGTTGACAGAATCTGTGGTGAAGAATGCACGCACGACTCGACAAATTTATACTCCTACTCCCCAGGAGGTCTAAACACTACCTCTTTCCTATGGCAGTTTATGCTAGCATAATTGGAATCTAGCCAATCCATTCCCAAAATGACATCGAATCCATGCATATCAAACACAATTACGCTAGCAAGTAACATTCTTCCTTGAATACCCACATGATAATTTCTAATCACTTTTCTACATACCACCACTATTCCTGTCGGCATGACTACAACAAACTCGGTATCTAATAACTAAGTTTTTGCCCCACACCGTTTGATATACCCAAAAGATATGAAAGAGTGCGTTGTTCCTAAATCAAATAACAAAATAGCTTTATTTGAAAACAATACGATATTACCTATCACCACGTCTCCCATATTTTCTGCATCTCCGTGAGTAAGAGAATAATCCTACGCCTGGGCGGTGTTCCTCTGGTAGTTGCCTTGGGGTGCCTGATTCCCTCCCCGATATTGATTAGGTGGAGGTGCATTGTTTATCAGCCCATGGAAGTATCAAGTAACATGGTCGGGTCTATCACACCGGAAACAAGTATCTGATCCACGTTGGCATTCCCCCGGATGCCTTTTATTACATCTAGGACAAGTAGGGTATATTGGATTACCATGAAATACCCGATTTCCCATATCTGGTCTCTGACCTCCATTGTACCCTGCCTCCTCCAAGGACCCTATCTCACACTTGCGCGAAAACCAAGAGGCATAGGCCTCTTTCTCTAATTTAGACTCACTGCACTTCTCTGCAGGCTCGTCTCTACGATAGTGGTTTTAGCCACTAACTTCGAGAAATCCTGCATAAAAAATGCCACCACCTGCTTGTAGATTCCCTGTCTCAGGTCCTTTTTGAACCTCTGCACTTTCCTAGAATCATATGGAGCCATATATGGGGTGAAGTGAGATAGCTCAACAAACTTGGCTGCATACTTCTGAACTGCCAAATGCCCCTAAGTCAGGTTTAGAAATTCCTCCGCCTTAGCATCTCAGGTGGAGGTGGGGAAGTACCTATCAAAGAAGAGCTCTTTGAAATGGTTCCATGTCAGAGTTGCGGGTGTTGGTCTCTATTCCTCCAGTAGTTTCACAGCTATCCACCAGTGCTTGGCCTCTTCCGTCATTTTAAATGTGGCATAAAGGACCTTCTGCTCATCAGTGCAGCACAGTACTGCTAGTATTTCCTCGATCTCCTGAACTCAATTCTTTGTTGATTGGGTCGACTCCTCCCGCAAAGGTTAGAGCATTCATGCGGATAAACTGATCGATGATACAACCCAAGTTAGTGGTGGGACAATTCTGCCTCCTTGAACTCCGCATGTTCTCAGCCATGAACTGTTGGGCAAAATCACGAAGCACGGATGTAGAATCACGACTATCCTCGTGGGAAATCTCCTCGTTGCTACTTCCTATGGTGTTTACGTTATTATCCTTGGGATTCATTCTGAAGATAGGATAGAAATGAATTTAGAATTCCATTATCTTAAAATGACTAGTACAATCATTTAACTAAAAACCACTTTAAATTCAAGTTCTTAATTTTAAGGTTCATTCACACGATTTAGACAAAAAGTTGTCGATGGTTTTACTGAGATCCCTGAAACCGTCAACGGAAAACCTGAGATCCTGAGAGTCTGTTTTGGAGTAAACCATTGATGGTTTATGAACACCGCAGAAAACCGTCGACGGTTTGGCCCCAGAAAACTTCCCTAATCCCTTTTCTTGTATACATCTATTCATTTCAAAAAACAGGCCTCAAATCACCACAAAAATTATGACGTAGCTAACCAACTTAATGTTCCAGTTCTAATTTTTCAAGTTCAAGTCTCTCTACTCAGAAACAAAAACCGTCGATGGAATCACCGTGGCTTTTCTGAAACCATCGTTCTAGGAAAAACATAGAAGACCGTTAAGGGATTTCAACCACCAAGCTACAAGATAAAACTCAAAATAACCTACTAGGATCATCATCTACCCATTCCTATCCTCATCCTAATTGAAAATATTCATTTTCTTCTCAAACACGCTTTATCTCAATAAATTTCTTTGTTTACATAAATTTACACACACACGCATGCAAATACACACACACACACACACACACACACACACACATAAAAGAACCTCTCTGACTAGACAATCATATAACATCATGTATTAAGCCCACATGATCGGGTTGTACAAACCTAAGTTAACATACTTGTCTGTAAATCTAATTTGCCTACACAACCTGGTTTAGACTCCAAGAGGTATCCTGCTCTTCTCAAGCCAAATCGACTATCCAACTACTAACACTCTCTGAATAGTGTGGCATCGTGCTCTCAACATAAGTGGTCCATTAGGGTTCTTATACCATATGATACAATTTATATAATAAAAACAGTAACATGATCTCATTTTCTCAACTTGGTATCGAACTGTCATTTCATAATCATCATTTCAGATATCGATCTAAAATCGTCTTTTCATAAATCACATTATTCTCAACATTTTATGAGGTTAGTACAAAACCATAACTTTTACCATACCATAAAAACCAACAGGTTTAGTTATGCAATAATAATCATCCTCATGCCACACGATTTGAGTGATAATTCATAATATAATAACCTGCCCAGGAAAAATATATTTTGCTGAAAACAGGGGTATGGTCATCTCCATAATTTTATTTAACTCATAATATAGGTTTTATAGGAAAAAAAGAGATGACTACCCCTACTCACTTTAGTTTTCCCAAATACACACACACACACACACACACAGATATATATATATATATATATATATATATATATATATATAAATATATATATAAACCCAAAAGCATCATTTTCATATGTCCAATTATTCAGAAAATCATAAATACCATTCCTGTAATCACATGCTTCATTTTAATCAGTTAACTCCAAAAATAACTGGCATAATCTATTCCCCTTACCTTATCCCTGGAGTGGTGCCTACAATGCCCAAACGACAAATCTACTCTAGTTAAAAGGCTAAGGATTAGAACCAGGACCTAGAAAAAAGGTGTTTGTTCTTCAATTTGGCTAAGGATTGGAGAGAAATTGAAGAGAGAGAGAGAGAGAGAGAGAGAGAGAGAGAGAGAGAGAGAGAGAGAGAGAGAGAGAGAGAGATAAATTTTCCAAAAGAAATGAGTTGAAGTCCTATTTCCTACACAATGAAAGTCGAAAATAGGACCATGACTAGTGGCATGTAAACACTACGGCAAATTTTGAGCGCCTTTTGAAATTTGAAACATGGCCAGAATCAGCAGCAATTTGGAATTTGAAAGCACACCCAAGATCAGAGATTGGGTTGTCGATTACAAGCACGTTGGAAGGAGAAAAGATTCATGCATTACCATACATTTCATGCATTACCACACCTTCCATGCATTGCATAAGAAAGAAAATACAAAGGACATCTCATTCAACATGCATACACCTTTGCATTCATGCATCATTATGCACACATAGCAACATATCACTGCATTCTAGAGTCTTAAGTAGCAACGTGCATACATATAACAATAGAGCACCATTCATTCATACTTGTCTGGTTGAATAAACTTCTGAATAATTCTTTTGCATCCTTGATTGAGCCATTCTTTGAAGCTGGGGCAGCTGGCCCCCATGCACAGATTGACATACTTTGAAACTGTGGCAGTTGACCCCAGGAAGCAATTGATGCATTGGTTGTTGAGTCTTAAAAAGGGTAATCTAAAGACAACCAAAGAAACTCAGAATTTTGTTCCTGATTGATAATCCCCGGTGGAATAATTATGAATCCTGCACTTGAGGACACTTTCCAGAAGAATCTCGTGGTCTCGCACCCGATTGATCACCCTTAGCAGAGTAACCATTTTCCAAAATACTGACCTTCCAAAAGATCTCAGGATCTGGTACCTGATTAATTGTCCCTAGTAAAGCAATCTTTCAACACTTAAAACCCATATGAGCTTATTACTCAAAGAATCTCGGGATCTTACACCCGATGCACATCATTCTCATACTTCGGGTTCCTACACCTGATACACATCATCTTAATGTTTTGGCATTCGGGTTCCTACACCCGATGCACATCATCCTTATACTCCCGAACTCGGGCTCCTACACCCAATGCACATCATTCTCATACTTCGAGTTCCTACACCCGAGGCACATCATCCTTACACTTCAGCGCTTGGGTTCCTACACCCGATGCACACCATCCTTGTACTTCAGTGCTTGGGTTCCTACACCTGATGCACATCATCTTCATATTTTGACGCTCGGGTTCCTACACCAGATGCATATCATCCTTGTTAGAATTGGTGTATTCCCAAGAGGGGGGGGGTGAATTGGAATTTTCAAATTTATCACCTAGGTTAAATAAAATACTCGTATAAAACAACCTAGGGTTGGTCTATATAATTCCAAATGCGCGGATATAAAAGATATGTGAAAATTTAAATTAAGAGCATCATTCACATAATAACATACGCGTGCGGTAAATGTAAAGTGCAGAAATGTAAATAAACACACGATATGTTATCGAGGTTCGGCCAACTGTGCCTACGTCCCCGCCTCAAGCTCGCAAGCTAGAGGATTCCACTAATAGCTCACTTAAGGGTGGAGCGTCACCCTTTACAATCAGGTCAAATTAACACAGGGCTGACCTCAACCTTAACTAGGTCAATTAGCAGGGCTGACCTCAACCTACACGCTTTAACAGAACGACGCACCTAGCTTTCCTAACCGGGTCTAAGCCAATCGGGGACTATTCCAGGGCTAGTCTCCCTCTTCAGGCACGTGCCTGGAAATACAACAGTATTTGAAATATAATCAAATGGTACAATGAATAAGCTTTCAAGTAAAGCAGATGTGTACCCAAATACGCGCAATTACAAACACCACAGTATGATTCAATATGTAAGCTCAATGTGGTCTAAGATGTCAACTCTCAAATAAATTTACTATCGTTGTAATGAGTACGTGAGAGTGCAAATCTAAATGATCTTTGTATCACAGGATATTCAATCTAAGTGCTCAAACAAAGATATTACCCAAACTTCATATATTTCAATCAATAAGTTTTCTCAATATATATATGTATATGAAGCTCTAGTAATATAGAAGTTTGGTTTGCAAAAAGAGTTTAATCTTTGTATTCAACTATAGATATAAATCAATGAATATTGCAACAAAGATTTTTCTCACACAAACAAATATCTCTTTAAAGATTTATCAAGACAAAGCACACTAGATATTTGAAAGTATTTTGAAAATGTTTTACAACCAAAAACAAATACAATCTTCTTAAGATGTTGCAATGAAGGTGCAAATATTAGAAGATCTATCAAAGTCTTCTTAGGATAGACTTATTAACAAAGTCTCCTAAGAATACTTAGGTTTAGCTCTCAATGAAAATAAATCAATCAAATATGAAGGGGAGAGCAAACCTATTAAATATAAACACTCAATCGACTTACAGAGGATTTAAGAGATCAAAGAAGGTAAGCATGAGTGAATGGGGATTAGATATGAGTATTATAGGATTTGGGATTTTCAGAGTATTTCTCTTAATCAATATTTTTTAATCCAATGCTAATTATTCCAAATGAGGGGGTATATATAGACAACCCTTGAAATATAACCGTTAGGGACCTATTTGGAATAATTAGGAAAGTTTAATGACCTTTCAAATATTTTAACCCTGCTTAAACCATTTAATCGCGGTAAAAAAAATAGGAGCAACCCGAGAGATCCGGTCGACCAGAAATGGTTCGGTCGACCAGGACTCAAATAGCTCGGTCGACCAGGGGTATTTTGAACTGAGTGGTCGGTCGACCGAGGCAAGGTGATTTTCCAAATTCTCGAGGTTCGATCGACCGAGCCTTTTTGAACTGAAGGGTTCAGTCGACCAGACCGCTAGGAATTCTCCCAAGACCCTTCGGTCGACCAGGCTGTTAGAGTACAAAAAGTGGTCGATCGACCGGGAGGTCAAAATGTTGACCCGGTCAGGGTTCGGTTGATCGGCAAGAAATGAACTGTGAAGTTCGGTCGACTAGGCCTTGATCAAAATGTTGACCCAGGGCCAGTTTGGTCGACCAGGCCAAAGTGAACTGTGTTGGCCGGTCGACCAAAAGTGCACCAAGTGTGCATTTCGGTCACTTCTTGCAACATATAAACCCTATTCAAGTGCCTATTACATGCAAGTGCAAAGGTGAGTGTCCTAAGGTCACTTGGGGTCCAATACACCAAAAAAGTTCGGTGTATTATCATTCATGGTTTGTTTCTACGGTCCTTTTTCATTCATGGTTTGTTTGAGCTTACGTATTATCATGCATGTGATGTGTGTGAGTTTATTACAAACCAAAGACCTATTTACTATTACAGACCTTTCCTACTTAAATATTATAGACCCGAATATAAATTACAACAAATCAATTATATCAAGGGTCTTCAGAGTCTTCGTTTTCCTCAGGGTCTCCGAGTGCCATCATGGGATACTGCCAAGATAAACTTGCACATCAACTTGGCAATCATTAAATACCTGAGTATTTGTCATAATCAAAACAGGGTATGACCCATAGGGTCAACAATCCTCATACTTCCACACTTGGGTTTCTTCACCCGATGCACATCTTCCTCATACTTCAGCACTCGGGTTCCTAAACCTGGTGCGGGTCCCCCTCCGTGAACTATAGCTCGGGTTCCTACACCCGGTGCGAGTCACCCTCCGTGAACTATAGCTCGGGTTCCTACACCCCGTGCGAGACACCCTCTATGAACTATAGCTCGGGTTCCTACACCCGGTGCAAGTCCCCCTCCGTGAACTATAGCTTGGGTTCCTACAGCCGGTGTGAGTCACCCTCTGTGAACTATGGCTCGGGTTCCTACACCCGGTGCGAGTCCACTTCCGTGAACTATAGCTCAGGTTCCTACACCCGGTGCAAGTCACCTTCCATGAACTATAACTCGGGTTCCTACACCCGTTGCGAGTCACCCTTCGTGAACTATAGCTTGGGTTCCTACACCCGGTGCGCGTCCCCCTCCGTGAACTATAGCTTGGGTTCCTACACCTGGTGCGAGTCACCCTTCGTGAACGATAGCTCGGGTTCCTACACCCGGTGTGAGTCCCCCTCCGTGAACTATAGCTCGGGTTCCTACACCCGATGCGAGTCACCCTCCATAAACTATAGCTCAGGTTCCTACACCCGGTGCGAGTCCCCCTCCGTGAACTATAACTTAGGTTCCTACACCCGGTGCGAGTCCCCCTCCGTGAACTATAGCTCGGGTTCCTACACCTGGTGCGAGTCACCCTCTGTGAACTATAGCTCGGGTTCCTACATCCGGTGCGAGTCCCCCTCCGTGAACTATAGCTCGGGTTCCAACACCCTGTGCGAGTCACCCTTCGTGAACTATAGGTCGGGTTCCTATACCCGATGCGAGTCACCCTTCGTGAACTATAGCTCGAGTTCCTACACCCGGTGCGAGTCCCCCTCTGTGAACTATAGCTCGGGTTCCTACACCCGGTGCGAGTCACCCTCCGTGATCTATAACTTGGGTCCCTACACCCAATGCGAGTCACCTTCTGTGAACTATAGCTCGGGTTCCTACACCTGGTGCGAGTCACCCTCCATAAATTATAGATCGGGATCATACACCTGATTGATCATCTCCAGTGAAGTAACCTTACACCTGAATAATCGGGATCTTACACCTGATTGATCGTTCTCCAATGTAGTAACCATTTTTCAAAGACTCAGGATTCCACACCTGAATACTCAGGATCTTACACTTGAGTGATCATCCTTAGTTGGCAGAAATAAACATTTATTGATTAACCCGAAAAGTCATTGGGAGTTGAATGGCTTGGCAAAAATAGATGTCTTTTATCTTTGCAGGCTTGTTGCTACAAAAAACGTAGGAGAGTTCCTACCGTTACATTGAAACAACCAAGCCTACAAAGAGGGGCAGCTGTAGACACCCTATTTTTGCCCTAACCAGATAGAACAAGGGGTATATTCTTATTATTATTATTATTATTATTATTATTATTATTATTATTATCACTATTATTTTTATTTATTATTGTTATTATTTTTATTCTTATTATTAGTATTTTTCTTATCTTTATTTTATTATTACTTTCTTATAATTATTTGTAATGTTTATTATTATTACTAGTAGTATTATTAGTATTACTTTACTATTATTATTTTGGATATATTTATTATTATTATTATTATTGTTATTTTTATTATTAATATTTTCATATATTATTATTATTACTTTATTATTATTTTTATTATTTTGCTATTATTATTATTATTATCATTATTAATTATTGTTTTTAATATTAGTATTATTACTTTATTTACTAATTATTATTATTTTTATGATCATTATTACCATATCCATTATTATCATAAAAATATAAAAAATAAAGAAAAAGAAAAAATGAAAAAGGAAAAGAAGGGGGCGCTAGGGTTGGCAAAAATTTTATAAAGAGGGGGGGTGGCGCACAGCAAAAGGACACAGGGAGAGCCGGGGGGAAGCACAGACCAAAAAAAGAAACCTTACCTTGCAGTCTCGTGCTGCAGCAATGGAGTCGTCGGCGTTTGCGCAGTTAACTAGATGAAACCAATCGAGCAGCGATTTCTTAACCGATCAATGCGAAACTTTACGAGATCTTTTCTAACCCTTTCATCTTAATTGTCACCATTCAAATTCTTCTTTTGAGTTTTCCCCCTTTGTGTTAATTTCTTGCACAGCCATATCACCGCCGCAGTAGTGGAGTCATCAGCGTCTGCACATCCAACTAGACGAAGCCAATTGAGCAGCGATTTCTTGCCCGATTAATGCGAAATTTTACAAGGTCTTTTCTAACCCTTTCATCTTAATTTTCACTGTTCATATTCTTCTTTTGAGTTTTCCCCCTTTGTGTTAATTTCTTGCACAGCCATATCACCGCCGCAGCAGTGGAGTCATCAAATATCCGCGCATCCAACTGGACGAAGCCAATTGAGCAGCGGTTTCTTGCCCGATTAATGCAAAATTTTACGAGGTCTTTTCTAACCCTTTCATCTTATATGTCACCGTTCAGATTCTTCTTTTGAGTTTTTCCCCTTCGTGTTAATTTCTTGGATTGCCGTATCACCGCCGCAGCAGTGGAGTCATCGGCGTCTGTGCATTCAACTAGACGAAGCCAATCGAGCGGCGATTTCTTATCTGATAGATCTAAAACCTTACTTGATTGTTTCTGACTCTCCCTTGTTAATATTTACTGGTTTTATTAATTTTTTTGAGTTTCGTAATTTTATCTTCATCTCTTGGACAGTTTGTCCACACACCCACTACACACACTTAGCACACTGCCTAATGAACACTGCACAAGCTGAATATAGGCTGTATATTATTATATTTATTATAATATTGTCAAGTTCTTATATTTTTATTATATGGTATTATTCATAAGATCTTTTAAGGTGTATATGTTAGTAAGTTAATTACTTTTTAGTCATAGTATCACTATATATATTTATCTTGAGTTTTGGGTTTTTATTATTGTGGTATTTATTGTAGACATTAACTAGCCTATTCTCGTTATGGTAGGATTTTAATAATTTTCTTGTTTACATATGTTTGTTGTAGATGTTAATTGATTTATTGTTATTCTCGTTATTTGTTTTATTATTTATTGTTAAAGTTCTGTCTCTTCGTTTTTCCCGTATTGTCATGTATTTATTACTATTATAATATGTGTTGATTATTTTGCGTTTAGGGTTTTTTTTCATAATTAAGGTTCACATGTGGGGTTATTATTATTTTGTATATTTAGTGTTTATATCATATGTACATTAATTTTTGATTTGATTTATTTCCATAATTTCCCATTTGATGGTCATATTGGATATTTACATATTAGTATTAGCTTTAAATTGTTTCCATAATTTCACAGCTTGCTTACCCTTTGTATAATTACCTTCTAGTCTTAGGGTTACTTGATTTAATTTGATGAGTAGATTGTTTCCTTAGTTTTGGTAATTTTGTTTATGTATTGATTGTGTGTTCCCATTAGGTAAGTTGCTATTATAATATATAGAATATTATGGTATTACCATTATACTTATATGAGGTATTATCTATTAAGATATTCTTTTTTTTATTTCTAATATATATGGTATTACCTCTTATGATGTCTTTAGTATCTTGATACATATATTATCTTATGATAATTTGTTACTTATTATTCTATTACTATATATTAAAACCTCCCATACTAGTATTTTCTTATAAAAAAATTTAATACAATTTCAAAATTTGGGAGTGTATTTTCTTAAGTATTTTCTTAATTTTTTATCCCTATGATTTCAATGCTAGGGTATGAGCCTTCGGGCTTCACGTACCTTAAGCTCTGAGGGAATATATATGTATATATTACATTTATTTATTTATTTATTTTTCATGTGTATTGATAAACTCATAAAAGGAGTAACTTAAAGACTTTTTAAATTAACTTAGGGATAATTTTAAATTAATTAGGTACCGTTCGTAAGAACGGGCACGTAGGGGGTGCTCGTACCTTCCTCTCGCGTAACCAAACTTCTGACCCCAGCTTTTGGTAACGTAGGTCCATTCTACCCCTAACGGGGTAGTAATCATGTGTTCTAACCACATTAAAGGTTAGTGGCGACTCCGATATTCTTGTTTTTCCCAAAAATATTGAAATTGATTTTTATTTCGCCGCCCGAGACACACGCGCATCAAGACGTCACGACACATGCAGCAGAAGATAATTAAACCTCAAAACATTTTACTAGAGTTCTAACCATCCCAATCAACCATATGTGTCTCCATGTTATATATTACATCCCAAAATAAAACATAAACATAGTAACCCAGTGTCTCGTTTACACTTACAATAACTTAAAAATCTAATCCCAACCCTGTAGCACGCTAGGCTCGATTCCCTGTAGGACCTGAAAAATGAGTTGGATATTGGGGTGAGGCACTTCTTAGTAAGATGGATTAGATTAGCATCAGTGTGTGGCTATCATGAGTTTTAGTGTGATCATAAAACATTCATATATTTAACTTTAATTGAAATGGCATTGGAAAACTGTCCTCACACCTGTATAACTGAAAATACATAATTTTCTGGATAACATACTTTCGGCTCATTATAGCTCATTTTTCATAAATAACATACATGCATAGAGAACCCTCCTGATTGGACTATCATGTAACATCATATAACATCATGTATAAACCCCCATGATCGGGTTGTGCGGTTTAAAGACTAGACTTTGCTTGGCCTGGCCTACCACCAAGCTAAGTCAACATGATTCATCTGCAAGTACGTCTGTAGAAACGATTTTCCTTACCGCATCTTGGTCTAGACTCAGGAGGGTACCTCAACTCTTCACAGGTCAAATCGTCTATCTACCACCTACACTTCTACTATAGAGTGGCTACCCTAATCTTTCTTACTAACTACGATACTGAGCTTCCATAGTATCGGGTCCCTTAGGGTTCATAAACCATATATATAATTTACATAGTAAAAACAGTAACATGATCTCATTTTCATAATTCAGTATAAAACCATCATATTCATAATTCTGTATAGAACCTGTCAATTTCATAAATCGGTATAAAATCGTTATATCATAACCCTTGATATAAAATCGACATATCATAACTCTTGGTATAAAAACCATGAATTCATAGATCTACATTATTCTAAACATTTCCTAAGATCAGTATAAAATCATATCTTTCACTGTGTAATACTATAAAAACATCAGGTTTAATTATACAATAATAAAGAACATTCTCATGCCACACGTTCTGAGTGATACATCATAATATCATAAACTCTCCGGAGAAAATATACTTTGCTGAAAATAAATGTATAATCATCTCTAGGGTTTAATTTAACTCAAATATAGGATTTGTGGGAAAAAGGAGATGATTACCCTACTCACTTTAGTTTTCCCCAAATACGTATAATAACCAAAATTGACATTTTCATATACCCAATTCATTCATAAAATCATATATAGTATTCATGTAATGATATATTTCAGCTTAATTGATACATGTTTCAAAAATAACTAACATAATGTAATCCCCTTACCTGTTCCTGAAAATATGCCTACTGCGTTCGGAGGAAATCCTAACTTCTTAACCTACTAAGGAGAGAGAATTGGCAAGCTGAGAGGAGGGAGAGAGGACTAGAGAGTACGTGTGGAGAGGTCCTGGGCTAAAGAGAGAGTGAGAGAGTAAAACCCTAATTTAGAGAGAGGGAGAGAGAAATATGAAATTTATGAAAATTTAAGCTTACTTCTCACTTAAGTAAGCTTAGCCCGGGGGAAACCATTGACGATTTTCCTGAGATTTCTAAAACCGTCCACGATTTGGTCTTAGACCAAACCATTGCCCGCCTGAAACTGTTGATGGTTTTCTTGAGCTTCTTGAAACCATCAAGGTTTGGTCCTGTACCAAACCAACTTTTCCTTTTTATTTCTTTTTTCTTTTCTTTTTCTTGGTTCGAGTTCCTACACTAATGGCTAATAGATGAGGCTTGCAAGAAGAGAAGCTAAAAGAAGAGAGAGACAAAGGTAAGAGAGGAAGCGAGATTGAGGGAGAAGAGAGATAAAAAGAGAGTTGAGAGAAGAGGGATAAGAAAGAGAGAGATAGAAAGATGTGAGAGCAGAGGGATGAGAGAGGGAGAGAGATTAAGATAAAAGAGATTGAGGGAGTAGAGAGAGAAAGAAAGAGCTTAGGGGAGAGACGTGAGAGAGAAAAGTGGAGGGGGGAGAAGATTCTAAAGAAACAAAAGAAAAAGAAAAGAAAAGAGAGAGAAGAAATGTTTTTAACTTTTAAATTCAAAATAAAATATGCCATAATGGGCCCTGTGTCATCATTAGATGGTGATGTGTGGCATGTTGTGGATCGCGCCTACTGGGTAACGTCACCTAGTGATGTAGCATAATCTTGACCGTCGGTGTTGTGTTTTTTTGACTTTGGTATAATCCCAAGAGGGGGTGAATTGGAATTATAAAAAAATTCTTCCTAGGTTTGGCAAAGCCAACAACAATAATGCACAACCTAGGGTCAATCTAAGCACTTATTAAATTACCAGAAATGTCAACAAATAACAAATAAATACAAGTATCTTAATTCCAGTAATTTTCCAACAATCACAATTTATTGTCTAAGAGATTATGCAGTATACTCAGCAGATTGATATAAACAAGTAAACACAAGAATATAATGCAGATAAGTAAGAGTGACACTAGATGTGATATCCGGGTTTGGTAACTGTGCCCGTCCTCACCTGTAGCTCGAAAACCCTAGGATTCCACTAATGCTCGATTGCGGGTGGAGCGACACCAATTACAACCTCCTCTCCTTACTGGGTGAGGAAAACCCCAAGTCACATTCACAGGGCTGATCCCAACCTTTACAACCAATCCTTACGAGTTAGATCAACACCCCCTTAGGCCACGCCTGGAATACAACATATAATGAAATATAAATTTTCGTGTACAGTATATGTGCTTCTCCAATAAGCAGATATGTATCAATAGAATCAATGCACTTCAATATAATAGGTTTTATAAGCTCAATGAAGATTATATGACAACTCTCAAGATAATGCATGTATAGCAATCAGTATGTGAGAGTGTATGTGTAGGAATCTTTGAATCAAGATAACTATATCAATCACAAAGTACAATATCAAAGATCTGAAACACACACGCAAAAATCTTGAAAATTTTTTTCAAAAGTAAAGCGCACAAGATATTTAGAAAACTAGCTTTTCAAAAATATTTTCTTCAAAACACAAGACAAGCTCTTGAGTCTTGCAACAAGAATGCAAAGACTCACAAGCTTAAGAAAGTTTTCCCAAAAATAAATTTATATATTAAATCATCGGCGAAAACTTATTGGCTTACTCTCACTAAAATCAAAAATTAATCAACGTATATAAGAGTATAAGCTTGTATTAACAGTATGGGTTTGAAAAACTAAGGTGTAGTCCTAAGAGGGGGGGTGAATTGGGTCAATAAAAATTTTATTTTAATTCCTTTTATAAATTGCTAACTTATTTTATATTTAGCAATTACTCAAGAATAATTTGATATTCAATGCTTGTATAGGCCAATCACTAATCACACTTAACTAATGAATTGATTTAATATCAACACAAAGTAACGATTCTTAATGAAAATCAACCAATTGATTTACCAAACACAAGTTAATGTATGAACTGCTACACTATCAAGATTTGGTGATTAAATAGAAAATTTTGAATATGAATGCTTGTAGAAATTAAGCCTTGTATGAATGAAATTGGTCTTTCAAGATGATACGTAATATAACATCCAACGCTCTTTCCAAAATTCAGATTTCAAATAAACTTTCAGTTAATAGGTTTTGGGTGTTAACCAATCAACGTACTCCCTTATGGTTTCAGCAATTTATATTGATCAACCAACGTACTTCCTTTCGATTTTTGCAAGTCCCAAAAACAAATTAATATTTAGTTTATTTAAAGTCCAATCAATGTAGTATTTATGATCAAGAAATTTAAATCAACCATGCAGTTAATAAGTATGCTGGAAATTAAAGAGTAAGGGAAAGAGAGTGACACCGTATTTTTTACGAAGTTCGATTTATACCCAGCCTACATCCTCGCCTTAGGCAACAACCTAAGGATTCCACTAACACGTTCCTTTACGAGCGGAACACACTGTTACAATCCCTTCTTTAATAGGGTGGAGCTCCCTCTCCAAGCGACACCCCACGCTCGGTTACAACGATCTAACAACCTTGAACCGTCAAGAAACAAGAAACAAGAAATAAGAGTTTGTGTACAAGAATCACTCTCAGATAGAGCAAGTTAGTACAAGTGTAAGCACAAAATATACTTCAAAGTAGATTTCAAAATAATGAAGTTGAAGCTCAATGTAAATATATCACCAGTATAATCTTTCTATGATTGAAAGATTCAAACGTGATGTTTAATTTTGGTGTGAGAAGTTAAAAAAAAACTCAGTAGAAAGATCAACAAGATGTAAGCAAGATAGCCTTTGAGAATTGAGAGCACTTGAGCGTATATTGATTGCTGAAAATATTTCTTATGATGAAAATCTTTGCTTTGGGGGCTATATATAGAGTTTAAAAAATGTATTCCTTGTTCCCCAAGTTTACTTGGAGTGTTCTCAAGTTTGAACGAAGTTTGGAGCCCAAGAAACTAATTTTTGAAACTTTCTCGTATAATAATTTTTTAAAAACTCTTGAATGCAGTCGCCTGTCTCACAGGGTCAACCGCCTATCTTAGTTTAATTTTAAAAGTCAGTGTACTAGCAGACTCCTATCCAAATATGGTCAGTCGCCTCAGTTGACCGCAAGGCGCCTGTCTGGCTATGCTGAGGCACCTGTCACCATTCTATCTGCCAATCTTAAAAATATAAAAAAAAGTCAGTCGCCTGTGGGTTTTAGGTCAAGCACTTGAGCATTTTAAAACACTTTTTTTTCAAGATTTTTATTTTAAAAACTCTTTTCTCTTGGGACCTTTATAATTTATAACTTTGGAAATTATATTTCAAGGTCTTTTAAAAACATGGTTTCTAGGTCTTTGATTATCCCTAAGGAGCTTTAATGCATTTATATTGATTTTTACTTGAAGTACTTACATAAAACTTCCTTAAGACTCTAAGTCCTTCAATTCTTGAAGTCTTCATGTATATCCTTACTTTGAGTCCATCTTGTCTTGAGCTTCAACATTTTTTGAGTTTCGATGATATTTGTCAAAATTTGAGCTTTCATAGTATTTGTCAAACTTTGAGCTTTCATAATATCTGTTAAACTTTGAGCTTTGTCACCATTTGATCTAAGTATTGCTTGAATCACTTGTTTGTACGTTTTTATTGTACTCTTGTGATTACTTAATCTTGAGCTTTCTAACATTTGATTCCTGAAACATTACAACTTTGAAACATATTAAATTCCTTTTATTTTTTATCATAAAAATAAGAGTCGTAAGCCTTGTTCCACCAACAGGGTTATCTTAAAATACTCTCACCAAAGGTATTTTTGCAAAAGAAATGTGTAAGGGTGAACTATGTAAGCTTGTATGAGAAAAAATGGCTCAAGGAATTTCAGAGAGTTTTTTTTTTTGTTAATCAAAGCCTTAATCAATCTCTAATTTTTCCAAATGTAGGTATATATATAGCCTTTGACAAAAATATAATCGTTGGGACTCAAAAAGAATTTTTAGAAAAGTTTAATCAGCATTTTTACCCTAATTACTGCGGTTAAATTATGGCAATTCGAGAGTTTTGGTCGCCTAGTCCTTAAGGTGGGTCGCCTGAACAAACACACAAAGAAAAGGTTAATTTTTTTAGTTCGGGTGCTAGAGGGCGAGTCCGATTGGCTGGGCTAAGGCGATTTTCCAGTCGTTCGAGGTTCCATCGCTTGATAAGTTGTTCGGTTTGCCGAACCTCACAATTTGGTCGCCTGGGGTGATTTTGAACTAAGAGATCAGGCAGCCGAGGAAGGAAAAAAGTATCAGCATTCAAGGTTTGGTTGACCGTGAACAGTACGTTCATTTTGGACTGGTTGCCTGAGCCAAGTCAACTTATTGACTTTTTACCTATTTGGTCGATTGAGGAGTTTTAACGGCCTAAGTTGTAACAACCTCAAAAATCTTAATATAAAATGAAATATAATAAATAGAAAAGTCAACCCGAACCCATGGGTAATGGGGACACCTGTCAATCACAGCAGAAACCTGAGCAGTAATAAATATAAATCACATTCTCAAAACCATAGAATACATAATTCCAGAGTTTATTACATCACCAAAATACTGTATTTATATACAATCTCCAAAACATCAAAATAACCCTAGGATCATACAACAAAAATCTCTTGATCCTAGATCAATGCTTACCCTTCTAGTAGGGAAACTCAACTCACTTAACGGCGGCCTTGACCCGCCAGTCTCTCTATATTTCCTAAAAATCATTTAATATTCGGGGGTGAGACACTTCTCGGTAAGGGAAAATAAACTAAATACAGTTGTGTGGCAACATCAATATTTATTGCAGTTATACATACTCAATACATTTCATATATCTAAAAACTTACATCATAACATGGTGAAATAATCACACTTTCATATTTGCTAATAAATCATATCGTACATAAAACATCTGTTATAACTGATAATACTGAAAACATATCCAAGATGAATAACTAGCTGATGTCATGTATTACCCCCCATGACAGGTTGTGCAGCTCGAAGACGGGACTCGACAATGGCTGGCCGACCATTGCCGAGTAAAAAATGTTTGTAAGTACGATGGGCTCATCACACCTTGGTCCAAACTGCCAGGTGGACGTCCACATTCTACTGAAAGCCACGTCGACTATCCATCTCCCACCCCCTCGTGGGGTGGTTAGCACCAATCTGATCATAGATATCTGATCTATAAACTACGGTATCGTGCTCCTAAACTAAACTAAACTAAACTAACATCCGGGTTCTGATAACATATAATACATGATATTATTGTATTTTTCATCATTTCATAAATACGGCCTCGCACCGAAAATCATTTCATATATACGGTCTTGAGCCAAACATTTTATAAATACGGCCTCGTGCTGAAATTTTTTCATATATATACGGCCTCGCGCCAAAATCATTTCATATATATACGGCCTCGCACTGGAATCATTTCATATATATATATATATATATATATATATATATCATTCTGAAAATAAATCAGTTATCATGTATTTTTAATATCATTTGTACTGCAACATTTCATATTCCTGAAAACATGTTTCATTCGTAACCAAAATCATATCGTACTACATTTCACGTAAAGTAATATTCATGCAACACATTTACTGTATAAAGCCATACATTATATTCTAAAATCATAATTTATGGCATCTCATACATATATATACATTTCAACATAATAGCAGTATTTTCCTAAACATGCATTTCCTTTGTAATATACAGATATAATACATGCTTTCCTGAAAATAAATTTACTTATACATAATAATAATTTGCATGGAAAATAACTGCTTTAATTTATTCCCTTACTTGGCTACTGAGAAAACCCCAATAAATTCTGGACTCACACCCGTAGGATTTCCTAATCAATACCCTGAAAATGAAAACTTTCAGTATTAAACTTTAGTATTTTCATGCGAATATCATTTCCTATAACTACAACATGACCAAATTTGGCTTAAAAAGTCTTACCTCAACTCAGGGATAATTTTCAACGGAGTTCCACCGACGATCCGCTCTGGCAGATATGTAGAGAACTTCCCCAAAAGCGTCATGGTGGCTTCAGATCGTCGATCCGGCGAGCGACGGAGTGGGAATCGAAGAGAGAAGGGAGAGAAACCGAATGGAGAGAGAGAGAGAGAGAGAGAGAGAGTGTGTGTGTGTGTGTGAGAGATTTTTTTATTTTTATATTTTGATGTTTAAATCCGGGTTTTTAATATTTATAGGACTGGATTCGTCGAAGAGACACGTCTCCTCATCAACAAGTCCTGTAGAAAGTTCATCAACGAACCTGCACCTTCGTTGGCGAATTTCAGACTTCCCCAAAACCCTCTCTCAGTATCTTCTCGTCGACGAATCTTGTCTTCGTCGACGAGGTCCTCTTATACCCTCATCGACGAATCCCCTATGTTCGTCGACGAGGCATTGATGAATTCCCTTATTTAATACTCCTTCCCGTTCGTCGACGAAGTCAACTGCCTCCTTCTGTTACTATTTCCATTTCCCTTCCTCTTTATTATTTAAATCCTATTATTATTCGGGTTATCACATAAGTTCAGTCAGCTGAAGCCCTTTCAAAATTAAAGATAGGTCCTATCTTTGATTAAAATTCAACCATATTTGCATAAATATAGCTTTTGAGTTAAAAGGGATTTTTCATGTGATGTATAGGGGCCTAAAGTCGATCTATGGTCACTGAGCTTATGTTAGCCCATCATGCATGCAGTGCATTAATTATTATAGACCATGATTATTACAGACCCAAATGAACTAAACAACAAATATAATTGAAAAATGTTTGGTCTTCATTTCCCTTACTTCTCCAAACGCCACCATATGATGTGAGCATTGAGTTCTTCATGGCCTCCACCGTATCCTTACCCTTGCGTGCTAAGAATGGTCTTGTATACAAACTCAAGGCATAGGTAAGATACAAAGATATTTTTTATTATCAAAACAGGATATGACCTATAAGGTCAACATGTTTTCTGTGGACAACTGGATCGTTGCCATGTCAGCAATTCATGCCTCATTGATCTCATAATTGGCGTGGGCCACTTCGCGACGACGTGATACAGGTGACATCATCTTGATGTCATCCTACCATGTGTAATATTTTAAAAAATTAAAATCAGTATGCTCCCTAGATGCCAAGTGTCACTACTGGATGGGTGACATATGGCAGAGGTTTGGCCTTTCTCTCTCTCTCTCTCTCTCTCCCCTAAATTGGGTCCACCGGGTTTGACTTCGGTTGGTCAAACTAGTTGACCTAGTTTGACCCGGTTCAACTACCTGAATCGCTTTTTTTTTTTAATTATTTAAATAATTTTTAAATCATTTAAAAATACAAAAAAAAAAAAAAAGAGGAAAAATGCAAAAAAAATCACAAAAAAGTTAATAAAAAATTTTAAAAAATTATTGAGTGTTTTTCAACTTAGGGTGTCAAAAAAAGTATAAATTAAAAATAAAAAAGAAATAAAATTGGAGAAAATTCCCTAAACATTTTTAAAAATTGTAGAAAAATATTGAAAAATTCCAGAAAATTGTAGAAAATTTTCAAAAAAATTGGGATTGTTTTGGAGATAATTTTTTTTATTAAATTTGATGCATATGAATGATCATTTGGCATATTTAATATTTGCATGCATCATATTTTGTGTGTATTTGCATGCGTGCAACCCAATGATAAAACAAAGGATAGAGAGGTGTTTTAGACTTCACCTATATTAATTTTGAGGGTAATTTATGTAGAAAGACCCATTCCTTTGGAGTTCTTATTAGACATTCTTAAATTGCACCTATTTGTGCATTTCCTTTTAAAGTTTTAATGGTAATTTGATTGTTTGGGAGTTAATCAAGGATCATCTAATACAATTTGAAATAATTTATAGTTGAGTAGATACCATTCGTAGAACGGGTGCATAGGGGTGTTAATACTTTCCCCTCATATAATTGTACTCTTGAACCTAGTTTTGGTTATAGAAGACTGAGACTACGTATTGGTTCCTTGGCCTTAGGATTAATCTAGAGACCAATCTACAAGTAGTAATTAGGTGAACTAATCGTACTTAGGTAAATAACAGGTTAATGGCGACTCCATCGTGGAAACGGAAGTGATCGAGCAATGGCAACCAGGAGGTGGGCTGGGAACCATCAATAAGACTGTATCTTTCATGCTTCACCATTAATCCAAACCCCTTCCAGGACGTTGCGACAAGTAATTTAGAAGTTAATTTTGTGATGAGATAATTAATTATGGGAAAAGACATTGTGACCTCTTTTTATATTTGAGAAATGAGATGAGATCGATTCAAACTCCAAACTTCACCAATCACAATAAACATACAATATCAATTATTTTGCCAATGGGATGGCGTACAATGATAATAAGCACAATATTAACTCATTTTTCATTTTTACTATTTAAAAATAAAAAAAGTAAGGTAAAATACGTCTTCACTAATTAGTTAATTCACTTGGTGATATTAATTTTAATAAAGGTGTTGTTCAAGCTCCTTTGAAACCCTAATCCATCATCCCTAAGTAATTCTTTCCATCCACAAGTAATGACACAAAATTTGAATGTATGACGAACAATTGATATTATTATTTACTTAACATGAAAAGTTGGAAATTAATGAGCGATTACTAAAAAATAATCAGCTAGCCAACGCAACAAATAATGTGTACTAATTAGTTGGGCATTACTAGCCTTCTCGGGAATTTGTGCTTGGTTGATCCATCTTGGGTGTGGTCTAAGCTAGTAGGACCACTCGAGGATACAAATTCCAAGAAAGACAAACATTTTCAGCCTAATTAGTCTTTTTTCTCATTCTTCCATGGCTTGATCTAATTTAATATGAGATATCACGAGTCCAAATAATAATTATCATCATCATCGTCGTCGTCGTCATCATCGAGGCATATAAAAGTGAGTGAAAATGATAATTTGATAAATTAATATTACCATTTAAAAAAATGGCTAGCTAATTAATAAATATTTAAAAGAAAAGAAAGATTGGGAAATAAAAGAAATGGAGATAAATTATCCATTAAAGAGGTAACATGCAAAAGCCATCGATCAGACCAAAATGGGTCGATCTGCCCCTAAAAAAAAAAAATCTTCCCTGATATATACGTACAATTATGAAAATGAAGGAAAATGTATGGAAGAATTAATTAAAGTCCTAGCTAGGAATTGAATTAATTAATTAATTAATCTTGAATGAATTAATTAATTAATTAATCTTGAATGAATTAATTAAAAGAAACTAGCCAGCACTAGTAGTAGCCATGCACGATGTGGGTGCACTTTGTCTTCACCCACCGGACGCCTTTCCTCAACGAAGCCTTTAGCTTCCCTTCCGCTGCGTACGCCTTGTACATCGCCACCCTCTTCCGCCGCTTCATCTCCGGGTCCTTCATCCCCCACCTCCACCCCGGTTTCGCTCCGTATGTGGTTGCCGTCGCCGAGCAGTACATGCTCGGCACCACTGCGTGACTGTTCGAGGACGACGAGGAGAGGGAGGAGGAGGAGATGATTCTGCAGCCGCGGGCGTGGCCTGGCAGGCGGCCGTGGGAGCGGTAGGATGAGCGGAAGTTGTCCATGTCTACGGCCGCCGCCCCCGAGGAGGGATGGCGGTGGAGGGGTGAGGAGGAGAGAGGGCGGCTAGGGTTGAGGGCTTGCATGGGTCAGGGAGGCGTTGGAATGTGCACTAATATATGGGTGGAGAGAGAGGGATGCGCGGGGTCTTTGTATTTATACGTGATGATGAGGATACAGCAAAATTAAGCTTGCAGCAGAGATTGAAATTGGATTCTCTTGACTATTTTTTCTATTATGATTATTATTGACTTGCATTATGGTTTTTTAACAACTTTTTTCTATTATTATTAACTATTTATTTATTTACAGAGAGGTAGAGAGAGAGATGCGAATGGACAGCCTAAAATTTCTCAACAGCTCCTCTGAGAGGCCATTGACTAGCTACAAATAATTAAGAGTGGAAGAAAATAAATGTTCAAATTAAGCTTAATAAAATAAAAGGATAATAGAGGAAAATATAAGGCTCAATTTGGATCAAATATTTTGCAGGAAAAAAGAAGAAGGAAAATAAAACATTAATTGAGAAGTAGAGAATTAATTTTCCTTTACTAAAATATGATTTAATTTAGATAAATAAAAAGCTAATGGCCAGTCAAATAAAAATCTTTTTCATTTACTTACTGTCTGTATATACATGTATATTTTATACACACACATATATTATGAGCGCATTATTTTCTTTTCTGTTTTTCCAAACAAGAAACAAAATTATTTTTTTCATATTTTTCTTTTCTCAATATTCAAAAATCCAAATTATAAAGGTCTGAGTGAGTCCATTTTTTCCATATCTAGTAAATTAATGAACAAAATTTTTTGGTTTGTATGTCGTTAGTACCTTTTGGCTTGCCTTAAATTTTAATGATATTTCAATGTATTCCAATAAATAATAGTGTTTGAGATAAAGAGAACTAATATACAGTGTGTAGGACTAATTAAGAGCTGGCTTAGTAGTGGAAATATTTTTTAGTTTTTCAAAAAATTTAAAAAATTTTAGCTTATTTTTTGGTTTTCCAAAATTCATATTAAAAAGGTAGAAAATAAAGAGTTTGTTTAGTTGTGAAAATATTTTAAAATTTTATTTATAGATTCAAAATAATTCCAAAAAGACTTGTTTTTCAATTTTTCAAAAATTATATGGTAGTATTTGAGATCATAAATTTTGAGGGTTGGTTGAATTTGGATTTATATAGATTTGGAAGAAAAATCAATACATACTATATACAAATTAAAGTTTAAGATCTGAATTTCATGCTCTCATATACAAAGTGAGAAGCAAAAAAAAATCTTACTCTCAACATAATATTTCATCCAAAAGGTGCATCCAAGTAAAACACGTCAACAAATATAATTGAATTTGTTTTGGGGAAAAATGCTTTTACAACTTATTAGAAAAATGATGCTTCATCAATTTTTTCTTAGCCATCTAAGCTTGGTTGAAGCTTGTTAGATTATTTGAAGAGACATTGATAGTGATTTTAAAATATTAGTGACTGAATAAGAGTAAGGTTGACTTTCCAGTTGTCGAAAGGCTAAACAACGATTATGTGTTGTCACATTTTATTTTTTATAATTTGAGAACTCTATCCACCATCATGCGACTTTGAACACTATGATGCAGCACCATACCTTAGAGAGGGGGATGAGAGGCGCCCACCCATTAACGCACCCCTAGTAATTCACCGACATAATGTCTTAAGGAGGAATTGAAGTCATGACTTTGGAGTCACCAAAGTTACAAATTACCCTTACCACTTGAACTGGTCCGGCTGGACTTTTTATATATTGTTACAACACTTTATTGTTATTGTATTTAGAATCTGTACAGATAACTCATTTTGAGTGAATGCACTTGGGAAAGTGAATAATATTGTACGATGGAATATTATCAAAGTAAAACACAACAACCAAATATGATTGAAAATAAAATAATTGAATTGTAATTTTCTTAAACAAACTTAATAGTTTGTAGGGAATAATATTGATTTTGCAAAACATCACAATAAAAAAAGGAGACATGGCTGGCGAACTATTAGAATAATTGAAATTTATTATTTTGGAATTTATTTAAATCAGCTAATTGCATAATGCTTAGTTATTCATTTTTTTTTACTTTTAATTATAAAGTAAAAACACTAAAATTTTTAGAAATTATCATGTTTGGTAGAATGCAAAAGAGGCAACGACTTCTTAATATGAAACTGGCTTCTATATGTAAAATTTAAAAACTAAGACACCCTTTTCTATTCTTAAAAAAAACAACCAAACATAGCCTTGAAAGAAAAAGGACAAACAAGGGTTAAAAAAAAAAAAAAGCTAAAGAAAATGAAAGCAAGCTCAAAACGCAAGAGGTAAAACATACAACGAAAGGAAACGACGTCATTTGGTTAATTACTTAATTTTGATCCCATGTGAGGTGGCTCATCGTAAGGTGGAGGAAGGCGCCAGTCTGAGGTGGAGATCAAGCTCAACCGCTTCGCTCGCCTCTGTGATGAACGGACCGCTAGCCGGGCCTATGGAAGCTGGGCCTAGGCCTACATCTAACTCCTCCTCTGGCCGTCCAACGCAAAGCCCATAAGCCCCTCTGGGCTGTAGCACCGGAACCAGCTGCGGTGCCGTCGCACTGCACCCCGCCCTCGCCCTGAACCGCGCTGAGGCGGCGGATGGCGCGGCGCTAAAACTGGTGGGTCCAGCGGGGCCAGCGAACGGAACCGGTCGCCCCGCGTGGGCGCTGAGAATGGGAACGGGCGATCCGAACCGTCGGTGGTGGTCGCTCTGGAAGTGGGCCCGCTTCGCCCTCTGCCGTTCCTTCTTGTGCGCGTTCTGGTGGCCGCCGAGTGCCTGGGAGTTGGCGAATTCCCGGCCGCAGTACTGGCATTCAAATCTCCGGCAGTAGCCGAGGTTTTGGAACGTAGCCGGAGGTTCGTCGCCGTCGGTAACCGGAAACCCAAATAACTTTAGCTCCGGAGAAGGTTTTATGATCTCAGACTCATCAACGGTTGTGGGTTCTTCTGAGAAGCACTTTCTCTCTGCCATGTGTTTGATATCAGCTCTCTGTAGTTATGAGCATATATATAATTAGAAAAGAAAGCTACAACATGTACGTACGTAGCATTTATATTGAGCGTTTGAAACTATGTTTTTGGTTTTTGTTTTTTTTAAATAATGTATTCATATTATTTATTTTCTATATATTTAATTATTTAGGATGGTCCATCCAGCGAATTTTCTCAAATAGTAATAGCGAAAATTGGGCCTTTAAAATTTTAAGTTTGATTTTTTTTAAAAGTGTGACGACGGACGGTAATATTTTTACTTGTTGTTTAAATGAATACAAATTTATATCTAAATAAGAGTTTCAAATATATATATATATATATATATATATATATGTGTGTATGTATGTATTATATTTAAGACATGCATGCTTTTTCACAGTGAGTGATTTGTATTTTGTGGGAGGATGATTGTCATGCAAAATCTGAACATATCTATAAAAGTGCTTTTTGGAGTTCAATGTCTAAGAGAAAAAGTTGTTCTTTCTACTTCACATCACATCTAACCGATATGTATAGAAATACGCACATTCTTGCTGACATATTATCATTTAATTAATTCAATTCTCCAAAAAAAAAAAAAAAAAAAGGAAAAGATAAAAGGAAAAAAGAAAAACTCTTTTGGCTTAATTTTTTATATTTGTCAAATTATTGTTTGTCCTTTTACATGCATGCATTTCGCGCTTTACTGTTTCATTTGCTTGTTAATGTGTGTGGGGCGCGTGTTACTGCTGGCCGGGAATGCATGCGAGCCATTTTGATTGATCGTCTGTGGGAGCACTTTTTCTTTCCCTATTCCCTCCAACTTTCTTCCCAACCAAACAGAAGAGGATGTCTTGATGGAAGTGTGGGAATTTGTCCATGAAACTATAATTGTCCTTTGCTAAAGTCCATATATTAACTATTCAAATATAGTATTCATTATCCACACATATACACACATGTATCAAAAAGTTATTGATCGATTATTCTTAGCATAGTCATACGCATGCACTATGATCGTCCTTTTTTTTGGTTGGAGTTCAGAACTTGTGACATGACCATAAAGTTATTTATTCTATTATACTAAATTTTGTCTGTACCCTTATCAGAGCCCGTCTAATTTAATATTACACAAATTCGGCTTAGCTTATAAGGGTCCTTTCGATGGTGTGTGCTTCATGTGGGAATGAGAAATATGTTTCTTTAAATTATTTACATTAATTTTCATAATAGAGGGACTTGATCGTAAATGGATAGATTATTTTTGAGATATAGAATGATGTAGCACCTTGTTGTTATAACCAGTGTCCAAATGCTTAATTAAATGCATGTTTAATGACACGACAAATTAAAGTTAGGGTGTTCAAGTTGATGGCTTGGTCACACTTACTATTGAGAAACTATTAGCTAGTTTTATCTATCCAACTATGCTAAACCTTATATAATTATCAAATCCTTAAATTTTTAACAATTTTCACAATTGATTTCAATTAAAATGAATGTATATATAACCACAAAAAATCCAAGGATTTAAATTTCATGGAGCTTATGAGAGATGTATTTCCTTCATTAATAGTAAAAATAATATCTTTCTCTTATGATAATTATATATGTTTGCAAAATATAGTTGTTTGTAAATACAGTGATGTTGTTGGGGTGGATCTAGGAGCAATAATCACATGCGAGCGAAACAAAGAAACAACCAAACTTCTCCACTTCACTATGCTCAGCCACAGGCTGAAGTTGTTCTGCCCATCAAACTTCTCCACCTCAAATTCTGAAATGCCAACACCTGGCATTCTACTCTGAATCTCACAAAACGAACATCATGGTTGGATTCGGTACGGCAGAAAACCTCAGAAATGATTCAAGCCGTTCGAAAAATGGATCTAAAATGGCTCCGAAAAGGAAATGAACATGGTTAGTATCATTCGTTTATGCCTGTCAAATGAAGTCAAATATTTTGTTAGATGAAACTTCACCGATGGAGCTCTGGAAGAAATTGGAGTAAAGGAATATGTTGAAGTCCCTTACTAAGAAGTTGTTTCTAAAGAAATTTTATCAACTCTGAATGAACGAGGGAAGTAGTCTTTTTTATCATACAAATAATTTCAACAAGATTTTGACCCAATTATTGAGCCTCAGCGTGAAAATTGATGAAGGGGATAAGGTGCTTCTACTTTTGTCGTCTCTACCAACTTCATTTGATGGTCTGGTAACTGCATTGCTCATGGGGAAGGATACCTTGAAGTTGGATGATGTGATGTCATCATTTCAAGATTCTGAGATGCTAAAAAAGTCGGTTGTGACTTCTCATGAGCAGGCTTTGGTGGCTAATAGTGAGAGACAAGGACGAAACAAAAATTGAAAGCTTGAAGGTAAACAATGGCATTCAAAATCAAAAGGACAAAATATGAGCGAGGTTGTATGCTATTGGTGTGATAAAAAGGGCCACTTCAAAAGAGACTGTGAAGATCGAAAACTGTATGAAGAAGAAAAGAAGACATGGGATGGTGTCAATGTATCGGAACGTGCCACATGGCATGATAATGATGAGGTCCGTGAACAGCAAACAACTTATATCGACAAATCAATCGAAATAATGTGCAGTGTCGATACTGCAAGAAGTACGGTCATATGAAGAGGGAGTGCCGAAAATTGATGGGAAAGAACATGAATGCTCACAGTAGTCCAAACGATGATGGATAGGTTTTGGACTCTAGGAGTTCAATTCATGTTTGTTTTAAGAAAGATTTTTTCCATTCTTTCAAAGAAATCCACAGTATGGTATCATTCAGTGATGGATCTTCATGCGATGTCAAAGGGATTGGATCTGTCAAAGGGATGTCAAAGGGATCGGACAACCTGCCTCACCAAACCACGAGACACAAAAGGAGACTCATCACTTGCTGTCTCCTCAGAGCCATTCTTCAAGTTATTATCCTTGCGCTCCATTCTGAAAACAATAGGAATTGGTTAGAATTCCTATATTGTACACAGTTAACACAATCAATCACCTAATTATGTTAACTACTACCCTCACAACCTAGGTCTGCCCTACCACACCGACACAAAAATCATCAATGGTTTGTTGTAATCTTTCTAAAATCGTCATTCTAGGAAGAACATAGAATACCACCAACGAGTCCCTGTCTAGCAACAACACAATCCTCGACCTACTCTACCCATTTTCTACACCCTATACTCTGGTATGTACACGTAAATACCCCTAACCAAGTCTACAAGACCTAGCAACCTGGCTCTGATACCAAGTTGTCATGCTCCAAACCTGAAGATGGGTCCCAGGTGTGAAAATAGTAACCTAACCTATCTCTGTATCAATTAAAATATACATGATACAATGCAATAAAAGGGTCCGACTCCGTGGGGTATATGAATGCCCTATACCTATACACATATACCTCCAAACTCATCAAATATGCAGTGGAAAATATTTCATCTATCCATATCACATACCATACCAGAGTCTACACAACACTAGGATATACAAATCCATAATTACAATACATACTTCGGGTGTCTACAAAAACCATCACTACAACCCGGTTACAAAACTCGTACCTAATCAAGCACTAAATGTAACTAAACGACACCTCCGCTTCCGGATGCTAGGATGCTAGTTTTGGCTACCCAAAGGACCTGAAAACATTTGTATATACATTCAGGGTAAGAAACCTCTCAGTAAGGAAGAAAAAAGGTTATATCAGTGTGTGGCATACTAGTGCTATTTTACGTACAACATAACACCATACAATACGATACAGTTCAAAAACATTTCCATACAGTTCCAGTTTTTTCACAAATCCATTTTAATACATGCGATACCCAACCTTACGGTCAGTGTCGTCACACTAATACGCAACTACTCTATGAAACCTAAAACTTCACAGCGATTACGTTGGCAATACTGTGTAGCTCACACTCCTCGATGACCAACCGGAACACACAGGTGATATTTCACACCCTCGAATATAGAGTCAGACACTCTCGCCCACGGTTTTGACACTGGTACATGGCGTAACATACGGCAATTAGCCGCAACATAGCTGTTTCGGCGTATGAAAATTAGCCGCCACTAACTAATTTCATAAAACCTGGAATCATTTTGGAACTCACGTTCCTATACTCATCAGCGTATGGTAATTAGCCACCACATAACTGTTTTACAAAATACCAGGAACAATTACATACAACCATATATTCCACAATTATTTGGTTTACAGCAAATCATGTCATTTTCCAATTCAAGCATATAATTTTATATAAATATGGATAACAGTCCTCTCAATAATACAATTTAAACAAAACAAACGGTTTTCCAAACAAAGTCGAGATTTTTTTTTTTTTTTAAGAAGGGCAGCACCTCCATTTATTTATTAATAACCCCTCACTTTTTGCGGAGGAATACCGTGGTTACAATACAATCAATGGGAGATAACAAAAGACAACACGTTAAAAACCTCCCAAAGAACAACACCAACATCTAGCCAAAAACAGGGTTATAATTCCAAACAAAACAAAACAAAATAAGACCTACAAAACAAACCTCATGCAACAAAACAAAACAAAAGATAAACAACATAAAGCATAAGCTAAAACCAAAAAGAAATCAGCTAAACATATTTCATATAAGCCGTACTCATCTTCTCCAATTTATACAAATCATTACTAACTCTAGGAAGTTGACTACTATTTTTAAACAAACTATTCCTCCCCATAGCACCTTGTCGATCCAAGGCATCTGCCACTTTGTTCCCTTCTCTATACCAATGATTTCTCAAAAAATCTACTCCCTCCAATAAACCAATAAGCTGCTCCCAAAAATTCCACAAATACCACAAGGAGCACTTCCTGGATCTTATCCAATTAACTACAATATTCGAATCACATTCAATATCGATACAGGTATGGCCCAAATATTTGCAAATCTTTATTCCTTTCAACACAGCTCTCAATTCAGCTTCATTATTTGAACAAGAACCAAAATATTTTGAAAAACCAATCACAAAAAAACCTATATGGTCTCTAAGGATGCCACCACCACCCGTTGGCCCTAGGTTCCCTAGGCTGCTCCCATCCAAATTTAGTTTCAACCTCCCTCGCCTCGATTTTAGCCATCTTACACTTTGCATAGTTTTAATTCTTTTATTCACAATTTGCACTTCCAGATTCTGCAATACCTAAAAATCAGCATCATTTAACTGAACCATTTCTGTCATGTTCTTACTCAAAATCCCCCACCCAATACTTAATGGAAAGCCACACATCAATACTACTCTCTAATTTTCCTCCCATTCTAGCCACACAACTCCTTCTCCACCGCCTCCGCACTACTAAACAAGGAATCAAACCCATCAATGAACCCAGTTGAGAGAACCTGGAAACCCTATTAAACCACATTTGGACTCTTGATTTCCAACTTTGTTGCCTAAGGAAAGGAACACCTACCTCCACCGAAACCTTCCTCCAAACCTCAGAAATAAGGTCTTTCTTATTTAACACATGCTCCAAATCTTCTGATTTCCTCATCTCACAACAATTACATGCCGAAACAAGTGAAACCTCCACCCTTCTCACCTTTTCATCAACACTTAGGCACTCAAAAGTAGCCTTCCACATACAGATAGAAATTTTCTTCGGTAACTATTTGTTCCAAACCCACTTAACCCAATCAAATTTTGGAGCTCTAACTCTGATAGCATCCCATGCGGATTTTGTATTAAAGCAACCATCCTTTTTCGGGAACCATAATAGAATGTCCGAAGAATTTTTAAGATTTCCCACCTTTTCCATCACTTCATCCACTTTACTAAACCCCAGAATCCTCTGCAAATTTTTCACATCCCACGCATTATTGATAACCAAATCTTTTAATTTGATATGAGATTGTGCACCATTTGGACAATCTGCAAACAAAGGTCCCGAATCTAGAAATTTATCATACCACAATTTTACATCTCCTTCTCTAACCTTACACTTAGATTTACATAACAGTTCATGCATACCCTGCAGAACTTTTCTCCGAAAGGAAGAATCCGATCCATGCGATCTGTAAAGAGCAATATGTCATCCTTTCACATATTTAACTTTAAAAAATCAAACCCATAAAAAATTTTGCATTAATAAATGCCAACCAAACTTCATGAACAAAGACCGTTGCACTTCCGAAATGTCCCTTACTCCTATGCCCCCCTCCTCCATAGGAACACACAATTTCTTCCAAGCCCTCCATTTCATTTTTTCTTTTCCATCCTTAAATCCCCAGAAAAAAGAAGCAAACATACCTTATATCTTTTTAATCACCAGTTTTGGTACATTAAGAACAACTAACAGATGCAATGACATACTTGAAAGCACATGTCTCAACAAAGTAGATACGATCGTAGCCTACAAGCTGACCAATCCCGATTTCAAAAATAAATTGATACAAACAGAATCCCCTTACCTTAACCTGAATTCCAACTACAAACTCTACGGTCCCCAAAACTACAAACCGAGACTCCAAAACCTATAAAGCACAGTACATTACATGCTTACAACTCATACTACAACACATATTTCAAATCAAAAAGGAAAACCCAGCCTTACCTCAATTTTGGCCCGAAACCCGAAACTACTTGAAATGAAATTCTGATCCACTAAAAATGTAGAGAATCCTCCCCTGATCTATGCAGTAACGTCAGATTTACGAATTAGGCAACGAATGGTGAACAAATATATATATATATATATATATATATATATATATATAGATCTACAAGTTTTAGAGAGAGAGAGGGAGAGAGGATATTTTGAGATTACTTAGCTCCAAAGTAATGGAAACTGATATTTATAACCCCATTGACTTAGCCGCCCTCGTCGACGAATTGCATCCTCGTCAACGAATTGCGTCCTTGTCGACGAGGCCATATAGGTTGCTCATCGACGAGACGAGGACCTCATCAACGAATCTCATATTACCGGTTTCCCGAAATCTCTTGGCTTCTCCTCGTCGACGAGTCTCTGAATTTCGTCAACGAGCAGTACATAGACTTCGTCGATGAACTCTGGCTTCGTCGACGAACTCTTCTCAATTACCAATTTGCCCTTCTTTTATATAATTAACCCATTTATCATGAGTCGGGTTCTTATAGATATCATTTGCACTTGTACATGCTATAATCTCATGAAAAATATTAGTCTCTAAAGTACAGTATAGTAAATCCATGGCATGTGAATTTGCATGTATTAACCTAATATTATTTTCATCCAAGGGCATACGAATTTCATTAACAATCACCCGGTAGGCCATCCAATCCCTTGATTTTATAAAAATGCTCATTCTAATTCTAGGTGATGTAATCAACACCAAAAGATACAGGAGGCCTAGAAAGTGACTGTCCCTCTCCGAATGGGGATACACCAATGAGAGTAATTGCAATCTTTTACAAAAGTTGTTAAGCTTAGTGCAACAAGGCTCTGATACCAATTGTTGACTTTGGTGTATTCCCAAGAGGGGAGAGTGAATTGGAAATTTAAAAATTTATCTCCTAGGTTAAACTAAATCAACAACAGTAATACTCAACCTAGGGTCTGTCTATATACACATAAACTCAAATGTGCAGATAAATGTAAGAAACAGAAATAAAATCATTCGTAACATTCATAATACATACACGTGCAGTAAATAAATTACGAAACTGTAAAGTTTACACACGATATGTTATCCGGGTTTGGCCAATACTGCCTACGTTCCCGCCTCGAGCTCACAAGCAAGAGGGTTTCTACTGCGGCTCATTTAATGAGTGGAGCGGTACCGTTTACAACTAGGACAATTAACGGGGTTAACCTCAACCTAAAACTACACCTTACCAAGATAGGGCACCTAACTTTCCTAACCGGATCTAAGCAAATCTGGGACATTTACCAAGACAAGTCTCCTTCTTCAGACCCATGCCTGGAATACAATCAATTACAATACAAGATGTGTACAAAATGTATGCTTCTCAACCAAGCAGATTTGTGCCAGTATTAATCAATGCACACTAATAATCTAAGAACTATAAGCTCAATGGTGTATATGTGCAATCAACACTTAAAGTAATGACTATCTCAATTCAAGCACAAAAGTGTGTCAACAAGCAAATCTTTGAAACTATGTAAAGATGAAAATATCAATCATAGTTTAGGGTTTCAAAGATTTGTACCAAGAATAATTAGAATATCTCAAAAATATTTTCTTAATATCAAAGCACAAAGAGATATTCAAATATGAGCTTGTAAAAAGATTTTTGCATATACAAAAATACA